>NW_006800089.1:1455906-1528455 GCF_000485575.1 Poecilia formosa
CGCTGATGGAGAGCCCCCTTCAGCTCCTCATTAGCAGCTGGATTTGTGTGCGCACGTTCGAGCCCTCTTCATACTGATGCGTTTGATCAAATTGTATGTCGAGTTGCACGAACACGCAACGATGAATCGCTGTCTTTGATGCTCTCCTACAGAACCGTGTTTTGCTGTAGTCTCTCGAACGTGAGAGTACAACTCTGCAGGCGCTGCAGCGTGTACGTCTCATTAACGTTGCAGTGGTCTTTTATCAGTCTAAGGGGAGATGATGTGAGGTGATGTCTGCGTAATTCTGTCTATATTATCTGACCAATCACTTGGATTTTTTTTTAAACTCCCTTTAAAAAAACAACAACTCCTAGCTCCCTAACAAACAGATTCATCTTCCTCTCACCCACGCTGGAGCGTTGAAAGAAAAAGAAACTTGAAAACCTTGTTTTTTTTTTCTTTTTCTTTTGAAAAAAGTTAAGTGCAAGGCAGATGGTGAGTAGATGTCAAGCGATCCGTCTTCCGCGTTCATTTCCCCCTCGTCTCCTGTTTCGAGAACAAAGCCGAGCCAAGCACAAATATTTAGCATTTAATACATTTGAACGCTTTAAAAACAGGAGAAAGGAAAAGAATGGAGAAGAAGACGATGACCTTTGGGGGGAGCCATAAGCTGCTAATGCTGAAGCGGTGCCTCTCTTGGGAGCTGCAGGGTTACCAGAAGCAGCAGGCTTTGTGCCAACAGCTATGGCAGGATGAATGGAGCCAAGGTCTGCTCATTGATTCCTTGGCTTGGTGCACCATCAACGGCACCACTGGAGTTGTTTGTTATGTGTCAGGCTGCATACTGGATGCGATTTCGTAGCCACGGCCCTCAATTTCAAACCGGTCCTGACCTTTTGCTGCAAAGCTTCACCTGGCGCCTCAGAATCACGTTGACACAAACGGCTGAATAAAGACAAAGGTGTCCATGTAGAACCTGCAAGGGCAAAGAGCTCAGGATCAATCAGAGACGCATTGTGGGTTCTGTTTTATTACACAGTAATACATTTTGTTCAAACTTTCACATCTTTTGTGCTCTTAATAAAACATAATTAAAATTAAGCATCTAAAGGGGACCTATTGCGATATATTTACATTTTACACATTTGTTGTACTTCCATTTAGGTTTTTACTGCCTCTAAAAGTAGCCTAAGTGCTTGAAAAAACCCCCCAAAAAAACACCCAGACACCCAGTTTTTGAAGGCGTTATAAAAGCCTTCAAAAACATCAGCAGGAACTTCCTCTCGCCTAGCAACCCCAGCAAAGCCCGGCCTGTTACCTAGCAACCTCAGCGGAACTCCAGTACTTTTTGTCAGCCGATTTTACCACTGTGTGCGTGTCATAAACGGTGTGGTTGAGGTGAGGATGAGGACGCAGGCAGACCCAGGATGTAAGTGAAGATGATGAATTTAATGATAATATTCCAGGAACAGGTCAACGGAGGACAGCACAAGGAAAGTCTGACAGTGGAACAGACGGCATGGAGAAACAGGCTACACACGACAAGGATCCAACAAAGAACACAGACAACAGGTGGGACTAAATACACACAGGGGTAATCAAAGGAATGAGACACACCTGGGAAACAATCAACGGGGAAGACACAGAGACAGAGACTCACAGGGAACAGGATAACAATAAACACAGAAATGAGGAGGAAGCATAATAGGCCACCTATAAAGCACTTAACGTCTTCTCTACATCAACTTCTAGGTAAATAAAAACTGTAACCTGTTGTGCCTTTTAATCAAGTAAACTACTTAGTGCAATAAAAATGATAAAAGAAAAACATTTTCCTGGTGGAGCATTGTCATTTCAGTTGAATGAAAGCATAAATGAAGCAGCAGGATTTCATTTTCTAAAACTTGGAGGATTTCCTTGATTTCACGGTGCTGTGCTGATCTTGTCATAGTTTAGTCACCATGTTTGGCAAGATACCAGCTAAGATCAAAAATTGTGCAGTGAAGCTGTCACAGCAGTGCTCAGTGAGGAACAGGTTGTTGCCTGGTATTCTTAACCTGCTTCACATCACCAGAAGGCCTGCTCAGTTTCTTGTGGCAAAAAGGAGAGAAAGAAGATGCGGAAAAGACAAACGTGGTTGGACTTTGGTTGTGTAGTAAACTCAGACTGGGGACATTATGGTAATATCTGTTTGAGTGTTTTCTCAATCTGATCGCCACGTCCTAAGTATAAAAGTTAGATGACTGGAGAAAGGCGAGTCCATATCCGTGACAGAGGCTGCTGTCCAACAAGGTGAAAGGGTGAACGTTTTGGACGTTGAAGGGGAATATGTGGTTGACACACCTTTTCGGTTTCAAATAGGAGGCAGTGAGAAGACTTGTTTGCAGATCTCCCTGATTTACAAGAAAGATCATCCAGAGCGTGTCTCCCAACTATAAAAAGTGTCACAAGCGAGTAAAATAAGGGAGCATTCACACCAGCACTGTTGGTTACCAGGGTTACCAACAGTTCAATTAGTGTTTGCTCTAATTGAACTCTAGCTCAGTTTGACTAGAAAGTCCGGTTTGATTGGGGAGGTGTGAACACGCAATCAAACCCTGGTCCGCCTACAAACCGAGATCTGGATTTGGTTCAAGTGGACTCTGGTGCAGCTCAAATACATATGTGAACAACAACCTGACCAGAGAAGCAAGCTACAGCACAGGGCATTCTGGGTAAATACAACCAGATAAAACCCACATGCCTGGCACCAGTGGGAGAAATGCCTTGTGGTCTTTTACCAAAGACAAAAGACAAATCCTACCATCCTTAAAATCCGATGCTACTCCATTGTTGTTTACATTTTGCAAAGAAGGAAGTTGCACTCTGTGTCTTCTCCAGATGTTTCCATGTGGTTTCGTTCAGTTTTCATGTCGTTTTGTTCAGATGAGGTGGTGAACAACTTTTGACTCAGTGCATTGTGAAAGTGAACTACACCAGCTGAAAATATTACAAATGTTGCAATTTTGGTCCCAAGTCGAACCCAGTCAACGGGATAAAATACCTCAAGTTTTCTCTGTTTAGGTATCTAACCAGAATGTCTCCAGAGAATTTGCATTCTTTCATCCCAACTGGATCAGTTTATAAAACTTGATCATATTAATCCTATTTAGTGTATGCTTTCCTAATTATACGTTTATGTTTATTAGAGCAAGAATGCATAAATATCCAATTAGCAAATTTCCTGACAGCAGAACAATTGGCCTTTATGGTTCATTTGCAAAATGCTGATGAGTTAAATAAACTTAAAAAAACACAATTGCATAGGATTTATTTTAATAGAACTAGGCCGGAAAAAAGTGCTCTGAAGGTGGAATGAATGTAAAAGGCATATTAAAGAGCTATATCTTTAATATTAGACTAATAAATAAATAATACATATGCACAAATACATCAAAAACGAAAACAGGTGCAGTTTGTGATGGATGGCAGTAACGCAAGAGGTGCGTTGAAACGAGAAACAAACTTTACAAGATTTCATTGTTGCACAGTGCAGTCATCTGAGGGATTAAGGTAAAGCACTGAATTGTTTTTGTGAAATATTAATTAAAGTTGAGCTTAATTCTCATGCTGATGGAAAACTCCCATATTACATTTACATATTACCCATTAGCCAGATGTTTACCTTTTTCCCCAGGTGGAGTGATTCAGCAATAAAGGCTTCACAACAGTAAAGAAAGCCTGGCGTTTTGTGAAACAATAGTAGAGAAGGGAGTAGTATAGAATGGTAAGATAAATTCAATAAGAGAAGTTTTGATATTGAATAAATTCTTGGTGGTGTATTCATTTTCCTCATCTCATTGTGATGAATCTTAGTCAGTAAGCTACAGTGAAAAAGTTTGAGGCAGTTTTGTTTGGAACATTTTTTAGGTAAGCAGTAAAAAGCAATAGATCCTCACTGATTCACTCTCTTCTTTCAGATGTGATTTGAATGATAAAAACAGCAGACAGACGAGACAAGAAATCTCCTGAGTGTTGGTAAACATCTGTCTCACTTGTCTTTTGTGCTTGTAACGCACCATCAGCTATATTGGACCCCGTCAACACGTTTTCATTTCCTCTTAACATACTGAGTCGCTGTTGTCTCTGTCATTCAGAGAAGTACTGTAAGTGAGCTTCCTTAACGACGTCTGGGTGTTGTTGAGGAGTAAAATGTGTGTTTTATGCTTAAATGTTTGATGAACGGCAGTAGGAACAAAACTCTCACAAAATGCTGACTAGGTCCTTAAAGCTGCAGTATGTCACTTTTCTGAAGAAAATACACTTTTTACATGTTAGTTGAAACTGTCATGTCTTGACAGTATCCTATCAGACAGATCATCTGTGGAAGCTCCTCTGCCTTCTCCCAGTGCTAACTAGAAACAACCAATCAGAGCCAGGAGGCGGGGCCTAGCACTGTCAATCAGGCTTGTGTGCACTCTGCTCCACCACCCCTCCCTCTCACGCTCTGCTACACTACAGTTTCTTCCTGACTGAGACTGCCAGGAATGCTAAGGTTAGCTAGCATGGCCACGGAGGACAGTGGAGAAACGGTTCTCCTGTAACGTTAAGTTGCTTCTCCACCTCTAGTCCGTTCAGTAGCATGTATACAAACCGTACTGACAGTGCTAAGCCCCTCCTCCTCCTGGCTGTGATTGGCTGTTTTTGACCAGGAATGGTATATTTCCATAGATGGAAATAGAAGGACTGGGATGAGGTGGAACAGCTTGATTTTTTTTTTAAATAGATTATCTCATATTTATACTGTCACAACATTTTTTCCATATTTTCATAAGTATGTAAACAATTATACACATTGTTTTTTTTTTTAAAGTTACATACTGTAGCTTTAAAGAAAATGAAAACACAATTAAGGCTGACGAGAGCTAGCAGCTAAAGCTAGCTAGATATTATTAGGACAATAATTAAAAGCTTAACAGCTACGAAACACATTTCTTGTGACCCTATTCTAACTATTCATTAAATAGTAAGTGAATTTCAATTCAGAAGCAGATTTATTTTTGTAATACATTTTTTTTATCAGTTAAAAAAAAAAGCCTAAAGCTGATTTAGCCTCTCCACACAACAAGGCTGCACTCACAAAAAATCCTAACACAAAGAGCAGCCAGAGTACTGTAGAACCTGAGCTGCTCTTCGGTGACCTGTTAGATTTATTTTAGCTCCAGCCTTTGACCAGAAAGGAACAGACAGTTTGTGCAGACACATCTCGCCGCGGCTCTTTTAGCCAGCAAAAGGAGAGAAAAGAGGCAGGGGTTAGCGTCTCTGTCAGATGTGACCCTGTGCGCTGAGCTCCTCTAACACTCCATGACAAATGACAGTGTTTAGCGCTGGGCAAGATAGTCCCAGACAAGCAAGCAGAACAAAAGGTACATTCACTGACGGTAAATATGATTCATGGCTCTGTCCCATAACCAGATTATGAGGATATCCCTCGTATGGAGTCGTACAACCTTCTCCCAGGGTAAACATTCTTTCGCATTCCTTCGTTGGCACTTACAAACCCTGAGAGGTCACGGGGACCGGGCATGGGTACGTCTGAAGCCACTTGGGTTCCACTTTTTTGTTTTTACCTCGCAAGATAACTACCCTAGGTACTGCAACAAAGCTAATTAGTATTCCCTGTGTGAGCCGCTAAAGATGCGGAGACACAATGTTTGCTGTTGTTAGGGGGTGTTAATCCTTGGCAGATATTTCTAAACCCGAATGACAAGGGGATATTAAAGTACGCACACTGAATCCCAAACACCAGGCACAAGATCTTTCCGCAGTGTGACTATTATTAGGCTTTCAAGCTCTGAATGTTTCACTCTGCCGACGCTGAGCGCTTTGCTATCTTTAAGTCGGCAACCGTACAAAAGAAAGAGGAAATATTTGAAATCACGTAACACGAGAAGTTTAAATGTTTTAGAGCTGCAAGGCAGTGCCTCTTGGCGTTTCCAGCCCAAGTACGATGAAAAAGGTGTAAAGTTTGTGAAATGGACTTACATTCTGTTTTAGCAGCACTCCGTTGTGCCACAAATATCCCAGCCGAGAGCATTATACTGCTGTTGTGAGCCCTACAAAGGACAAATAACTGTCACCAGCACCGACTTTGATTCTTCCCCAGTGAAGTTTGTAACTCAAAGGTGAAAGCGTTTATTGGCGCTGTGCGTTTAGCCTTCGGAACAAACTCAGTTCTACACATTGTTATATTGTCCCATGTATGAGAGTAACAGGAAAGCAGTCATGTAAAGGAAATATAGACACTCCTACAAAGATCCAGCTCTTTAAAAAGAAAAGTTCATATATTGATGTTTTTTTTTTATTCTGTCATTTAGTCACAGGTAAACATGAAAGGAAAAATAAGGAGACCCTACTTCATATCCTACAGTAGAATACAGTCTGAAGCTCCGTTTCCATTGAGCATATAATTGCGTAATTCAATGCTACAATAATAAATTTGCTTAAAGGAAAGACGCCAAATTACAAGTTTTTTGCTAAAAAGTTTTGCCGCTATGATGAGGTGTTTTTTTTTGGCTGTATTAAATTGGTTTATTTGGCAAAAGTGCAACGGAAACACTTTTCTCACATCACACAAATCAAGTGATCAACAACCAGAAGTTGCCACTGGTGCAAACCACAAAGACAATGACGACATGAAGTAGCAGGAGGATAATGACGATGTGTTTTTTAATGACTTATTGTGTGAACTAACTTATTCATGGGTGATTTTAATTGTGTTTCTTAATTAATGGAAACACAGAAAATTGTGTTTTTTCTATACTAACAAAAAAAAAGAATAAAACACGAGCAAAAAAAAAAAAAGTTTTTGCCCGTGTGCAATGGAAACACAGCTTGAGAAATGCTGGGAAGTGTGACCAATTTGTTTGGCTGTACAACCCATTTCAAGTCACCTCACAGCACTTCAATAAAATCAAGATCTGACTTTGACTAGGACCAGGAATTTCAATTTCTCGATTCTTAGTTTTCGGTAGATTTACTGTTATATTTTGGGTCCTGTTCTGCTCCAGATGCATTTTTTTGTCACAGATGACTGACTTTTTCTCACATTCTCAAGCACATTCTAATTCACAGTAAAATTCACTTTGTGATCTATGATGGTGAGCCAGCCAGGTGCTGCCATGACGCTTCCAGCTCTATGCTTCATAGTTACAACACAGTTCTTTTCCTAGCATGCCATATTTGGTTTATGCCTTGTCTGTTTTTGCGCTGATAAACCCATCATGAATGGTTGTCTTTACCCACTAATCAATGTGTCTATGAAGATTTTTATTCACTCTCACCCACAATGAAATATTTACACAATAATTTAGTTGATGTTTATTCAGCCAAATGAGCAGAACATGTTGTGGTAATGTGAACAAATTTAATGGTGAGGCGGTCTAGTCAAGGTCAAGATGATCTTTATTACTCCTAAGGGTGTAATCTGCTACACAGAACATCAGCAGTAAAATAATCCAGAATCAATGCAGAAACAATTCACACTAACACACACGGAAAAAAAGGAAAAAAAAAAGAAAAAAAGAAGAGATAACCACAGTCTTACCAGTAAAGCTGCTTTACTAATTATGGTGATTTTATATTCAGATGCTGGAAAATACTTTTATACACATTTATCTCGAAAACTTGAAAACAAAATGAGATTCTCGGCTGCTTTGCATTCCGGCAGAGCTACCATCAATGCTCATCTGTGAAATAAATCAGGAAAAATGCAAGGGTCAGCGTTTTTCAAATCAGATTAAAAGTTGCATATTGCCTGTTTAAATTAGCATATTTCACCTACAGAAAGGTTTCACAGTGAGCGGGCTATGGAAAAACACTGAGACGTTGCACAGCTGAACCACAGAGGAAAACATATTTACTGCATTTTATTTTGTCATGTATGTTTGTGTATCAAAAAATACTTTTAATGAGAATATAAAGAAAAGAAACAAACTGCTTTTTTTTGTGCCACTCATGACGTAAATGTGTACAAGCAACAAGTGGTTATTTTGACTTTCTATAAGGGCTCTTAAAAATTTTGTCTAAAAATGTTAAGGAACCAACTAATGATTTTAAATACAGACATGTATTTTTTTTTATGAAATACAATGACTGCAATACTTTATAAGATTTATTTATGCTGTCATAAGATTGGAAACAGTTTTTTTTTTTTACATCCTTTCCTCACAAATGTCAGCATCCCAGAAAACTTATCCATTGTATTTTTTAAAAAGTTAATTTTTTCTGTAAAACTAGCCTGGGTAAAATCCAGCTCCTTGTCCTACGTTGTTTGCTTCATGGGCTCTCGGGTGTTGAGAAACGATGCCTTCGTGGAGTTGTGGACTGTGCTGAAGATTAAAATTTTACCTTAACATCGTGAATTTGACGTTACGAAGCTTACGGGAAATTTCCAGGGCTGTAAACAACCGTCCACTGTGAACGAGGCGGTTGTTAATTTGGTGGTCAACATGGACTGAACGGCTTCGTTCACGTCCTCCGCTGTCATTGTTAAAACTACAGGCAGACTGCAATTCGAAAACGACGCATAAAATTGACATCATTATTCACAACTTCTCCTTCCAAGCAAAGGTGAGGAAGCCCAGCCTGAACAGTAAGCGAGACTTTTAAAAATGACCAGGCTATACAGTAAGACCTAAAAGTAGAAATAAAAGGACTGTTCTTTAAAAATAACAAATTTATTACATTATATATTTATTAAAGATTATAAGTTCTTTTTTATAAAGGTCCTGTATCATTAGAAACTGACCGAGTGTTATTAGCCGGATTCGTTGGATCACGAAGTCTGTCGTTAATATTTTCACTGAGTGGTACGGCACGGCTAGGTGTGATTTGCTACGCTATTTTATCTGTTTCTGATGTAAAAGTGCGTCCTACAACCAACCTCCCCTCACCCCCCCAAAAAAACAACAAAAAAAAACAATGAGGGCAAAATCTAGTCTTACTTTATGTGACTGAGGTCAAACTATTGTACCACACCATAACAAAGCCTCCTCCAGACGTAGGACAGTAGCTGCGTTTTCATTACAAACATTCACAAAACTTTGTCGATATTCCACTAATGTGAGTTTATTATGCTTATTAAACATAAAACTCTTCACTTGTCCTATAAGGCGTAGAGCAAACAGGCAGGAATCAAACAGCACATCGTTACACACACACATTCGCACACGGCGGTTCTCAGAGCTCGAGCAGAGCCGTTATATATTGATACCCTCGCTGTATATTTATACGCTCACACACATGCTCACGCTGACACACAAGGACACAAGATGCAGCAATTTGTTGTGACAAACTGCTGAGTGAAACTCCGGTGTGACTTCTGTTCACCTTTTCACATCTGAAGGCGCCATCTATTAGAGCGGGGCTATCAAGGCATGCTGGGTAACTCGCACACTTATTCAGAGCACTCTTGCTCTCTCTCTCTATACTGACATGCGCACACACACACACACACACACACACACACACACACTGTTCACTCAGATGAGAAGCTGCCCTGTTAGCGGCTTGAATTTCTGCCGGTTTTCTGACAGCAGTTAAATACCTGAAAGAGATTTTAACAATTACACTCGACAGGAACCTTTCTCAGTCATTAAACAGGAGGTAGATTCATCCAGTGTCGTACATTGTACTGCATAAAAAAATAGCGTGCCTAAATCAATCAATCAATCAAGCAAACTTCAATGGTAGGGCACTTTACATGCAGCAAGGTGTAACACAAAGCAGTTCATACAGATTAAAAACAGGATTGACAGAACCATGAGAGAGAGACAGCAAAATGATCCAGTTTCAGAAACAGACAGGAAAGAGTCTAAGCAGCCAAAGAGCTTACATCGTAAACATACAACAACACAAAGAGTAAACAATAAAACCTAGACAATAACAAAAATAAGACGACAGTGCCAGTTGTGTCTCATGGTTTTGGAGCGTTTTTGTGTGGCCCATACAACCAACCCATAACGAAATGGATGTGCTCATTTCATCTCTGGTCTCTTGACTACATCAGTTCATCTACTTCTTAATACTTAAATCTACAACTTGTAACTTTATAAAAAATATATACGTTTGTCTTCAAATTAGTTGAATATGAGAGATAATCTGCCAAAAGAAACTAAACTCCTCTGTGATGATGGCACCAGTTTTAACTCCAGAAATGCACCATGGCCACTGATGATGGAACGGTTTTTCCAGAACAGATTTATTTCTCCACCATTAGTATATTGAGCAGCGTGTACATGAGGATAGTTGACAGCGTAAGACCCTCCTCCTAGCTCACACAAAAAAGACCACGAAAAAGAAGGTGTTCTGGTCAAATGCCAACATGCAAAGAAAACAAGTATAACTAAAATACATGTGTATGCAAAACAAGTATTTTATCATGTAGTGGATAACTGTGAATAACAGAAAGCTGCGAATAATTAAGTCCTCCTCTAATGTAACAGCCTATTTTAGTAGCTCAAGCACTAAATATATCTTAACATCCACAGTGGAAACCGGACTGGCACCGCCACAGCAGCTAGCGTCCATGGTTTTCCCTTTTTCTGCCTTTGGGGCAACAGCCAATCAGCACCAAGGAAAGTGAATGACTTTATCAAGCAGGCATTTAAGCGACTCAAGCTCTATCTTTCTTTCAAATATTTTAGATAAGCGCTCCGAAATAAATCTGCAAATAATGAAATGCATATAGTCAGGGACCCACTGGAATCAGTTCCGATAGAATTTATCGCCATTCAGTAAAAAACTGTTCAGTTTATATTAAGATTTAATCAGACACAGTCCAGTCTAATCCAGTGGTATCAGATAATGTTAATTTGCACATAGTTGTCTAATTTGAACTGATTCTTCACATCAGGGCAATCCTAAATCAAAAACATGTCAGGGGCGACAGTGGGAAGGAACAACTCCATGGTAACAGGAATAAACCTCTAGCCCAACCAGATTCAGGACAGGAAGCCATCTTCCCTGAATAACAGGAAACTGAGATGACAGGAAAGAGACTCTGACCAAGTTTCCATTACAAATTTGAGAAAAACTTAGGCAATGTCGAAAAAACCCCGGAACTTCAGTGTTAATTAGGAAACATAAATAAAATCACACATGAACACGTTTGTTCACACAATAAGTCATTCCAAACACATGCGGTGCCATCATCCTCCACCCACTTCCTGCCGGCTTCTTCGTCATCATGGCAACGTCCGGTTGATGATCATGTGACTCGTGTGACACAAAAAAGTGTCTCCATTGCAGTTCTGCGAAATAAACCAATTTTGACACAACCAAAAAAATTTTTCGTCAAGCAAATTTACTTTAAAAATGTCAAATTGCGTCACTATATGATCAATGTGAATGAATGCATCTACATAAACAAACACTGCAGAAAGTATCCCGTCACTGAAAAACAGAAATGTTATGTAATTGTATTTAACCAAAACAAAAAAAGAAAAAGTTGAGCAACACTAGCTGCAGATTGCTACCCAATTAGTCCGCCCCACTTCTTATTCATCATGCAGACCCTATTTGATGTTCTTTTTCTTTTCCTTCTTCTTTTTTACGTTCCCACTCTGAATCTGAGTCATCTCCTTTCACACAGAAAGCAGCTCCTGCAGCGTGAAGCTGCCTGCTGGTGTCAGAGCGAGGGTGTGTTTGTTTAAAGCCCTGCATGGCGGGCTGAGAGGCTGTCGAGTCGACGCAGCGCAGGATACGGGACCGCAGAAGGCTGCAGCTGGAGGCGGCTCACAGGTGTAAAATGACGCTGGACGCACTAATTATTTTAATTATGCCCCTCGGCTATGGATTCTCTGAAAATACATTGGTACTTTGGACTGAGTCAACAGCTGCAAAGCTAAATGCTTGCCAAGAAGGGTTTAGGTGAGCGTGTGTTCAGCGAATCTAAACCGTGCCATGAAATGGAAAGCATAAACTAAACAACTAAGTTTAAACAGAAGATTTTGTCGTTAATTTGCAGGTTGGTTGCTCTATTTATGTTAGTTAGACGACAAACTACAGGAAGTCGTCATTTGCTTCACTTATGTATTTAGTGTTGTATTTTCACTTCAGTTGCATGAAAGGAGAACAACAAGCAGCTAATTTAAAACTTAGGAAAACGGATTAGGCTCAGACTACTTTCTGGAAAATGACTTTCACAGTTTGAGCTTCTAACTCAGAGGTGGAGGTGCACTAATCAGAATTTTGTCTGTAATTTCCTAAAGCGTTGACCTTCTCCTACTGACTTTAGGTCATTTTGATTTCCATTTGATAAAACACAAGAAAATGATTCAAAATATTTTCCTTCTAGCATTCAGAAATCACTAACAAGGATTTAAGCCTTTCACATGGGAGAGAAACAAAGGGTTTCTCTCTGGTAATTAAACATTCTAAAACAGCCGAAATAGTCGATTAAGAAGTTAGCATTTCAAATTAGCTTCTTCACATTTTGTCTCAGCAGTATGACGCTAATGCCAATCTTAATCGCTGCTAATCGCAACGGGAACTCTTAGATTTATGAAATGCTGCCAACATTTCCAAATTTCAGCACGGTTCATAAGAAAAACATGTCAAAAACTTCCTGTTACCTGCAAAAAGTCTTGCTTTCTCTCGCACTCCTGCAGCTTGAATAAACCGCAGATTGGTCTCAACGTAACGGAAAAACATGATTCCCTTTCCATTTCTTCTGCCTTTGTGTGAAACGGCTTACTGACACTGAAGTTATCATCGTCCACACTAAAGAGTGAAGTGAACAACACGGCTTGACAGAACTTAGTATGATTGGTCCATTCATTACAAACATATCTGATTTTGTTTTGCCATTTAATCAAGACAGTCTCAGAAAATGTTGTATAAAGTTGAGCTCCACATTTTTGTTTTTACACATCCAGTTTTCTTTGTCTGTTTTCCTCTCTGTGTAAATCAGAAGTTGCCTGGATAAGAGGAAGAAGAACACATTAAATTTCTGCAGGATTTTAGAAGTGAAATGTTGTATAAGTCAGCCTATGAATAATATATGAACAACCTCCGCTGTAAGCAAATAACTACGGAATATAGATGGGAAATCAAACCGAAACGTCTGACGCGTGAAAGTGTCACGGAATGAGACAGACAGAAAATAATCAAACGTTCAAAGTGGAAACTATTATTTACAGGTCATTTAACCCGCATTGGGTTAGCGGTTGTGTTTTATGTGCTTATGTGAGAATTCAGCAGCTTCTTGTGCCCACAAATAAATCAGTAAATAAACTTGTGTGACATTAGCTAATAGTTGCATAACAATATAAATGAAGTCATGATTATGAACCAATTTGAATTTATCCAATGCAAATGAGACCCTGTGCTAAACTGTAAAACCCTTAACAAGCCACATCTTTGAATGATTGGTTACAACACCGTATGTTAAACACCTGATGATTTTTGATTGGGTGAAATCCCATTTATGTTCTCCAGATCTGAAGGGTCACTTTGACCCCTCATTTAAAGTCACACGGCGCACAAGTTAAAAACTCCATTATGCGGCGCTGAGCCGTAGAAACAAAACCAATTCCTGTTGATCTGCTTCCTGTGGGAACAATAAAAGGTGCTCTTACTGTGGCTGGATGTCACATAGCAAACCTGAGAAACTTGGTTGCAAGGTCAAGTCCATACATGTTTATTAAAATGATTTTATTTTGTCCACAATACAAGTCACAGTTTTTTTATTTTCCAGTTCTCACTCTGGTCTTGGTTGTCTTACAGAACAGGAGTCGCACACTTCGTAGACTTTGTATCCCTTTGTCGTCCTTTTTTTTCTTCTTATCAAAAACTTTTTTTTCATGACGAACGCTAAAAAACATTTTGAATTTGATGCACTTTTTACCTCCCCACCTACAAACTTTGTGTATATGAACAGAGGAGCCTTCAATCGTTGTGGTTGAAAACAAAAAAATGGCCTTATGAGTTTACCCTACTTGCCGTGAAGAAAAGAAAAAACAATAGTCCTATTATTCTTGTTTTTGGATTTGCTTTTTCTTGTCTTATTTTATATTAAATTTATACATTTGTGTTGTATTTTGTACAAGTGTGTTCTAGTTATTGTTCACCCAAAACAAGTTGAAATGATAAGGGACAAATTTAAACATAATGTTCCAATGTGATATTGTTCCAAGACCGAACAAAAGGGTTCAAGCTCTAATTTATGTGAAAAAAAAGAATAGAGATGTTGAAATAATAATAATAATAATAATAATAATAATAATAACAATATAACCCTTACAGGGTTTTAAAAAAAAAGAAGAAACTGTACATTTTCAAGCTGTTTTTATTAGAACTTTCCATCATTTTCTCAGTAATGAGAAGTGGATATGGGTCGCTCTCCTTTTGACAACAATCAATCTGTTTTGCCGACATTAATGAGTGGGCGTGTCATGGTTGAGAAAAGACAAACGCTTTGTCTTGAATCTAATATTTTCCATTCAGGAGAGATTTTAATTTGTGACACAGCAAAAAAATAAATAAATAAAAAAGTGTTTTAAAAAGTGCATCTGCATTATTATTTGTCAGAGATTGCGGGCCAGATTTCAACCAGTATTAAATTGCAATCATAAAGATATGGCTTTATCTTAATTATTTTTAAGAAAAGTCAGTAATGACACCATAAAATGGACATTTGAGTAGAATGAAATGAGATACAATTGGAAACTTTTGTTTTAATTCAGAAAGTGAGTCTCAAAGGCCTTCATTCAAACTGCTCTGATCTAAAACTGAACTCTTCACGTATCGCAACGATTCGGGACACGCCTACCTTTCTAGTAAAACGCTGGGGGAAAAGGTCACTGGTGTCCAGTGTCAGTCCTGGCAGCATAGTAAACTCAAACCCTGAATATTACAGATTAATAAATGAAACACTCTCTAACTAGAGCACATTTTAACAGGAAGTAATGATGCATTTCTCAGTTAACCATCGTTAGTTAAGACACAGCTGTTTACCCCTCTGACCACAGATGTACCCAAAAAACTCCACGATTAGCGTTAGCATTAGCAGCTTCAGGTGGCCTGGGATCCTCCTGGCAGGACGCAAATCAACACGAGCGGCTTAACAGCTGACACCCAAACACACACATCATTAATGTTATTGGCCTGAAATAAACGAGTCAATACTTTGGCCTAAGGAATTGTTAGCATTCGTTACACCAGGACAATGTCGAAAATCCAAATAAACGTGAATTATGCCTTTAATGAATGGAGTTTGTGTGGGGTTTTATGTGTGTATTGATTAATCCATAAGAGCCTAAGTAAGCTTCAGAGCGGTCTGCCTGTCATGCTCTTACTTGCATTGTAGGAGTGGAGCAGAGCGATGAGACGCTGAAGGCAGTGTGGGAGATGCCGACACAGGTAGGCGCTGCTGAAGCTGCTTTCTCTGCTGGAAGACAAATAAATACAAACAACTTAATATCTCTGTAGAAAGAAAGGTACATTAACTGTATTGCAGGAAAAAAACATTTATGTTCCGTTTATTTAAAACTCACTTTTACAAGATTTTGATAATTATTTGACACCGACAGTTTCAGATTGTCATCTTGTCAAGATGGTTTGCCTCTGCAACATAACTGATAAATCTCTGTTTTTGTTTTGTTTGTTTTAGATGTTAGTCCCGAGATCATTCCTGCAGCTGCAATGTTTGTCATGTACGGAGCCCTCCAGGGGACATGAGGAATTATTTTTCTTTTGCGTTCCCTCGCAAAACTTTTGCGTTCGCTCGCAATAATCTACTAATCAGTTCATGCAGCATGATTGATTCTATAAGCCTTTTTTATGGTGGCCGCCATACTTTCTGCTTTAATACACGCTTATAAGGTTTTTCCATGGACTATTGAGTTATTATCGCGGGGTAATAGGTCATCTGATTGTGTCTCCATTGTGTTCTAGTCTGAATGGTTTAACTGCTTTCAGTGCCGTTCCATCTCAGCCTTAACAGACATAAACATGCAGTAAATAAATCAATTTTCAATCAGTTTTTTGCACCAAAGAGTTAATAATAATAAACACGTTTTCACTGAGGCTCTGTAAGAGCCATATGAATGAAATAAGTAATTATTGATATGACAGGAGCAGCGGCTTTGACACCTGGTGGTGGGCGTGTCGATGTGGGAGTGACGTCATCAAGTATGAATGGGAAGGTGACGCTGCTGGCTGTGTGTGTGTGAGGAAGCAGGTGAGCTGGGGGGTCAGTCCTCGCAAAGTTTGGAGCATGATAATAAAAATTAAATAAACCGATAATTGTGACAGAACAAAGGTTAGGAGTTGATTGATACAAGGACAGATGAGATTCCCAGAGTTAATCCAGTGCGGCCCTCTACCACCATTAGTTTGCTGTGTTTTATAATAATAAAACATGTTTATTATTATTAACTCTTTGGTGCAAAAAACTGATTGAAAATCGATTTATTTACTGCATGTTTATGTCTGTTAAGGCTCAGATGGAACGGCACAGAAAGCAGTTAAACCATTCAGACACGAACACAATAGAGACACAATCAGATGACTTATTACCCCGCGATAATAACTCAATAGTCCATGGAAAAACCTTATATAACCTTGTATTAAAGCAGAAAGTATGGCGGCCACCGTAAAAAGGCCGCCATACTTTTTACGGCCTTTCTAATGTACTACGGCCCCGTGTGTTATTCTGCGCAGTATCAATTATGCCGCATGAACTGATCAGTAGATTATTGCGAGGGAAAGCAAAAGAAAAAAAATTCCCCATGTCCCCTGGAGGGCTCCGTAGACATATACCACGGTGTTATTAGGGCCTGTGCAGATAGGGCGAAAAACTAACAAAAAAAGAGTACATTTCTGCCAAAAATGCAGAAATTTTGAGATTAATTTCAGAAATTTTCTAGAAAAATTTAGACATTTCTGAACTTGAAAAGTCAAAACATTTCAAGAAGAAAATGTAAAATTTTGAGAATGATCAGAAATTTTCTACAAGAAAATGTTGACTCAGAATTTGAGACCAATCAGACATTTTTGACTTTTAGAAATTTTCTGAGTTTCAAAAGTCAAATATTTTTGATTTTTCAAACTCAAATTTTGCGATTTATCTAAAAAAAAATTCCAGACAAAGCTTTGAGTTTTAAAAGTTGACAATTTTCTTATTTTCAGAGTGTCAAAAGTAGAAAAAAAAAAAGACTTTTCAAACGCAGAAACTTCTACGTTTTTTCTTCAAAATTTCTGTGATTATTCTCAAAATGTAGTTTTGGTTCAAGTTTACTCCTCCTTTTTTCTTTTCTGTCTAGAATGGCCCCAATATGCTCCCCAGGTAGCATGGTTGTGCACCATAAACTTGAGTAAGCGTTTTTCTTTTCTGAAATCGGCTCTAGTTGCCTTTATTTGGGAGAGCAAGCTATGAGAAAGAGGGAAGACATGCGGCGGGACTCAAACCTGTGATAACTGCGTCGAAGCCAAAGGATATTTGTTGTGCGTCCTACCCATGCACCACTGCATGCAGCGCCCATAAAGCATCTTTCTATGCTTGATCGTCTTCCTGCAGAGTCAGAATCGTGTCTGTTGTGTCAGCAGAACTAATCCATGTCGTTGACCAAATCTCTGGTGCTGACGATCCGTCACAGAGGCGAAGCTTAGCACTTCTCATTTCACCCCCGTGGTTTTAATATCCACCCAGGAGAATATGGCCTGACCAGTGAGGTTATTAAGATATGAACCATTAGCAGGTAATGTGTTGGGGAAATGGCTCATGACCTCCACCTTAGTGTTTAACATTTAAATGTACTTTATGACTTATGACAGACATTTAGAGAGAGAGAGAAATGGGGGGAATGAATGGAGGAAATGGCAGCAAAATGTCTTTTTGAATTACAGGTCGGATGGAGGTGAGTCAGGAGTTTCTTGGGCGAAATTAATTTTTAAAGCAGCGGCAAATTCGTCAGTTCATCAAGCAGTTTTATGGTACGAGTTAATGTACTACGGCCCCGTCTGTTATTCTGCGCAATTATTTGACCTTATTCAGACTTTCATGTCGACGTCATACGGAAGCGTAAGCTTGAGAAAATTAAGCGCACGTTGTGAAATATCAAGTTTAAAAGTGCCATTTCTTTTACGAAGGATGTGGAATTTGCATTGGGATGCCCTGATGGCACCATTTCAAAGATTAAAGTGATTTCTGTAATTATGGTTAAAAGTCCGTTTTATTCCTTTAACTCAAGACGATTTGCATAAGTTGTGCTCACAACATCCAAACCAGTGTTTTAAACCAACGATTGCTTTCAATACGGGGGAAGTGAAATGTTTATGGTATTCAACACTTAAAAAAACCCAGAGGTGCATTTCTGTTTTTGAGGAACTATAAAAAGTATTTAAAATCACTATTTTTATTTTAAAATAGTGATTTCACCTACTGTAAAGTTCTCAGCGTGCAGAAGGTTGGTGTAAAAGTAAATTGTATCTAGTTAAATAAAACATTTACAGCAAAAAAAAAAAAAAAAATAAAACAATAAAAAAGTGAGCATGACATTTTATTTCACAGATGTGTTGCCACTGCTTATTCTGTAGGATGCTGCGTAGTTGGACTGATTTTTTGGAAATATTTTATGCTATTGTGTTTTGATGCGCAACCATAGCAACAGGGTTTCATTTCCTTCCCTTCCTTTAAATCATGAGTTGCTTTTGAACCAAAATAAATGAAACACTGACCAAGATATTTGATATGTCTCCATGATTTTGGTCATCAAAATGTCACGTTTGTCTCTACATGGTATTTGTTTTTATGATGAAGCATTTCATAAAGCACTTTGAGCCGCTTTGTTACTGTAAAGTGCCACACAAATAAACTTGATTGACTATTTAATTTCCCTTTGGGATCAATAAAGCATTTTTGATTTTGAATTTGTCAAGTTTTATTGATTTTCCATCTAAGTCTCACCAGTCTGAGTAGAGGATGAAATAATTACCTCTTCTTTGTCTTAAAAGGTGGGATGAATATTATGTAAAATCTATTTGTTTTAGTTTTTGATTATGTTATAATGTGATTCCCTCATTCAAAACCGATTTATGATTTGGGTTCAAAGGGTTCAGCTGAGTTAACCAGGTCTAACCTACAATCAGCTGTCCTCCCTTTAGTGCGAATGATCATTTTACGCTCTAAAATGATCATAAACCAACATTTTTATCCAACACAGATGTGTCGACAGTTAAACGAATGCAATCATTTTTACCCACACATCTCACTTAGGTCTGCTTGAGCTCTTTATGCTGCGCTACTTTGAGCAAAGTGACTGTACGTCGTCGTCGTCACTGCGAGCGGCTTTTAATAGATTGCTGGAAACTGTGAGGCTGTGATTTCAAAGACAAAGATGCTGTGGGAAGAGATATTCACAGCTCCGATTGTTGCAAAAACATCTGTGGTTTTCGCCTTGTTTTATTAATTTATTTTTTTTAAGAACAAAATGTCTATGAATAGTAGTATGGGCAAGAGGACTTCAAACAAAATTTAAAACACAAGAACAACTCGCGCTTCTTAATGTATTCGGCATTTGAGCAAACAGTCTGGGTTTACGGCGCTCTGTAGCTTCTTTGATGATGTTATCGACTGTTTTTCCATCCTTAGAGGCTCCAAGTTGTTTTTTTAGGGCATCTCCCAGTAATGTGGGAGTGATTGGGGTAGACACTCATTGGGAATTGAAAAAAAATTAAATCCAGTTTGGGACTTGGTTTAACCTTCTGAATTACCTTAATTTCTTATGACAGATTCAAGAAGGTGCTAGAACCGTTCCTTGGACATTTCTGGTCTGTAATGATACAAGAGCGTCACGCTGTTTCTGCGGATTTGTCACCTGGACATTTAGGAGGAGATGATGAAGAGCTGGAGTTGTTGTCGGTCAGAGTGGTGACAGGAAGGTGAGTGATTTTCGGAGTTGACTCGTCTCAGCGCCGAGCGTTGGAGGGTGGACAGGCGGTGCAGATGAGCTGACAGGTAAGTTTGTCGTCCGGCTTTCCAGAGTGAAGAAGCTGCCAGGTGGGGATTAGGCGAGTAATCCTAGATGGCATTTTGCAACTTGTGTTTTTGAGGTTCCCTGTTGGAGTTTCTCACAAGAAAACTTAGTTGGAGGACACTTTACGTTGACCTTCATGTTGACCTCCACAGCTCCAATGGGTCATACTTGGGGACACGCATGTCACGTGGAAACTGTTCAGATCTGCTGTTTAGTGGTGGTAAGATGTAAACCTCAACGAGAAACGCCACAAATACCTGACAACAAACCCCGGGCCATGACAAATGGGTGATTAAATCTGTTTGTGAATGCATACTGGTACGCTAACATGGAAGAATCAACAAACTTTCAAAAGTAATTATTTTTTATGTCCATTTACAACCTAATTTTGAGGAACAAAAGACAGAATTTTGAAAGCCTGTAGGTTTAAGAGGAGGACTTAATAAATCCAGCTGCTTCCTGAAGGCGTGGACTCTGTTGAAGGTTTAAATTTTACCCAATCGCTAACGTTTGGCTGTTCATATTATAAAGTCACAATAATATGAAAATAAAGTCATAGTATTAAAAGACTAAAGTCACAATATTCTGACTTTATTCCCATTATTATGGCTTTATTCTGGTATGATTTTATTAGCTTAAAATCAAAATAACATGAGAATAAATTATAAATAAGTCGTATTAGAATAATAAAGTCATAGTATTATGACTTTATTCCTGAAAGAGTATTATATTATGACCATTCTTGATTTATTTCATTTTTATTCCAGTATGACTTTATTCTATTAATATTATTTTTCAGTTTTTTTTATTAGCATGGCCCTGGTCTCCAAAACTAAAACAGGCTTAGAGCAGAAAATTTGCACATTGATTCATTTTCACTGATTCTTCTGGGAGCTTAATGTGATTTCTAATGATGGAGGAGCCGGGACGTTCTCCTTCAGGCATGACTGGGAGTAACGGCGCCTCCAGTCACACCAGTTTACCTTCCTGAACAGCCGATGGCCCTCTGAGGCATCATTCCAGGAACTAGCCTGAGCCCAGCTTCCTTTTTGTCTGGGAGAGACAAACTTGTGAGAGAAATATCTGAACGAGGAAATGCAAACTCCCTGCTGAATGCTGAAAGGCCACAGCTTTGCCTATCATAGACACAAACACGCATATTGTAACAGCTGAGACAGACAGAACCGGAACATCGTCTTACCACAAACCAGCCACAGAAGAGTTAAAGCTGTGACAGTTTTATATGAGAGACATTCATTTCTGATGTAAAAACAATATAGTAAAAATACCATCAGCTAAGTTTTTTTAAAATTAAAAGAAAACATTGTCATGATATGTTGCCTTAATGCTTATGCTGCAATTCACTCTGGGTAGACAACATAAGCTAGCTCCTACAATGCTAGCTCCGTCCAGCGGTGACTCTTGCACAGTGAGTAACGTTCAGCTCTTTCAACCTTAACTCTAGCGCTGAAATAGAAGACAGTGGAGAAATGACAAGAGGAAATGAAGATGAGGAGATTCGTCCAAAAAGAAAGAAAACAAAAAACTGGTTTCTGCGCAGTTTCTAACTCGAACTGTTTACGGTTTTCACAGTTGTTGACTATGCGATGCGTTTATGATGTTAAACACTTTGAACTCCCATGTTGCTGTGATAACCTGTACCAATTTTATGGACTAATTTGGTGTGATTTCTTCATGTGTGTGGACAACTTGGGTTGTCGGAAACATTTAGTTTGAATTCCCTGTCAGGCGAATTTTTACAAACATATTTACAGAGAAAAACGTTCAATACCCAGTGCAAGTATCAGGGTCCAAAAACAAAGAGGAGGGAATCTGGAGAGAGAGGCCAGACAGGAAGGTGACAGGCCCCACCAACCGCACGCCGCCATCTTTGCACTCCTCCCACTTCGCCAGATCCGTCTCATTTACATTTTCTGACTGGAGCAAAAACACGAGGGCGTCTTTATAGTGATAATCCGTGATCTCCTTTCTGTCTCTATCCCGAGATGCTAAGTGCTCATTACAGAGACGTGTTGGCGCCGCGCACTTTCCAGAGATCACCCGTCAATCACGCAGCATGCTCCCGCTTCTGATAAGAAAGTTTGGCTTTCCGTAGGCGGTGCTGCATTCTGTGTCTTCTTCTCATTCGTTGGAGGGGGCTGTCACCGCTCCTGTTAACTACCTGCTGCAGAAGTTCTCCTGCAACTTTCACAACAATCTTGAAACAAAACTGCATCAGGATTTCTGGGATATAAAAAAAAAGAAACAAGAAACCACATGCTGGGAGAAAGTTTTCTCCATATGAACCAGATTTATATCACACCGTTGTGATTAGTTCCCGAGAAGTTTGCCAATAACTTTTGCACCTCTCTATCCCTCTCAGGTGTCATTCCAGTCTACGCTCGCTTCCATTTCGTTTTCGTTCGGCCTGCGTTTCGTTTCCCCGTCTGTATTCTGATCAAATATGAAGCAATAACTGAAGCTCACGAGTTCGCAGTGGGCTTGTTGTCTTGGTTCCACTCAATCTGTTCTCCAGTTCCAAGCCGTGGAGCTGGGTGAAAGAAATATTTCACCTTTAAATTGTAGATTTTTTTTTTTTTCATTCGACAATCTCTCCCCCCACACTGCCAAGAAATCTGGTGGGGGAAAAAATATCAATGTTTGTATTTTTCTCAGCTTTTGCTACTAACAGGTTATAAACAGTGTCATAAAGTGAAACAATATACATTTTTCTCTGTTGTACATGAAATATTTTGATGCATTTAGGACACAAGTTGGTTTACATTTCACCCATAAACATACTTTGCTAAATGCATACAGTGTAATAATGTTAAAATACAGATACTCCCTTATTTAGGTAAACAAGGGTTCAACAGATCAATAACAACAACAATAATGATAATAATAATAATACATTTTAATAACACACGTGACACAAGTTTCAAAGTTTCACAATCAATAAAAAAATGTATATATATATACATATATATATAAATTTAAATGATGTGGATATATATTTGTGTTTTTTTTTTCCAAAACCAACTGAATATTTTCAGAAAATGAACACAAACCCTGTAAATACTGAGTCAGCCAGGATGTCGACACTTATCCTGTGTGTGTTTGTCGAGAGCAGTCATGGTTCTGAAGTGGTAACAGCTGCTGGGAGGAAGGATCAGTGATGACGCTCCTCTGTGCACACATCGGACGCAGCTGCTCTCCAGTTCAACAAGTCGAGACGAAAACGTCTTGATAATGCAGCTCATCACTCACTGTGTCTCCAGTTAACTGTGTGGAGCCGTTAGTTACAGTAACAATGTTACAGTTCACAAAATGAAACATTAAAACGTGTCAATAACCTAAATAAACCACTTCTATAATGCAGTATTAGTGGTTTATTATATGATGGTGTATTACTGCCACACTATGATGGAAAAAACAACATCATAAGAACAAAGACATTATATTACGACTTCACTCTTGTAGCACTACGACTTTATTTCTGTTATATTGACTTTATTCTTGCAACACTGCGAATTGATTCTAGTAATATGACTTTATTCTAGTAATACTAATTAATAATTCATTCTCATAATTTCCTTTTTTTTTAGTGAGGCTCTAAGGCACAGAAACATTGATGTAGTGGAAAAAAAAGAAAAGGAAAAAGAAAATCAAGACACTTGTGCTGTTATTTTCTACTGCAGTACAACAGTGCTGTTTTATTTTGCTGCTAAGAATTCTTCCTCGGTTAAGTAATGGAAATAAAATGGTGTTTTTCCAGACATGGGGTTCCTGTAGATTAAATGAACTGACTCCAGATGCCACAGCCATCCTAAGACTTTCTCCCCCAGCCCCTAACGTTTGGTAGATAAAAGTATTATTCCTGCCAAGCAGCAAATATACTTTTTTTTTGACTTTGCAGTCAATATCCAGCCCGCCCGTGTCTCTGACTTTCTGCA
Organism: Poecilia formosa; assembly: GCF_000485575.1. NCBI lineage: Eukaryota > Metazoa > Chordata > Actinopteri > Cyprinodontiformes > Poeciliidae > Poecilia > Poecilia formosa. The sequence continues at coordinate 1,479,863 of NW_006800089.1, forward strand.
GACTCAGTGTTGAATGTGAGGCAACATCAATACTCCTCTTCTTCTTCTTCTTCTTCGGCACGGCGGAAGTCAGCAGGAAGTGGTGAGCGGAGGCAGAGGTGGTGTCAAGCATATTCCACAGGATTCTGCACTTGGATATACTGCTAAAAATGTCCCCGAAGGGCCCGGGCAGAAATATGAGTTTTCAGGCAGTGGATTATTGTGTTGCTTGTTTACTCCGGTGTCACAGTAGATTCCAGTCTCCCTGCTTTCTCTAAATCTCAGAAAATCTATTAGATCAGGGTCTAAATACAGTCGTATTTTTCTTCTTCTTCTTCTGTTTTTTTTTTTTTTAAACCAATACATTTGGAGCTACAGCTAGCTCTGACCTGTCTGTGTTTCCCCATTTCAAACATTGACGTTAAGACAATGAGATTTGTAGGAGCCACTTTTTCACTGCAGGAAACACTTACAACCTCATTATAGTGAAACGAAAGCCAAAGGTGCCATAAGGGCCAGGAGTGGATGAGGGGGATATATCAGCTTATCATCGGCAATTTATCTGGAAATAGATTAGCTTTTTGGTAAACATCAATAGCACTCAGTGGAATAAATGGGCCAGTAGAAAGCAATGTGTGAAGAGATGGAGCCAAGAGTTTGCAGTGGTAACAGGTGTTATGTCAAAGTCGATTCCTGGAACACATTTCTGGGGTTATGAAATGATTAAAGTTGGATTTTCTTTACAGTGACTTTCAATACAGTAATCCCCTATCAGACTCAAACCACCTCACAGCCAAGGAGGCAGATCTGTACAACTAATACCTGATGATGCATATTCTCCACATACCATGGATCACACAGGAAGAACTTTGTGACCATACAGCAGCCTTATTTGTGATGCATTATGGCTAACATTGCTATTTTACATAGTAAATACCAAAAATGTGCCTCTATTGAAAATCTTTCCAACAGCAAAAATATATATTTTTTATAGATTTGTAGTTAAATTCAGAGGTTTGTATGGAGTCAGTAACACTGTTAGTAATAGTTTTGCATATAATGTAGAAAGATGTCATGTTGTAGCAAATCTGTAGAAAAGCAAGAAATGATAGAGGTGAAAAGTTATCTACAGTCGAGTATTAGGGCCATACTAAGAAAACAAACAAAAAATAATAAAATTATGGTAATAAAGTCATAGTATTATGACAATAAAGTCAAGAATAAAAATTTTACAAGAATAAAGTCAGATTACAAATATAAAGTCAAGTTAATTTGACAGTCCATATGAGAATAGTCATAAAATTATGAGATTAAAGTTGTAACATTATAACTTTTTTCTTGCAATATTTTCACATTCTCAGTTCAACTCAAGCTGAAAATATTTTTACGAGTTGGACGCTGTGAACTAATTTCATTGCTCCTTTCTATTCCAAACAACATACCAACCAAAAAAAAAAAATCAATTAAAGCTCCTGATATTGGTGGTAGAAATCTGATATTTTCCAAGTGTTGGTGATTTATATTTGAGGGACAACAAGGATGCAATTGTTGGTATTTGAGAGAAACAATTTTATTATTTCTGTTTAGATCGTTAGACAGTTTAGAACGTAGCTCATTTTTATTCCAGAACGGGGTAAAGGCAAAGTTTTGGGTTTTAAATCAAAACTGAGTTTCTCTACGACGTGCTGGTGTATTACTCCTTTAAGCCTGGAAATGTTCTTCAGGTGATAGAAGGCCGACTTTGTGACTATCTTCATGTGACTCTGAAGGCTCAGGTCTGAATTCATCAAAAGACGACACAACTTGTCACTGAATTAAAGTCCATTTCAGGTTGTGTTTCAAACCTCGATCACGGTCACAGCTCCTTTTTCCTGATCAAAGTCATCAAGTCTGGTGAAGCAATGGGATGAGATCAGTCCGCAACTTACCAGTACAAAGACCAGTTTCTAACTGGTACACTGCCAATCCCACCATCATGGAGTCAGTCTACTCTGCTCGGCTTCCTGTGGAGATTTTCCTTTATTGACCTCCGTCATGATGGTTATCTGCTACCTGAGTCAATTTCCTACATATTTCATTTCCATTGTGTGCGGTTAGAGCTCGCTAAATGTTTCATTCATGGCCCTGTCAACAGGGAGGCTCAATCACAGTTTATTTAAACAGATTAACCTCACCGGTGTGAGGCCAACAACTCAGATAGTATTTTTTTTATTTTTTTTTTCCCCACCGTTGTAAAAATTTGGCTGACAAATACTTTGTGTTCGTGTCAAACATGCAGAGGAGCGAACGAAAGGGCCGCGCGGAGCCGGAGGCACGCAGCCGTTCTGGTGAAAAACTGCCCTTTAATACGCCCCATGTCCTTCCCAGCAAACTCCCAACATGAGTGATCACTTACACATTACAGTTCAGGCCAAACTATCCATCACCGAGTCTCGGTGATGGATAAACCGGCCGAGGATCCGACGGTACGACGCTGCATTTGAGTCAGGATGAAATAAAGGCTCATAAGCCTCGTTTCTCTGCTTTTCATCAATAAAATGTTGCAAATCAAACGGCGTCACCTCCTGCTTTGGTCACCCTAAATTCACCGTTGTTTCCACAACAGCGGTTTCCCAACAACCACAGCTCACTTTCGTTTATTAATGTGATAATATAAGTTACCCCCTAATCCTTTAAAAATCGCTTCTCAAGCTTGAGCGGCAATTGTTAATTCTCCCCTATAACATATTTGCAGCTGATTAAATTTTACAATGGGCCAAGGCAAAGTGGATCTGGTCACACTGCTTAGGGGTTTTGGAGGGATGGGGGGGGTCCTTGTCAAGGATTCAATAAAGAAAACTAATCAAAGGGGTGACGCAAAGATGTAGCTATTTATCCAAATGGTGAAGACGTTTCTAGACGGAAATTAAAAGCTGAAAATATTCTCTGAAGTCGGCACTAAAATCTTAACTCAATCAAGCAGCTGCCGCTTTCTGCTGCGGGGAGGAGACAGATTAAAACGGGGATGACAGGCAACACTGTGCTGTGGGCCTCAGAGGTACAAAGACAACTAAATCATTTAGCAGATTAAAAATGAAAAGTAGTCTTTAAACAATGGCAGCTAGTTTGTTTTGGTTTTTTTCTCCCCGACTGGAAATTGCTTCAGGAATGAAAGTCGTTTATTAGAAAAAAAAAAAAGATGGTACACTGCAGAAAGTGATGCTACTTTAAGTGGATGGTTGTTATTTGTTGTTGTTGTTGTTGTTGTGCCTCGACTCAAACTGTTCATGTTTAAATAACCAAACAAGTAAAAACAAGTTTTGTAAAACTATGAATCTGAAAAAAAAGAGAAAGAAAAACTGCCAGGAAACATCATATCAGGGATTGAGGCTTTTTAATCTTTTAAATATGAAGTATGTGTTGTTGGTGAGGGGGCGGGGCAAGTTGGTCTCTGCAAACGTTTTCTTTTAGCCGTCAGAGTCTTGGGTTGGTTTTGGTTTGTTTCTGGGTTAATAGTTTTGATCATTTGTTTCCTGTATTTCTCCTCATGGTGCGTTCACACGAAGTGCATTTTGAGCGTCAGGCGCATCTGGTTTACATCCAAAGTCTATGTGGAGGAGCATGGGGGGCATGTCGCAGCGCAATTTGAAGCGGTGAAGGGTGTCCGACAAATCAGCCGGCAACAGAAAACAACAGCTAGAGCCATTTTGACGCATCTGACTCGCTCTCGACGCGACCCCACGTAGATTGTGAATGTAAATCAGACGCATCTGATGTGCCAAATACTAGGTGTGCAGCAAAATAAAAAAATCAAGTGTCTGCATTCAAAGTGCACACACGTCGAACTTGAAGAGTCGGGCACATTTTTGACGCGCGTTACGTGTTTGGTGAGAACGCACCATTAGGTGTTCTCATTTATTTTAAAGGTTTTGTTGGCTCTAGTGGCCTTTATCTGAAAGTAGTTTTGACAGGAAAGAGGGGGAAGACATGTGACAAATGCCACCAGACCGGGAATCGAACCCACGACCACGAGGACTAAGGCCTCAATGCATGGGGTGTGCCTTACCCCTGCGCCACCACAGCACCCTGTGTTCTCATTTTGCTTAGATCGGCCTTGCTTGTGTTTTACTTAAATCAACCTGTTATGAGTTATTTTAGTTCACGTTATTCATTTCCTGTGTTTAGTTATTATATTCATCTCTCTCTCCCTCTCCTCCCCTCCCTCCCTCTGCACCCAGTTACCAATCAGTGATCTGTTTTTTTACGAAGATTTAAAGATTTTCAAAGATCTAAAAAAAAGAAAACGTTTGCTCCGCCCCCTCGCCAACAAACGAACAAAATCAAACGAAAGTGATAGAATTTAATTGCGCTACTTTTGTGCGCTAAGTAGCGCTACTTAGCGCTACTTAGCGCTAAGTACAGCACAACAAGTTAGCAAGTTAGTTTGCTAACTTGCTGTCAGTCGACAGTTAGCAAACTAACTGTCGACTGACAGTTCGTTTGCTGTCAGTCGACAGCAAACTAACTTGCTGTCGACTGACAGCAAGTTAGTTTGATTTTGTAAATGTCGGTACTAGTTGACCTTTGATGACCTCTAAAGGCAGCTGGAAATGTATGAATGTCTTTAAAATGCCAGCGGCACAAATGAAAAATCTTGGCTGCACAAATGTAGCGCAAACGTTTGAAACCAGTTCCATCGAACTGGAAGACTCAGACAACGGATGAACAGTCATTGAGACTTAAAATCCCACCTCTGAGACACTTCATGATCCCCTAACTCCACGAGGAGACCAAGGCGGCGGGATGACGGAAATCAGTTGAGACGGCTGAAACATGTGACACATGGCACACCGTTACCATGGCATCATGCGTCACCATTTCTGATGCGCGGCAGTTAGCATGTTGCACGCTTCAAAGGAGGCAAAGAGAAAGTCAAAGGATAGAAAGGAATGAGAAACAAAGTAAATGACTTTTTAAAGAATGTGGCACTTGGTGTCTAAGAAGGATAATGTTTTAATTCAGAGTGCAGAGAGGGATTTTGAACTTGTTTTCTTGTAAATAACTGATTCAGTTCAGTATTTTTTTTATTTTCGGAGCTGGTGGTATATTTTTATTCTTACGTGTGTCAGAATAAGAATCAGCTTTGCTGGCCTGGATTCCGTGGACAAACAAGGAATTTGACTTCCGTTTCACGCACTCACAGCATCTATACATTGAGCATAGATATATATATTTCAGGGAAAAGAAAAAACAAGGTGTGCATGCAGTTGGGAAAAATAAGTATTCGATAAACAGCCAATTTTTCAATTTTTCTCACTATGTTTATTTGGGAGTGATGCGTCTTTACTTTGAGTTATTGTTGACTCTTGGTCATGACACAAAAGAGATTGTTGGATTGTTTTTTTTGAAGATTTTAATTGATAATTTAAAATTTTAGACAAGGTTACATCGGAATTGCCTGTTTTTCACTGTCTTATGAATTATACAATAGTGGAGGAGGAGTGGTTCAGCCTAAATATTTAGAATTTCCTTCTCACAATGTTGAAGTCATGTCAGTAAACCATTTCCAATAGAAAGCTAGAATGAAAATCAATAGTTAGTTTTTACCCAATTAATGCAGCTCATTTATTTAGAGCTGGTCTCAAATTGTAACACCAGCAAGAATTCTTCAGAAGTTCTAAACATAAGAAAACAAAGTCATGATTTAAATGATTCTACTATATATTTCACTTTTCTTTTTTGTTTTCTTTTTGTTTTTACAGATCTGTACCGATCTGGTTTTATTACTTCAAAATTTTATGGCCTAAATGGAGCGAATTTAGATTGAAGAGAGGCTAGAACAGCTTGTTAGACCCTTTGGCCTCAGTTCATCTGAAACTGACAAAGCAGAACTTCATCAGCTGGAAAAAAGACACGAGGTTAATTTTAATTATCATTTTTAGTCTGTAAAATAGGAAGTCTGCACAGCTGTCACCGATAACCATGGCAACCATTACTGCAGGGGTTACTGCTTGAGCAGTAACCACTACTTGTTACTCGTTTCTGATATTACAACGTCAAACTTCATGGAGCTTTTTTTTTTGTTTTTAGGATTTTGTGTGATAAACATTTCAGCATGATTTCTTATTTTACTACCACTTTATGTGGCTTTTTGGAGGCCTTAACATGTTCAGAAACTCACCACACTTCACCCAAAATTGTCTCCCGTGTGAACTTATCGGGAAGTGTTCAAAAATATACATAGAGGCAGCCATTTTGGGTCAAAGAGCAAATTTTGGCAATTTTTGATATTTACACACCTCAAACTTTAACAAATTTTGAGCTTTCGGCTTAATCTTCGGTCAGAGGGGGGATTAAAAGTTATCAAAACCTTAAATTTTTGAGCATGTTTAGGGGGCATGGTGAAGCGGCTAACTTGGCATACTCTCCAAACCAACTGATCAATTAAAATGACCAGAGACACAGAATGTGAACACTGATTTTGCTGAGTACATTTGAATGAATCAGAATTTTATTTATAGAATTAAGAAATCTGTAGTTAAATTCATTTCTTAACTGAATGAAACATATACATTTTAAAATGTATGTACATTCATTGAACACATTTTTAAACAAAAGTGTACTTTTTAGTTACACAGGAAAATGACACATTTATGCCAAATGTTTTCAACTTAAGAATTTCCATTTCTTACTAGTTTTGCATTATCTCTGTCATTATGTTATGGATTAGGTTTTCTTCATCTTAAGCAATATTGATTATGCTAGAAATTTGTTTGAAATTTGAGTAGCTCCATAGATATCAGAGCAAAGGAGGAAAATACAGATGCATGTCACACTTCAAATTTTCAGTTCCACTGCCACCTCAGATCCCTATAAAATAATTCTTAAATGCTGCAGTGAACCTCAGCAGAAGACGGAGTCGACTCCAACTCGGAAAACTAGCAGGTACGTTTTTTTTTTCCCAGGTTTCGAATCCTCTTAGGATATTACTATTAAATGTGCTAAAACTAAACGTGAGTAGACTCAGAGATTCAGGTAATGGAGAAAGGATGAGTAGAAAGAGGCTGCACAACAGCACGACTGCTCTAATAATGGGCTTTTGAGGATTTACCTCTGCTGCCCCAGATGTGTGCAGATCACAGTTCTTCAGACACTTTCTGCCAGAGTGACTTACTGAAACCTCAGGAAGTCAACACTCCCAGCGTGCACTGGGTGTGTGTGTGGACAGTAATAAAGTACATTTACTTGAGTACTGTTCCAAAGTACACTTTTTGAGTACCTTGACTATTTTTTGGGGGAACTTGTGACATTCGACTCCACTACATATTTATGAACATTGTCGTTACTTGTTCCTTTTGGCTCAGCGGAGCTTTGTGGTCTGCTGTTCCAGTTTTCTTTACTGAAATGCAATTGGCCAGTTGGTATGCTCCCCACAAAAAGGGGAACCAATCACAGTCGCCGCTCACACATGGGGATTTAGAGTGATGTCATTGTAAACGTGACTGAAGTTAACCAGCTTCCTCAAGTAGACTTTACTCAGTTAACTTTGACTCAAAGTAACCTTTGAGAAAACTCGGGTTTACTTGAGTCAACTCAAATTAACTTGACTTGAGTCAAGTAAACATTGAGATTACTCAACCTAAAACGAGTTTACTCAGGGTAAGTCAAAATAACCAGAGTTTACTCAAGTAAACTATGAGATTACACAAATGAACGGAGTAAACTCAGTCAAAATAACCTGAGTTTACTCAAGGAAACTGGGTTTGTTCAAGTAAACTGAGTATACCCAAGTTCACTTACGTGTGCTTAAGTGAACTTGACTCAAATTAACATTGTTAACTTGAAGTAAACTTTGAGATTACTCAGATAAACTGTGAGGAAACCAAGTTTTAATGAGTAATCTCAGGTTACCTTGACTCAAGTTAACTTGAACAAACTTTTGACTGGGTAACTTTTACTTGTATCCAAATAAAATCTGACCACCACTGGCTACAAGATCCAAAGAAACCAGAGATTTCCGATTTCGGTTTGTGTCACAAGGCGAGGATGATGAAGGAGGTGAAGAGGGAGAAAAGAGGAGATGGCAGGAGGAAGAGATGGATGGCTCAGTGTGATGTCTCTTAGGAGCTGAAGGAAAGAGAGAACCAGAAAGAGAGAAAGAGGAAAAAAAAAAGACGGAGATAAGGAGCGGAGGGAGGCAGGTTCAATGTCAGCTGCTGCTTGGAAGCAGAGAAAGGCCAGGCACATTTTGGCAATGAAGGCACCTGAAATCCATTCAAATTAAAACGTACAGCTGACACAAATAACGGCGCGGGAATACAAAGAGCGACTTAGCGGCGTGTGTGTGTGTGTTTGATGAGCCTGTGGAGAAAAAGAAAGAGAGGAGAGTTTCCTTTTGTAAGGTGCGGCCTGTAGATGTGAGTGTTTGTCTGGCAGTTTGCCTGTTTGCTGGAATAAACGTCCCCCTGCTCAACTGTGGATGTGTGTGTGTGTGTGTGTGTGTGTGCGCGTGTGCGGAAGTCTGCATCCAGACATTTGCTTTGCCCGCGTGTGAGAGCATGAGGCGGGGGGTAAACGAGCATCAGGGAGCTGGGAGCTAAGAGAGTTTTGGGAAAGGTCGTGAGGCGCAGTGGCTTGGCATTGTGGCATATTTCATTTATAAGCTCACTGGGGCATAGCTGCGCTGCAGGGAAAATGAAGCCATAACTCCTCGGTTTGCACCGAAACGGCGCCGTGTGTTGCATTAGCGAGGTGAATCCAGGCCTCCCTCAGCCTGCGTGTTTAAAAAGTCGTGTTGTTCTGCGAGATTTTCACCAGAAAACACTTTGTCCCACTTGTTTAACTCGTGTTTATGAGCTGCATTTGAGGGAAGACGGGATGAGGTTAAGAAAAAATAATGGATAAGCACCAAATGTAATGACTGCAATGACATGCTTTTGATTTTTACAGCTCAGTATTAGCCAAATATTGGGCTACACATACAAATTTAAATAAGTGCAAATGTTCACCAGAAACACATTAGCACTGATACCATTAGCTGTGACCATAAAATCACGTAAATTGGAATTACGGAAATAAATTTGCTCAGTGGAAACAGGGCAATTTCGGAAATATATATGTTTTTTGATAAAAAGTTTTACCGCTCTAGGAAGAGGTGGATTTTCCACTTTATTGAAGTCATTGCATTTCACCAAACTGCAATGGAAACAACAATACAAGTCACATCAACAGCTGGGCGTTACTACTGGCGGGAACAACAAAGAAGAAGACAGGAAGTAGTTGGAGGATGATGATGCGGCTTGTTTTCTTCACGACTTACGGCGTGAACAGACTCGTTCACGTGTGATTTGAACTGCGTTTCTTGTTTAATGGAAACAAAGCAATTGGTTAACTGTGTGTGTGTGTGTGTGTGTGTGTGTGTGTGTGTGTGTATGTGTTGTTGTTTTTTTAACTTTAGCGGAATATCAACAAAGTTTTGTGAACATTTGTAATGGAAGCAGACTGTCAATGTCAAGGTCATTACATTCCTCTAAGGAACACATATTAATTGTCTACCCATATTCCAATAAAAATTGTGGCTAATATATCTTAAGGTTCTGTTATTTCAGTCTAATTTACTTCCTTTGAATCTGTTAGATATATTTTTACATAAACCTTGTTATATAAATACTGTTTTTTTTTCTTTTAATCTTTTCAGCATGCACATTTTAAAGCATGCAGACAAACTCTCCCAGAGTCTTGCCTGTAAAACACAGCTGCTTCTTCAGCGTGACCTTTAACCCCCTAAATTACTGCTGATTCATTGAGTTTTTCCTGTGTGTCAGTGGGACTGGGTCTCTGCCCCATCTTGGTACATTTGATGCGGTGCCTTAACCTTTGCATTTTCTAGGAACAGTGAATTACTAACAGCGGCTCTTGGGATCTTGTGTCGATAGAGATTTGGTGATACTTACTTCCTTACTTATGTTTTAAAAAGAGGAATAGCAGCAGGGTGCTGCTGTTAAAATGCACTCCATCATCATTAGCACACGTGTAACCACCTCCAGAAAAAAATCAGACGTTTTGGTGGTGTGTTGATTGGTGTGTGTCGGAAGGAAAAGCCATTTGGATTGCACTTAATGTAAATTTGGTAGCAGCTAGTGAAGGAACCTAGATCCATACACTTCAAAGAGCTGCACAAAGAAGAAATGTTTGAAAATAAAAAAAAATTCTAATGACATTTTACCCGAAATCTAGTTTTATTTTGATTGATTTTGTGGTTGAAGTTGACAAAAAGTATATTCTTACAGAAAAAAAACTAGGTTTTCATGAAATCTAAGATTTCAAAATATAAATGTCAAATTTATTCATATAGCATTTCGTAAACAGATTTTAAACTGCACCAAGTGCTCCGCAAAAAGGATAAGACGCTTGAACGAGCTGATGAATGTCATGGTTTTCAACCATGTGGTGTGGAAAAGAGTGAAAACACGTCCACATGGCCTTTTGTTGGGGATTTTCTGTGTTATTTTTTATTACTTTAGCTCCAGCATTGACGTGATTTTCTTGTCTGTGCTAAAAGTCTCCAAGTATCTGTGTTCCTGAGAACTGATCGTTCCCCTACACCCTTGGGAGAAATCGCTCTCAAGGGAAAGGGTTAGATGACCTGTGTGTGTAGATAGAGCTTGCCATCTGTCTTTGCCGTTTATCTTTTCTTACTTTTGTTTTCCCAAATAAAAGGCCTGCTCTAGCAGAGAGAAGGCAGAACGCTCTGTGAACGGCTTGGAGGAGCATTTTGCTGAGTCTTCTCCTTTTGCAAAAGTTCGGCCATAAAATTCATATACGTTGTCCTGTGGTTCTTTTATGTAGGTTTGGAAAGTACCTATCACCTTTCTTCCATTTTATTCAGTTGCCGAATAAATAAGTATATTTTTAAATTAAGTGGAATAATAGGAGCTACTGCAGTGTGTGCAGAGCATTGTTGTAAAAAACAAAGAATGGCTAACACTAACCGACTCGGTTCATAATATTCATCGTAAAGAATGACAGGACTTTACCCACAGTTAAAGTCCTATTGTGTAGGACTACAAATGACAATATTTTACACTTTCTTAATGATTATTTTATGCTTTTTTTATGCTTTACAAATCCATTCTTTTTTAAGTTCTCACTAACTTAGACTCAAGTCCAACTTCACCTCTCTAGTAGCAGTGTGTATCCTGGTCTGTATGGTGTCTCTTTCTGCATAGCAGAGCTAAATAAACTCGTGCAAGGATTGAGAATGATGACATTCATATCGTGATGGAGTTTAAATCTCAATGAAATGAAACAGTGGGGAAAAATGTTCAGACAGCTGATTTGAGAGACTGATAAAGTCGTAGAGAAAACAGCTGAAGATGGTTCTGTATTGAGTCATGGCGGTTTTTCACCAACGTCATAATAGACATGGAAACCTTTTCCCCCATGTCTGTATGTTTGGATTATTATTATTATTTAAATAAAGTTCTGAAACCTTTCGGCTCTTGCTAGGCATGATGCAAAAACAATAAAAATATTCCTCCTCCTCTTCTCCGATGGAACGACTCTCCAAACTTTTCAATAAAGTTGTGGTGTCATCACCTTTACCCAGACAGGGTGAGCTGACAGAAATGTAAAAATGAGCATGACTCCCCCCCCGCCCCCCACACCGCCGCACAGTCTGGGGAGGCAGAAGCTTGTCACTCTCTGAGACTCTGACACACCATTTCAACCCATTATCCACCTCCAGCGTGCAGCATGGTGTCATTTGGCGCTCATTTCCCGTATTTCTGTCAGGCCGGCCGGTTGTGTGACAATAATGGCCCGAACACCTGAACAGTATACATGTCATTGCTTGTTAACCAGGTATGAGGAGCATTAATGAGATCTCACCCTGAGTCTTATTTCCACCGGCTCCCAGACATCAGCAGAAAAGTTCATCTGGCTCAGCTTGAGCTCGGATGACAGAGGAACAGGACGCGCTCTCGTTTAACATATCTCACATTTCTTTCACCTTTAGCGCTGCTCAATACCGGCTGATGGCTGACCTTTAGCAGGAGAATGAGGAAGGCCTTTGACTGTAAGCCCCCCCCCCTCCCCCACTCCCACTCACACTCGAGCGGGGTGAAGCACACAGACACTTTTTCCTCTAAGGTCATAGCCCGAGGAAGTCAATAAGAGCTGTGAGCTTTTGTGTTTGCCAATACTCCTCGGCAAACGCTTACCGGTTGCTAGAGACAAACACGAGGAGGAGCCTCTCAAGCAAATTGATGGAGGAGGAGTACACACACACACACACACACACACACACACGCGCACATACCATACACGCATGCCTACGAGGGGATGGTGTCAGTTTTGACGTTAAGATGAAAACATAATGCAGCATTGTCTTCCCACAGCCTCTGAGCGACATGCTGGGGTGATTTAGCAGAAGGCCTCTGACACAGAGCCGTTGTTGCGGCAGGTTAAACATCGAGTCGCGCCGGCGGGTAAACAAAGGGGAAAACAGTCACATCAACACACATACACATGCACACAGAGGGAGAAAAAAAAGCTCTCAGAGGTGCTCATGCCACCCCAAAATCCTGCAGAGACGAACATTAAGTCATACAAACACCTTGAGTGTCAGCCTTGGCTGCGAAAGGCCGGGGAAGATGGATGGTCTCCAGCCCCGGCTGCTCAGGCAGTGATGAATGACCAGATAATTTCCAGGCCACACACACACACAAACCAGAACACAAACCTGCACAAGCACCTACACGGCATCGCACACTCAGATATATCTATATGAACACAGACTTGATTGCAAAAAAACAAGAAAATACAATTGTAGTGAAGAAAAAGAACCCATATTTTACACCTGCGCCCCTGCTGCACCGTACGGACGGAAAAGTATGCAATGTTTGAAATCATTTACAAATTCGAATTCAAAAATACTTTATTGATCCCAAAGGGAAAATAAATGTCATAACTCATTTAATTAAAAGAGTTGTTGTAGATGGTGATGGAAGGGAAAGACCTCCAGTAGCGGGGTGGTGCTCAAGAGGAGTACGGGAGACGTACCGTCAGACCATCAGTTCCCAAAACCCCACACGCACACACAAATTTTGTTAAAGAATGCATGGGGCCAATGGGACCATCTAACTAACCCTTCAGGTTTCTTAGAAGACCAGTGAACAGAGAAAGGAGTTAGGGGAAAGAAGCTGAAGGTAACTCTGGAGAAGCTGAAAACAGGCACAGCTCTTCTGGGAAGATGTGCAGACTGGACCCCTGTTGGCCCTGAAATTCATAAATGTGTATTTATGGAAGAGTAGCCATTAAGAAGAACTGGCCACAGTTCAAAATTTACCAAGAAACATTTTGGATGATACAGCAGAAAGTGGTGTAGTAAATAATAAAAAAAAAAAAGGCCAAACTCAAACTTATTCAAAAAACAATGTGTGCAGGAAAATAATCAATGTGGATCAGCCTCCATAAACCATCCCCACTGGAAAACATGGTGCTGCCAGCATCATGTCTTTCTTTAGCAGGAAATGGGAAGATGGATGAGGAAGAAAAGCTCATATTAGAGGCCATGACAGGCAGGACAACAATCCAAACCATACAAACAAACATGGTTAGAGACATAACTATTTCCAGATAAATTCTTCACCTACAGTGTCATATTGTCACCTTCATAAAATAATGGCCTCAGTCATTTTTTTGCCTAAGACATCTACTGGAAAGAAAGAGGTGGAGTTAGTATACATGGCTTCTCTCTGGATACCCCGTCCTTCACACACACTCCCACAAACTATTAGTAACAGGTGAGCTGGTCTCGCTAAATTACCTTTAAGTATGAATGTATTTAAATGTCTACTTCTCCTGAGGCTCTGGGTTTGCCTATGGGGGCAAATACTTTTTATATACACTGAAAAAAAAACACACACACAGGCACACACACACAAAGACAAGCATCAAATTCCTTCACCAAGGAATGTTTGGCTTTTCAAACCATCCAAGCCACAAATAGATCTAAAACTGATGCCTAATAAAAAACAAACTGTATTGATGACCAACATTGTGACAAACTATCACCTCCACAAATCATGTGAGATGGCGTTCAAACACAATCAACATTTAAGTACACAACATGGAACCGCTGCCTTATCTAAGGTAATCACACTCTATGAGATGAAACCTTTGGCTGAGTCCACAGGCAGCTGCAATTACCCATTCTGGGGTTATTTTATTTCCTGCTTCCCGTCTCCCTTGGCGTTGTGGAATGAGTTCTGATAAACGACATAATTAAAGCTCATGCTGTGCTGCTCCTTCACGTTTCCAATCATCCTCAGAAGCCACTTCTTCAGAGCACCAGTGGGACTCCCCAGCTGTGCCAGATTGACAAATTTGGTCGCTGTAATCCAGACCCCCCTAGACACTATGGCAACCAGTAACACCTGTGGGTGCTCCGCCCTTTGATTACAGATCCTTAAAGGGACAGCATTATGTAAAATTGACTCTTCTGAGCTTCTCGTCATGTTGTAATTTTACTCCCTCATCAAAAACGTACCTGGAGTTTTGTTTTGATTCTTTCATGCATGTTTGGCAAAATCTTTAATCTCCCGTGGCAACCATTTGGGGGAGTGCCTAAACGCTTGCTCTCACCGAGCGCCATCTTCTCCATGTAGCTCCTCCTCTATTTCCAAGTCAAGTTTCCACCCTCACAGAGCACCAACCCTCGACTCCTTCAGACTAGCCAGCAGCAATTAGCAAACATCTGCAGAACTGCTCATCTCATGAGCATCGTTAGAGAAGGTACTTCTCAGTGAAATGTTGGTGAAAAAGTTGGTAAAGAGTTAACAGAGGAGCCATGTTGTGATGGTTTCCTGAGGGCGGAGTTTCAGAAAGAGCAGGAGCTTTTTAAAGAGATGGAGGCCCAATTTCTAAATTATGAAGTCATAACTATTTTAAGCCTTATTTATGTTTTATATCAACTGAAGACGACATAGTTACTTGATTTTGGTATAAAATGAAACAATGTATCTGGAAAATACACAACACATTCCCCCCTTTAAAGATATCTCAAACTTTACAAGGTTAAAATATTTGATCAATTTAGTTGAAACAAATTGTTTTGTTAAAAGCTGCTTCTGATGAACATTATAAATCTGTGTAATAATATATAAAGTAGGTTTCAGCCAGTATGTCCTACATTATTGGAAATCTTCATTTAGTGCACACACATATTCTATGTCCTCCACTCGCCGCCTGCCAGCAACAACTATTAGATGAATTCATCTTCAGTGGGAGTTAAAGGCAGGAACGCTCACCCTAACCAGACGAAATGGCTCGCAAAGTGAGCACCAATCCTAAACGCTCTCGGTTTTCAGCAGTTTAATTGCAGAAAAAGAAGAAGAAAAAAAAAGGTGTGTTACCATGGAAACTAAGACCTAGCACTCATCCAGAGAGCAGAGCTGGGGAAAAAATAAAATAAAATAAAGATGCAGATAAAGTCAGAAGAAACAAGAAATAGGTGAGAAAAACAGAAAGGAGAACGGAGCAAAACAAATGACGGAGCGTCGTGATTAATCAGGTCAAACTGGAAATTTAAAGTCTAGATGGAGGCGTGAGACCTTCCTGCTGCAAAAAAAATCTGCCTTTTTTTTACTATCATTTCTTGCTTCATCAAAATTCCTTTTTGTCTCCCCTTCCGTCTCAGACAAGGTTCTTTCAACGTGCAAAACAAAATTCACAGCAGCCGCAGCCTCAGCCTGTTCCCGGCGCACGTGGAGGACTTAGCAGGATACTTGTGATTCTTTAATGAACCATCTGTCTCATCAGCTCAACATCTCATTTTTATTTATTTATTTTCTGAAGAGGTTTGACACTGACAGAGCTGGGTATCTCCATATGTTAACATACGGGCTTTTTTTTTTTTCCTTTTGCTTTTTTTTGGTTTCCTTGTGTCATCGAGAGTGACAGAAAGTAGTGAGCGTATGTGTGACTTAAAAGTTTCTTTCACAAGGAGCAAGTGAGATATTAAGGAAGGGAAATAACAGGATGCAGAATTATGGAATCATACGTGGAACATGAAAAAGAGAAATTAGTTTCTATACGCAGGGAAGAAGAATCCAATCCGCAGTGTAACCCCATATGACCGCTGGATACAGAGGAGACTTCTTTGACTCTTTGGACAAAAGGAAAACTTTACCTCTAGTTCCTGTTTTTCCTCTCGGTGCAGCTGACAAACAGCAGAGCTTCCAACCTGGTGTCTCTTGACGCTGTTGCCACTTCTGACTCTGGATGAATTCAGTTTGAATTCATCCAGAGTCAGTAGATCTGGAGGTCTGGGGTTAAAACCTCTGATGAATATCAAATATTTGCTCTGCTAATTAATTCAAACTACAACCAATTTTTTATCTTTACAAGTTTGTTCATGGATTAGCCTGCATGAGACCCACGTCCATTACTGGACACATCCCTGTCCTCTGCACCAGACATCTATAACTCATTCATATGCCCCATTTTTCTGAAAGTAGTGTGTGTTTTTCTTTCTCCTTCCACACACACTGTGGATGTTTAACCCTCAGGAGCCGCTGAATTCGGTGAGACTTTGAAACCGATGCTAAGCTGAGATGGAATAGCAGAAAAAAAAAGGTGGCAAAGAAAATATAGTTGACTGCCTTATGGAGATAGTTTTAATATATTTCTCTGGAATATCGAAGATTTCATAAAACTTTGTAGTAATCTTGCAATCAGAAGGCACGGACACAATTAGACAATTTGAACAAAAGTTGAGAGAGCGTCGTTATCCACAGTGAAGGAAGTTCTGTGGCAGCCTGGGCTGAAAGGCCGCTCAGAGAGGAAGAAGCCGTTACCCAGAAAGCATTGTGTAAAGACAGATTGCAGTTTGTGAAAACACAAATATCTTCATTTGTGAAAACAAAAGTTGTGACGTGATGATACTGCAACTGAATGGCTCGTCCATTATGACCATCATTACGTTTGAATGAAAAACAGGAAAATTTAGCAAAGTTGCTCAAGGAAAACAGTCAATATATTAAAACGGTCAACTCAAAGCCCTGGTCTCAGCCCTGCAGTGTGATGGAGCTGAACAGGTGTGAAAGAAAGACGGACAACAAATCAGCCTCAGTTCTGTCTGGAGGAACGGGACAAAACTTCAACCAGCTGTTGAGAAATGTTTGTGGATGGAGATTATAATGTTTGACCAAAGTCACACAGTTTGAAAAGCAGTTCTACACGATTTGAAGAAATTTCCGTCAAATTTTCTATTTATTTTGACCGGACAAAATAAATAGACAGAAATAATTTTGGCAATCTCAATTGACCTAAAATAGAAACAAAAATAGTTGAATTTAATTTTATACCGTGAGGAAAAAAAAGTTTAATAATAATAATAAAAATAACACATTTTATTTATACAGCACTTTTCTAAAAACTTAAAGATGCTTTAAATAACAAATAGTTACACATAAGGAGATAAAACAAAACCATAAAAGGAGAAAAAAAAGTTTTCCAAGCATCCGTGTCAAAGCAGCTTTCTCCCCAAGAGTCCCCTACTCTGCTCCTTCAGACTAGTCAGCAGCAATTAGCAAACACTTGGTGGAACTAGACTCATCTGAGCTCATTACAGGAGCCACTTCTTAATGAAACACTGGCAAAAACTTTGTGAAAGGGTTAATAGAGGAGCGACATCATGGTGACTTCCTGAAGGCGGAGTTTCAGAAAAAATAAAGAGTTTGTTAAAAAAGCAGAGGCCTAAATTTAAGGTTTTAATATATATATATATACTATTTTAATAAAAACTGAAAGTAACAGTTACATGATTGTGCCATAGAATGGCACTTTGTGCCTGGAAATAAATAATACTGCCCCGTTAATCGAAGCGTCTTTACGTTTTCTGCAGAGATGAGAGAAAGAGGAACAAGAGTTCACTTTGGACAGCAAACTCCTGAAGCAATGCTTCATGTTCGCCAGCTGTTCAAGACGAGATCAAGTACAGATGTTGCAACCAGAGGTTGTGGTTTGAGGAAAAATAGCCTCACTCATGTCCCCGTCACAGATCACCTGCCCTTGACCCCTCCGCGCAGACAAGACCACACAGCTGGGTCAGCCGAGCGACCCCTCTGACCCCGACAGACAGCTCCTCGCCACCAAACATGCAAATAAGCCCACTGGCGCTGCCGGCATGTGTTTAGGTAGAAAATTCCAGTGACACCTCCATCTGTTCAGAACGGAGCGGCGGGAGAGCAGAGGGAGGTGTAGGAAGACCGAGACTGGGGGCTGGAGGGGAGACAGGTGAAAGTTAACCAGTGATGGGTGTCAGATCAGCCATCATACAAGGAAACAAAGAAAATGGCTTCAGAAAGTGAAGGACGCACAGGTGGACACGCAAGACACGTTCATGGTTTGGGAATTGAAAGCCCTATGCGGACGAGGCGCAACATTTTACATCAACTTAACGTTAAAACTACTTTTCACCAAAAGTAGTTTTAACTTTTGCTTGAGTCACTGCTAACTCACTGTTCTTGGTACCTTTTCACCCAACGGATCAGCGACACCCTGCATGTTGAAGCTTCAGCAGGAAAGAAGATTCTGGAGTGGCCTAGTGGCCTTTAAATAGGTTGTTTTGTTGCCATCAAGGTGGCGTGGTCAGAGTTAGGACTGAATCCATCATTTGAAAACCACCTTGTGCATTTAGTCACCTTTTCTGTATCCAATGTGAACATTTCATGAATGATTTGGAGCCTTTTTGGTGTGACAAAAGCAAGGAAAGCAGATATCTGGAAGGGACCAAATACTTTTTTCATTTGTTTTTGCATTGTAAGTCTTGTACGTTTTCTTAACACTGTTTTTTACGCAATAATTGTACATCACTGCCAAAGCAGATCTACAAACTGCTTTGAAAAACTAATTATCAGGTGTGACTGTTGAACTAGATTTTATCACAAGATTTTCCAACTAATTACCACTTCCTTTTTTCTTTTGATGAATAACTTTACATTTTTAGCTGTGAAATTCAATTGAAAATGTAACTAAGATGCATGTACCAAAGAATCTGTCAGCTCTGCTTTATTGAACTTGCTGCAGTAACAACCAAAGACAATGTATTTCCTTCAATGTATGATTTAGTGTAATTAGCTAATACTACAACACCGATGGATCACACTGACTTTATAGACTCGTAATGTGACAGCACGTATGCAAGATCGTGCAAAAAAAAACAAAAAACTGCTCACCGATTAGCCAACCATTGACTTTACTGTCAAGGTGTCAATATAAATCAGCTAAATCTTAAATGTGCGTCTGATATCTGAAAGAAAAAGGGACAAGGTGCTTTGCTACCAATTGTCAACACTACAACGTCAGTGAAACGTTTTAATTTAAAAAAATAGCGACGAGCAGGGAAGTAGGTCAGCTATGCCAGTTTGACTTTGGCAACCCTAACATGTAGATGTGCTGCAGGATTTGATGTGTTTAAAAAGAAAATAAGGCGACCTACACATCAAATTTGACAGGTCATCAGCAGAGCTGGTGTTCAAATGAGCTAATCTACCCCTGCTGTGTGCAGACGATTATTTATTAATAGCTGCAAAATAAACCTCAAGCCTGAAAACACATAATACTGTAACAGACTGAATGTTCTGTACTTTGTGTGGGAAATGTTTTTCAGTGTTAAACCCTGGTGTTAGTGGAGCTGTTGTCAGCCAGTTGCTATGGCAAAGGGTCAGTGTGTAGCGTAGCCGACACAAAGATTGAGAAAAAAGTCATTTTTTTTTCTGAATTATTTTCCTTTTGCTGTGACACACTGCACTAAACTGATAATACAACTTCAGGTTTCATTTTGCTAACTTGTCCTGCCGTGGCAGTGCAGCTACAGATGGTAAGTAAAAGAATCGTCTTTTTGACCTCAAACGTTGAGAGCAGAAGCAAAGTTTCCAGATGTAAACAATAACATCCAGAGGTTGGCTGTGTGTTAACGAAACGGCAGGAGAGACTTCTGAAAAAGACGGAAAAGTTCCTTCTGTGTCACTGGGAAGGCTTTGATCCAATCGAATCAAGCGTCTCTGCTGATCAGACGATCAGCCTCTCAGCTTCTCTTGGAAAGTTTTGGAGAGGAATCAGAGGACTTCCTGCTCCTGTGTCATTAATGATTGAAATCCAGAAATGGCTTCTTTTTTTCACCCCCCCCACCCCAGACTCTCATGAATAACGATGAAAAACTTATCTCTGTGGCTTCAGACTGAATATTCATCCTAACAAGGCTCCCCTTTTGGGTCTTATCTCAATGTGCAGATCTGCAGCTCAAACATGGCTGCTCTCTCCCTCTGTGATTTTTTTTTCTTCTTTTTTCTGGCCGATATTCGCCTCCATCTAGGTCAGCAGCACCCCACTCTGTACAATCTGACAACCTGATAACGCGATGAGACCATTAGCGCTGCAGGCTTGCGGCCCGGGGCGCAGCCGGCTCAGGCGTACCTGCGCCAGCCGCGGGGCCCCGAGTGCTCGTCTCTGGGAGATTAATGATCCCCGCAGCCGCACGGCGCGGACCACTCCTTGAGTGTGAAATACACCTCATGTGCCTGGCTGGAGCTCTGATTTATTCCCGCCTGCGTGCTTGTCCTCGATGTCTGCGGGGTGTGTGTGGAGTGTGGATGTGTGAGGAGTGGAGGGGGGGGCTTGTCTTTGTTTTACTGCCGGCGTGTAAATGAGCTCTCATTGTGCTTTGCTTGATTTTTTATTTGTCCTGTTAATCGGAACAAAATCAAACCGATGTCGTGGTAAATTATGGAAATGCATTGCCGGCTTAATCAGGCGAGAGAGAGAGAGAAAGAGAGAGAGAGAGAGAGCGAACACGCAGAATTATTTGCATCTGACGGGAAATATGAATAAACGAGCGGCACCGTCACATTGATGCCACTTTACAGATTTGTGTTAATTTCCTTGTTGTCGTAGTGATGTGTGAGAGTTGACCATTAGAATCTATTTATTTCATTTCTTTTAACTATAGTCAATCACAGTTCAGCTTGGCAGGGGTTTATTATGTGAAATAGACTTTTGCGAGCTTCACGTCATACTATGATATTCTGTCATCCGAAACAAACATGGAGTGTTGCCTGCATGTTTGAGAAATCCTTTAATCTCCATGGTAACCATTTCAGGGTGCCAAAACATTTATTCTCACCAAGCGCCGCTCTTCAAGCCGAGCTTCTACCTGACAGCACCTCTCCACCATGACTCTCCCACTCCTTCAGACTAGCCAGAAGCAATTAGCAAACACCTTGTGGAACTGCAAGTCTGCTGACCTCATTACAGGAGCTACTTCTCAGTGAAACGCGGGTAAAAATGTCATGGGGTTAGCAGAGGAGCCTTGTTGTGATGACTTCCTGAAGGCAGAATTTCAGAAAGAGTTTCTTAAAGAGACAGAGGCCCAATTTGAAGGCGCTAAATAATGACATATATTGATATAAACAGCATTTCTATAATGACTGAAGGAAAACTGCCTGATAAATACACAATCCTGCCCCACATAAGTGTTGTTACAATTGTGAGTATTGCTTCCTGGTTTTTATTCTTTATTTGAAGAACAGTTTTGTTCAGTTGGAGCAGGTGAAGGCGTTTTGGTTCATTTTGGATTTCGGTGCCCAGTCTGCCGGGTGGGGAGGGGCTTTTGGTCGGGGTTGGTGGGGTGTGTGGTGTTTTGTGGAGTGGGGGTGTGTAGCCATGCTTGGGCACCTCCTGGTTTGCAGTGTGGGGCTGGAGGAGTTCCCAGTCATTGGGGCCCTCTATGTTGGCCTTTCCTGCTTTTTCCTGAGGCTGCAGCCTCCAGCCTGCAGGGCGGTGGAGCGTTAACTGAACATGACCGCATCGCTTTGCACACAGGATTGTGAATGTCTGGAAAGCTGATTGTGCTTCTGTATATAAATGTGAGAATCACAGAAAAATAAATCTGACTAAAATGAAAGGAAAGGGGAAAAAAATACCAGTTAGTGGGATTAAAGTGAACAGGAGAGAAAATAAAGAAATGTAAATAAACTGGTAAAATACAGTTGCATGCTAACATACTATGCTAACTGGTGAATCATAAACTATATTCAAAATTTTCTGACATAAATAAATGCAAACTTGTTAACGTTCTAAGTGTGAATTCAGGTAAAATGTCTACAAGTTGATGAACTATAAATATTACATTCATCCTGTGGGAAGTGACCTCAGTGCTACTTCCTGTTAAGAACAAAATGGCACAAGACAGATTTAAGTCCGACTGAAATCCTCCAGCTCCTTTTTGGAAGTGGTGACATGGTCTTTTAAGATTTCTCTATTCATATTTTACTGGTGGGGGAAATTATAACATGAGAGAAAAAAAAAAACAAACGAAACAAAAACACAGCATTCCTAAAAATGGAAGCCCATGAGGGGCGATTAGACAACAAAGCGGGCCTCATTAACAAATTACTAGAGGCTGTTCTACATATTCACAGAATGTGCAGCATTCTTCAGGAACATTCGCTTGAATAAAACATTACATCATCTTAAAAAGAATCATGGCTGGAACACAATAAAGAGCTGAGGTGTCAGTCGTCAAACTCCTAATGTGCATATTGACACATTTCAGCCTTAAACTTCATTCTGTTTGATTTGAATGGTGTGTGACAGATCAACAGTGCAAAGTAAAAGTGAGAATCTGTGTTGCTTGCATTTGAATTCACCTCTTTATTGAGATACCCCTAAAAAGAAAACCTGTGTGACCAAAGAAAGTCACCAGTAGGAAACCAGCTGTTTTGTGAAGGCCAAATACATCCGTCTCAGAGCAAACACCATCAAAAAGGCTAAGACATCAAAAAATGTCAACGTGTGCAAAGCTGGTGGTTTGATTGACAACCGGTTCCAACTCGTTTGTAGCCGCAGTTTTACAGAACTAGAGGACTATGCTGACTATACTATATAGACTATACTGCTAAAACCTTGATTCTGTTTAAGGACATCAGCCAGCCAAATCTTGAATTACGTAAAACTGAAGAAAACATTTGTGTTACTATTTTGGCAACTTCTCAACAAAAGTTCCTTCATATGCAACAACGGCTGCAACACAAATGGATCAAAAGCTCTGGAGATTCCTGAATGCTCATGTTAGCAAATGTTTAACTCAAGAACTTCCTTCTTAGCTGTATTTGTTAGGTTAATTGTGTTTTTTACACCTGATAGTCCAATAGACTGGGTTGACTTGGGAACCAAACTGCAACATTTGTTCCACTTTCAGCCGGTGCGGTTCACTTTCATGCTGCACTGAGTCAAATAATCCTGGTGTTCCCCTCCTCGCCTGTGGGGGCGCTGCACCAAGAACCACAGAAGGAAACTACTCAAAAACTGTTATGCTCTTAATACAGCTGACCTCTTCTAAAATGCAATGCAACAATCTTTACAGTTGCACTCCGCAGCCATCACCCCCAGAGTGTCCTCTACAAACTGCTTAGCACCCGTTTAAATCAACAGGCAGCAGCAAACGCCTGGAGAGACGGATAGTGTTGCTTATTGGGGCTCTGTTGGCAGTTTGTCTGGGTTACAGGAAAGCAAAAAGGATAGCTGCTGCTAATGACCTTGGATGTACAAAAAAGAAAAAAAAAAAAAACAGTGTGTGCTTGTACATCATTAGTTAGGGAGACATGTTTAACTGCACACGACTCCACCTGTGGTGGTGTGTGACGGCCGTACAGGAAGGCGGAGTGTGCAGTCCTCTGGACCCGGCCGCATGCAGGATGTAGCCGACCTCGTCTTGCCGTTGCTCTCTCCCGCTGCGGATAAATGATGGGGAATCTGCAGGCAGGCCAACCTCACTGAGGTGATGCATGGAGCTGCCTTCGCGACCTTTCGTTCAGGTACACAGCTGCACCCAATTAGGGGACGAGTCCATTCGTTCCCGTGACTTAAGTCTGGATCTTTACTGCAAGTCTTTATCAGTGCGAGTCTGCAATAAACGTGCAGGTTCTTTAAAGATGACACAATCTCTTTCTAGTAGACAGACTGCTTTTACCAGTTAAAAGTAGATTACATAGTGTGTAAATACATGCCAATTTTCCACATGTTGACCACCTCACACAGTTCAGATTTTCTTTTTTGTTTTGTTTTTTTGCATGGTCATCCATGCTTGTAATTAAATGCGACCACAGTCAGACCTCTGTGAACGGTTTGCGACCCGCATGCGCAGAAGAACTTTAACGTCACACAACAAAATCTATTTATGGTAATAACGGATAATACGCCGTGAATGGATGGATTTTAAACGTTTATTCAGCAATGGGAGCCGACAGCATCGTCACAAAATCAGAACAAGATGAAGGAAGTTAATAGAACGAAAGCACAATGACTTTTTGTACCGACTGCAACTTTTGTAGAGAAGTGTGTTTGGACTTGTAGTCGGAAGTAAGAGTGGTGGGATTGTGATGCGATGCGCTTCAGTTGATTTCTTTCATAAGCTCATAATTATAATTTTCAGACATGTTTTACATTAAAGTTTGCAGCGTCTGGCTTCTGCTGGTACAGAATTACGACACAAGTGTCACGTCAATGACATAAAAGTTGCATAAAATGAGATGTGAGAGTTCAGACTGCAGCCGCTTTGAAAACATTCAGACCAGATATGAAAGTGGCAAAAATGTGAATTGTCTGAAGGGGCCGGAAAATATCGGAAGTGGGCGAGTCAGACTGAGGTGACACAGGTCACGTCCTGGGACAAAATAGTGGATTTGGTTCATATTTTATGTAGCTATGTTGCTAGTGCAAAAATATTTGCACATTTAGCTGGAGGTGGGCATTTATCGTATCGTTTATCATTTATCATGAACATTTGCTATCAGAGTTTTGATTTATTATCTTGATAAATTTTAATTGATGTTAATAAAGACGAACAAAAAACTGACATTGGAAATGTTATTCTGTTTTATTCATATCAGTATATTTGAATGATTGATTACTTATTAAATATAGTTACTGTGTGGAGTTTAGTAAATCACGCTACTTCAAGCGAGTGTCGTCCTGAAGAAGCCAATTTCAAATTTGAATGTTTTTCGAGAACAGGATTTGTGGCCCTAGAGTCACATTTACCGAAAATAGTTTTCCACCATCATTTTTATCGTTATCACAACAGTATAACAACAAAATATCGTGATAAAACTCAAAATCCATATCGCCCACCGCTACATTCAGCTCAAAGCGTCATGATTCGTCACAGTGGCTCAGTCACTGTAACTATAATGTTTCTGATTTGTATTTGTTAGAAAATGAAAACCACATATTCACCATTTCGGTGTTTTTCTCTGCAAATGCTTACAAAATACACCGTTTCTGGTTGCAACAATGTAAAAATGTGAAAAGGATTGATAGATTTGAAAGTTGTTTTGTTTTTTTTTACAAGGCAATGTAAAGGTTAAACAGTTGACAGAACCTAAAAGTGAGTAAAGTGATCAGCGTCTCCGAGATCATGCTGGGACCCCTGATGTGTGACGAGACGCCCCTGCCTGGGAAGCCAGCTGTTTTCTCACCGCAGACCTGCTGGTCTTCTCCGCTTCCTAATTTATCCTTTAGCTGCTGAAGCAGAAAATATATTTAAATGTTAACTTCACGCGAGTGTGAGGGGGAAGAAGCTCCAAAAACGCTGCTGGTTTCATAAATGGCGGCAATTAAAGACAAAAAGGCAGGTGGCGTTTCAGCCAACAGGACTACGGCGTGCGGGGAGCAGCAAGTGAGACCGACTGGGAAAATTAGGCATCGGGACTCGAGGTTAAAAAAGTAAAAACAAAAACAAAACAAAACGTAGAAGTGCGATCAACAAAGAAACAGAAAAATAAGTAAACTAACGAAGGTGAGAAGGTTTTGCAGCACAAACTCTCTCTGCTCCTAATTACGACACTGGGACATTTTCAGCCCTTCTCTCTGTGACATGAATGTTTTCCTTCCGTCTTTCCAGCTTTTAGAAAACTGTGCCACTTTATTTCAAACGGCTGCTCAGGGTTCTGGGAAGAGCTTCAAAACTCATTAAGCAACTCAACAGCAGAATCAGTGCAACCTGGGCAACGTTACTGAAGGTGAAGATGCTTTCTCACTTTTTAAAATAAAGTTTAAAAAAACAACAACACTGGAAATCACACATTTATCCTCCTTGCTGGTTTCTTTTTTAAGTAGCAGACGGAGATTTAATATTAGGAACAATCACTGAATTCCAAACCCTTTACCGGAATGGGAAAATGTAAATGTGTAAACATCCTAAAATGATGATTTATTTTAGTCTAACCTGTAAAGGGGCAGTATTCAGGACTGTGATGGCAACAAATTTCGCTGGATGATAAATTGTCCCAGATGTTATCGCAATAAACAATGATATTGTTTTGAGATCATTTTCAGGTACTTTATTGGTAATGGCATAATAATCCAAGAACACATTCTCAAATATCAATAAACCTTAAATGCTACTGAACATTTAACGCTGGAAATGGAAGACATTTTAGATGTCCAAAAATGAATAAAAAACAGAAACAACAAACAGAAATGAATTATGAAGTGTGTATAAACAAAACTGACCAAAGCAACAGACTGAAAACTTCTGTCATGCAATTTTTGGTAGAAAAACAGAGAGAAAAGACAAAAATAACAAATTATGCAAATGGAAATGATTGAGTTTGTTTTAATTTATCATGTGACTAATTGATTTATTGCTTACTGTGACAGGAAAAGCGGTATTATGTATTTTCTAGGCATATTGTGCTATAAAAATGGCACAATCAAGTAACTGTTACCTTCAGTTGTTAAAAAGTATTATATCTATAAAATATGACTTAAACTAAAGTCGACTTCGTCATTTAACAACTTGAAATTGGGCCCTGTCTCTTTAAGAAGCTCTTACTTTTTCTAAAACTCCGCCTTCAGGACGTCATCACAAAATGGCTCCTCTGTTAACCCTTTAAGAATGTTTTTACCAGCGTTTTCACTGACTGATGCTAGTTGGAAGCAACAGTCAGTGAAAACATGGCTTTCAGGAAGCCATGTTGTGATGACTTCCTGAAGGCGGGGTTTCACAAAGAGCAGAAGCTTCTTAAAGAGACAGTGGGTCAATGTCAAGGCATTGAATTACAAAGTCAAATTTCTTTCAAGTCATATTTGATATGTAAAGCATTTTTCCAACAACTGAAGTCAACAATGATTGTGCTATAACATAAATATAAAATGTGGCTGTAAAACTCATGAGTGCCCCTTTAAAAGCCTGAGTGACAGAAAAAAAAGCAAAAAATAAAAGAAACCTGTGATGGGGACAAGTGCTTTTACATTGCACTGTAACTGATGACTAATCCTCCTCGGTTTTTATGCTGGTCTGATGCTCCAGCCATTAGCAGCGTTCTTATTTCTGACCGCCCTGCCAGCTCAGTGTAACCTCTGCAGACCCCCCGCCTCTCCTTGCTCTCTTTATCCTCCTCCGCCCCCCGCGTGGAGCACAGCTGCCTTCCATCACCTTTCCAGGCCAAGTCCACTCAGCGTCTCGTTCTCTCCATTATTCACTAATCCCGACCCCACTGTGCAGAGGCCACTGTACATTCTGATAAAAGCTCCCGCTGCCTGGAAACGGATAATCAATGGAAATATTCTGTCAAAAAGAAAGGGCCCTCCGCGGTGTGAGCAAACACTCTGAACGGCCGTGTAAAGCAAACACACAAACACCACCTTCAACAGACACGTCTAAGGACTTGATCGTAATCGATGTAATTATGCCTTGATTTGTTGTTGTCACGTTTTTTCTCTGGCGTACAAAGTTGAATGCTTTGAGCTGATGGCGCCTCGGTTCAACAGGAAAACTTGGGAAGAACAGAAGTAAAATAAAAATAAAAGAAGTAAATTCACTGTGACATAATGGCAAGAATCAATATGACTTTTCCCTGCTAAATGGAAGATAATGGTATCACAATGGAGGCGTGTGGAGCTCGTCTGCTCGGCCGGCCCTGATTGATCTGTTACTGCAAGAGTCACTTTGGGGCCACCGATGGTGTCTGGACACATTAGCTTCACGCCATGTGTTAGCTGGCGCACACACACACGCACACGCACACACACACACACGCACATTTTGGGTTCATTGTCTGCCTTCAAAAAAAAAAACAGATGTCATTCCTTAACACAGTCATAAACACCTACATGCCTGGGTATTCAGGTCTGTGAAGGTCAGCACTTAAGGGGGCAGCATTATGGGAAATCAACTTTTTTTGAGCTTTGCATCATGTCATAATTATATTCCCTCGTCCAAAGCATACCTGGAGTGGTGCTTTGATTCTTCCTTCCTTTCCTTGAATCTCCCATGGCAACCATTCAGCTGTACAAAATGACAAAATGCCTGGGTGAACCTAGCTCCGCCTTCAAGGACGAAGCTCCTCCTAAGACTTGCAGTTTCAAAGCCTAGCTTCTGCATTACAGTTCACTAAATGTTCTGTCTCCCCCACTCAGCTCCTTCAGACTAGCCAACAGCAATTAGCAAACACCTGGTAGAACTGCGCATCTGCTGAGCTCATTATAGGAGCTACTGCTCAGTCCAGGGCTCCGACAAACGTTTGTAAAATGCTTAGTGGAGGTTTGATTGGTGTGATGACTTCCTGAAGGAGGAGTTTCAGAAAGAGCAGGAGCTTCTTAAAGAGACAAAGGACTAATTTCAAGGTGAAAAATTGCTAAGTCTATTTTTATGTTATGTTTGATATATGTAGCATTTTCATAACTGAAGGTAACACTTACTGTAAAATATATAATACTGTCCCTTTAAATTCTTCTAATGCCTGTTGATGTTGAACTAGACATCTTGGTCTTCTTTCAGCATTTGTTATTATTCATATACATGAACTGAGCTGTGGTAGAAAATATTTTCAAACTTATCTAATGTAACTCATATTAAAATTTAGATAGCTTTAAAAGCCCTAATGGTCGATTTATGTGTAGCGTTCAAGTCCACCCTGTTTCTCTTAAAGCTGCTGTGTTACAGTTTAATCAAGTTCAGTTCAGTTTATCTGTACAGCTAATTCGAGCAACAAGGTACTTTAAAATACCTTACATCATGAAAACATCAAAAGCTTTATAAAAACATCAATCACCAACTGTGTAACAAATGTTACATTTTATCAAGTGCCATCATCAAAATCATCAATACAAATTGAATGCTCCATTTATTTTGGTTCAAGTGCAACTCTGTGGGGTTTCAGCTTTGAAGGAACTCAGTGTTTGAGCTGTTTGGAAGTTTTCTGGAAGTTTGTTCCAAATTTAGAACAAGCTTCTTGTTAATAAATACGAGGAAAATGGATTTTGTGTGAACATCAACTTTACATAAATCTTCAAATCGTGGCTCACTTTTGGTGGACTCTAGCTCTGAATGGTGAATGTACACAGAGACCAACGGTGTTGCGTTCACAGCGTCACGCGGTATCGTAACTGTTTGATTTCATTTTTTTGCAGTGTGACGGCGGTTCCAGAAAGCATTGCAACCTTCTAGAAAACATACAGAGCTAAGCTAAGGGTCAGAAGCTCACGTGCATTCAGCATCGTGCTAAAATCACACCGCCATCCAGTGGCCTGACGCGACTGTTACACTCGAAGTATGTTGGTGGTGCAGTCAAAACGTGGAACCTTTTCCCCTCCAACGTCTGAAAAAAAACGTCAGTTTCCAGGCAGCAGTCACGTGTAAATGTAGCCACGTTTTCTGATTCTACATTTTAGCCATTCCACTTTCTGTGTCACTTGTCATTCTGTTGATTCTGCCAAGATTTGCGAATGGAGAGCTGCAGAGAGAAAGCTGCAAGTCGGGAAAACAGAAGGAATGGACCGGGACCAAAAACATGGCCTTTTCCTCGTGGCCACCATGATTTCATATATATACTATACTGTATATGTATATACATGATATGCAAAAGGAACATGACGCACCAGAGAATATATGGGCACCAGATGGTGAATCTAATTGCTAAAATGGTCAAAGAATTGGATGAAAAAAGGAAACTCATCACTGCAGTAAAAACCAGACCTTGACATTTTCTCTCTTTATGGCCACATACCGTCAGCTGATTGTTATAGAAGACTTGTTATTATTATCAAGGTACCAGAGAACCTAGTGTCGACTCCGTGCTGAAAAGTGAGTCGACTTCAGGCAGTCTGTGCGTTTCCCTCTACGTGTCACCAAACAACCGAGGCCCCTAAGTTCATCGCAGTCGTCGCCCGCCCACGTCGTTTCTGGGAGCTTACAGGGATTCTTGCTTTGCGCGCGCTGACAAGTTGCTCTCATTAGAGGCAGAAATCCAATCAAGTGCGCATTCAGAGGCGCGCTCAGTCGCAGCAGCGTGTGTTCTCAGCGGTAAATTGTGCTTTATGACAAAAAAAAAAAAAGGTCTGCACTGTGCTTTTCTACCTCAATGAAGTTACCATTAATAAAAGGCCATTTTTCCCCGTTCTGTTCATTCTTCAGCTTGATTGACACTTTTATTCTCTTTGCGGCTCGCCTTCGTAACAAATTGGGGGGATGTATTTATAGCTTCACAGGAGCTTGAATTTCTAGGTTGATTTTGATGTGAGGAGCCTGCTTGATATCACGCTGCGTAGAGGCAGAAACCTAATTAAAAAATCGGGGAGTAAAAAAAAAAGTGGTACATGTATCCTACTTCAGACAGCAGGGGATATTAAGAACCGGAGCGGAACCGGTTTCCCCATCGACGAGACGCTGGTACTGTAGAGCCTGGATCACACGTCGACTTCTGCTACCTAACCAGAATGTTGTGTAAGCAAGACTCAGAGTCCCACGCCAAATCACAGCCACAAACTCCTGCAGGTTTTAATTGGAATGTATGTTACAAAGTGGTGCATAAATGTGAATTCAACAGGAAAACGATTCTAGGTTTTTATTCTTTTTTTTTTTTACATAAAAAATCTGAAGTGTCATGTGGATTTGTATTTACCCACCCATGGTTTTCTAAAACTAGTAGAAAAAGATTTTTTTTATACAGCTTAAAGAGATGATTGATGCTTCATTCTTTCATATTCTCTCCCATCTGATTCACACTTTAGGAGTTTGCCTCCTTAGAACATGTAATATTGTTTTATTTGATCATTTGATGTGATGAACAAAATAACATTTACATTTACTGTTGTGTTTCTGCGCTGAAGAACATCATGAAATAATGTTTTCAGCATTTGCTGCGTCTCACTTAAAAACACCTGATTGGTTCTCAGGAGCTAACTTCTATAAAAAGAAAAATGTCATGTTTTAAAAAAATATATTGTCACTGTGTCCTGATTTTATAACATGAAAGAGATAATTTCAGAAAAAAAAGAAAAATCAAGTTCCTCTACCTCTTCTCTGTGGTCCTACTGCCATCTGCTCTCGATCAGAAAACCAATCAGATCCAGGGGGGAGGGTCTTACTGCGGTCAATCATCCTGGTGAAAAGGTTTTAACTGTACAGCAACTCAGCTGGTGACCACCCCACTTTTTTATATTGGTTTTGGCCCAATTTAGTGATTTTGATTTGTACTTTATGAAATAATTACTGGTAATAAATAACTACAATAATAATAATACTAATGATCCACGTGTATTTATAATAAAATACTAGAATAATATGACACTTGCATCTCCAATTATATTACAATTTTAACATTTATAAGAATACATTTTAGGAATTTTTAATATATTATGGCACTGTTGGCTTTCCATACATGTTAGTTGCTCTAAATATTAGCTTACTACTACAAGCAACACAACATCTATTTAGGTTAGCAGCTCCAAACGTCATGGGTTGAGCCAGTTAAACTTCAATATCAGTTCATAAATTTTAGATTTATAAAATTATTTGAGAATCATGTATCCTTAAAGTTTGTGGTTGTAACTTGACAAAGTGTGAAAACTTCTGCAAGACACAGTAAAAACAAACAAAGGAGTCTCTAAAGATCACTATCAAAATGTATATTTTCATTGAAAAGATTTTTAGAGCTATCAGGGCAACATGTTTTTTTGGGGGGTTTTTTTGGAAACGTCCTTGTCTCCTGTGTGATAAACACACCCCGGGATAGTAAAGTCGTTTGCTTTTTATTCACACTTTTGTCTCATTTCAAACATGACCTGGACAGCGCTTCTGAGATCCAGAGGCAAAAAAAGGTGGAGGACGACGTAATAACGGAAACAAAAAGATGCGGCCTCGTCTCGGGTTACGGGACGGGCTTTGAAAAAGTCCCCCTCTTTTGTCTTCACCTTCATTAATTCACCGACGCCGATAAGTGAAGGAAGGAGCGAAGACGACAGAGGAAGGACATTGCTCAGAGAGAACAAAGGGGAAAAGCCCGTCGTCCGTCGCGAGAATAGGAGGTAAACAACTTTTCAACACATAAATATTTAAATGTTTCATTAGCGGCTGCCTCATGAGGAGGCTAAGGCGAGCTCGGGGATTTAGCTCCGGCAGCCGGCACAAAGTCAAACCCAGTCAAAGACAAATCCATTCTGTCAATAAGAACAAGCAGTCTGTGGAGCTGGTGAATAATAGATACGGGTGTGTGAATAAATGATTCATGTCCAACTCAGAATAAAGGCATCACATATTTTAGAATATGCTTGATTAACCCATTGAGGTCTGGAATTCTGGGAAATCCTAATGGAGTCGACCGAACGAACGTTTTGAGTCATTTACCGATTCAGACATTCGGGGGAGTCTTGCATCTTTTAGACAGCGGAGTTGAACACGCATCAAATCAACATGAGCGTTATTTTAATATCTCTATTTCTATCGTTGCTTCTGATGAATGGATTAAAACCTCGACTTTTATCCTAATGGCTACATAAGTGAGCAAGATTGTGAATTTTACAACTGAAATATGTGAAGCACACAAAGTGCCATGAAGAAGAATCCAAACTAAACTGACTGTAAACACATAATAATGTCTCGGAGAATAACGGCTCTCCAAAGACCCGACTGCTACAAGACTTGAAGATTTAAAAAATTCAGTAAATTTGATCGTGTCTGACAACAGAAAGTCGACTAAAGCATCCACCAGTCTGGAAGGAGGTCAACCGAACATTTCCAAAGGTTTGGGAATCCAGTGAGAGCCGTGAAACATGGAGCAAAGGCAGCCGTAACCAGTAGAGGTAGGGCAACAAATAAGAGGGAATAAACGATTCATCAAGGAGTTTAGAAAAAAAAACCAAACATATAAAGCAATTCAAAGGTTGATATAAGCCTGGCGGGCTGCCAGGCTTTACTTGGGGCAAAAGGCAGATTGATATGTTCCAGGAGGGAAACAGGAATCAAACCCACAACTGTTAGACATTCTGCCCCCTAACAGAAGGTTAGCCACCTAGCTAACTAGTGGCTAAACACTAGCCACCAGGCTAACCTAGTGTTTAGCCTCGTGGCTAAACACTAGGTTTCTTATACATCAGTAACAGTGATAGCAAAGACAGGTTAAAGAGTCTTTTTGGTGAAACAGTTGGAAGCACAATGCCAACACATTATGGTCAGTATCTGAACACACAGGGAGACTGAGGACAGATGTCTCTTTTTATTCACAGGAACTCGTTAACCACTTCCTGTCTTCACTGGTATACGGCAAATAAAGTGACAAGATACGAATAAAAGCTTAAAACATTTTGGACCAATGTTTTAAGCCTTTAAGCTAAATATAAATGTTTTTTAATAAAAACATTTATATTTATTTAAATTATATTTTTATTCATGTTTGCCTTTTTTTCTTTTTTTTTTTTTAGATTTTTAAGACTAGATAGTTGGTGTTTAGGTATTGTTAATAATGTCTTCCAATAACACATAATTACCTAGCCATACGTTCAAATTTTCTGTCAAATTAAAAAATTTTTTAACCTAAAACCACAATGGGCTGCTGGATGACCGCCCCAGAGCCAAGCCTCTAGCCTTAGAAAGTTTTTGGGGGAAACCCTGCAATGCAGTCCTCACCTGCCTCAGTAAAGGTTAAAGTTAGTGATTTAAATACTAAAAAAGTCTTTGGGGGAAAAAGAGCTTTACGACCAAAACTGCTGCTGCCCAAAAGAAAAAAGAAAGATCGTCTAACCTTTGTTAAATAAACACCATCCTGATGATCCAGCGACTAATAATTAGCATAACTATTTATTAGTTTCGGGGTATAATTAGTGTTTATGACCCAGGTTTGAATGGTTTTATTTCCCCATTTAATAAATGAGCTCATCCAGGACTGAAGACCCCCGACGCAGGAAAACGCTCCAAATGTGGAAATTTATAGAATACTGGGATGTGTGCAGAGTTGGGGAGCACACATCCCAATGTAGCACACAGCTACCATTTACTTGAGGAACTTTTTTTTAAAAATTTACTACACTTTGACTTTTGCTTCATAGTAATTTTATCATAAAGTATCACTGCTCTTACTTGAGTAAAGTTTCTCCATTCTCTCCCCACTGAATGAAAAACAATCATGTTTTAACCAAACAATCACCAGACACAGATACAGACACACACCTGCAGTTTCTGTTAGTTTCATATGTTTTAAAAAGTTTATGTTGCCTGATTTTACTTGTATGAATTATTGTCATTTTCCTCCTTAAAATACCAAACTTTCCACCTAACTTTATATTTTGGACCATCTGATTATGTTATTTTTAAATATCAAATTGTTGATAATTTGATCAGTTACTGTGTACGTGAGTAGACTTTTTTTTATCTTACTTGAATAATTTTTTGAACGGATACTCTATTACTTCAGTAAAAATATGTTGACGCTGTGCTCCTCTTACACCTCTGGTTACATGTAAAACCTTAAAATTCAGTTTTGGTTTCCTCAAGTGAAACACAAGAGAAATCTCAGTTTTTTTCTGTTTCACATCCAGGAACTTAGTTGTACAACTTGTCGAACTCTCCCCCCGAGGTAAAACATGTTTTTCACATATTACATATTCTGCTATAATTATTTACACCTGTGCTTCTTGTTGTCATCTCATGTGCAACATTTAACAAATAATCTTTTCCCATCTCACTTCGTCTCCATGTACGATTTATTTTTTCACGAGCCGGAAATCCAATGACTTTAAAACCATCCGGTCCACATTTGTGTTTGATAAGACTGGAAATTATTTTTTCTCATCAGTCCTTCATAATGAGAAATTAAAAAAAGGGGAAAAAAAGGAAGGTGTGTGAAGACTTTCATAAATTACTTTAAATTAAAAATAGAAAAAGCTTTTTGGCATTTGAATAGGTCCTCAGAGATTTTTGTGGTGCGACGCAGCGTTGAGCTCCGCTGAATCCTTCATCAATCAGTAGCCCTTGAACTGCTTCTGCAACTTGATTAGAGTCCGCATGTGCTGCGCTGAATTAATTAGACGTAATTATGGAAGGCACAGGCTCGTCTTCAGAAGTTCTTGCTGATTATAGCGAGTGTCGGAACGACGGGCCAACGGGTGGAGGAAGTAACGTCGAGGTGGAGTTCTGTTGAGTCCCGGATTTTGGATTGGAAAACCTGAACCTGACAGATAATAAATCCCCCAAAATGTGTTGGTGTGTATAGTTGTCGTTCAACGACAGAAGAAGACTCAAATTTTTAAAGAATGGTTTGGTCAGATTGTGTCACAGTTTTAAAGCCGCCAGGTTACACTGAGGGTTTTGTTCTTTGTTTGTTTTATGGATCAATAGTTGATTCTTACCTCAATTGATGACTGTAGATTGCCCTTTAGGTGTAAGTCGGTGTGTGTGTGTGTGTGTGTGTGTGCGTGTGTGTGTGTGTGTGTTGTTTATCGTGTGTGTCTCTGTGTTACCCTGTGATGGACTGGCGACCTCCCCAGGGTGTACTCAGCCTCTCGCCCCGTTATCAGACCCCTCCGCAACCCTGCAAGGACAAGCAGGTACAGACAATGAATGGATCAATGTTCTTAACCCTTTCATGCATAGTGGTCACTACAGTGGGCAGCTATCTAAAAGACATTTTCTTGTGCTTCTTGGGATTTTTATGTTATAATTGGACACAGACCACTGAAGTGGACACTAATGCATCATAAAATACACCAACTACTGGCCATCAGCTGCAAATGCAAGAAATTATTTTTGTTAAATCCAATATGGCCGACAGAAAAAAAAAAAGCATGCCAACCAACCCAGTCCCTCCTTCTACTGTAGACGACTCTTACAGGTAAAAAAACAAAACATTGTGACATCAGATCACCCCTAAAGAACAATACTACTGATGTATTTTTCAAATAACTTTATATTTGGAGAAAATTACAATTGATCACCTAAAAAAAAAATGTACAAAATTTTTTTCCTACCTTTTTTTTATGGCTTAACAAAATAAAAATAAAAATTGGAAAAAAGAAATCCTGACACAACAGATCATAATTCATGCAATCAGGGTTAAAGAGGAGCTTGTGACCAGGATAATTCACAGGCGACCTATGTTTATTTTGAGTTGGTGGTTGTAGAATCAACAACCAAAAAAAAAGTGTGAGAAGGGAAGTTTTACCCAAGTTTCCGATTGTTCTGCAACGTCTTAAAAATGGGGAAAAATCCCTTCGGCACCAACTTTTTTTAAAATCAGGGTTAAAAGTGGCCTTAATGGTAGTTTTCCATCAATATCTCCATTCCTTTTGATTGAACTGTTTAGAACATTCCTGTAGGTGCCATTTTTGCCAAGTAAGAGTTTTTATTGTGGAATACTGAACAGTCATGAACTGTGAGTGGGACCTCTCCTCCGTGCTGAAGATGCTGTTCTGTTGGGATGTCCTGTACGGTTTGTTGAAGGAGGTCTAATGGAGTCCTTAGTCAGGATCAGAATGGAACCTTGATCACCCAATGGAGTCAATCAGCAACTCAAGCATAAAATAAAAACCAGATGACAGTCGTGGCTTTGAAGGGGATTCAGAATAAGTAACCATAGCTCTCTACATAACCAGAACATAATCGCAACCCTAGGCCAAAGCCTAAATGTTGCCATGGTAACTGAAAGTCGCAACATTTGAGCGGTCATTGGATTGCTTCTTTAAAAATGCAGCGTACCATCACCTGCCGTCCTCGCGCGCTCACCAAGACGGAGCGGCGCTGAGTGTCCCTCGCTGCTAATTCGCATGCAGATTAAACATCGCTACCCGGAGTGACGAAACGGATCTCGACAACTTCAACGGCAACATAACAAGTCAGTGCAGTCGGAATGACGGCGACGATGTGAGAGATGCAGATGCAGCGGTCATAATAGATCCAAACACTGACTCACAAAGTGTTTGGAAATACAAGAGCCTTAAATCAGAGCGATTAAATAAAACCGACTGTGTGAAGGTTTGGATTATACCAAGAACAAACAGTACTGATCTACGCTCATCTGCCTACAAATGTGTTCCTGCTTCCTTCCTTTAAATGGATCCCTGTTTTGTTCTCCAAATGAGACAGAACGCAGTCGCTGCTGCGTCAGGATGTTGCTGCATAAATCTGAAATGAAACAGCTCAGAGTGCAGCATTTGCTGCTGCAAGTTGAATGCTAAAGATCGTGGATCAGCCTCCCTGTCCGCAGCATCCACAGCAGCCGGTTCGCCTGGACCAATCGCTCCTCTCGTCTCAAAGCTTCCGTCACGGTTTCTCAGAGTAAACAACGCATGTTGGAAGTGTCTCGTTATCTGGTTGTTTGGCAGGAGAAGCGGTGCTAAAAAGTAAACCTCAAACTTGCGAGATGGAAAGCAGAGCTGTGAAATTTAATTTTCCTGTGCTGTTTTCTTGTAAACGTCGACAAAAGGAAGGCTGGGACTAAAGCACGTGTGGCTTACATCACAAATTGGATTTCACAACCAAAACTTTTATGATTGAAAGTCACTCAAAAAAAATATATGTAATTAGTCACATTCAATAGAACAGAATATGCTTTTTGATTAAGCTCATTTGTCAGATTCACAGCACCTTTTGAAAGTTACCTTTCAGCTGATATTGAGCATAGTTTTCATTAAACCCATATTTCTGTATTAAATTTTTCCATTTTATTGATCTGAAGTTATATTGTAATTTTAAAGTGGAAAATTATAATTAACAGAAGTAAAAAGTGGATAATACCACCTTTTGAGTAATAA
This sequence comes from Poecilia formosa, assembly GCF_000485575.1. Classification (NCBI taxonomy): domain Eukaryota; kingdom Metazoa; phylum Chordata; class Actinopteri; order Cyprinodontiformes; family Poeciliidae; genus Poecilia; species Poecilia formosa. The sequence goes on from NW_006800089.1 coordinate 1,517,909, forward strand.
TCTATATGATGCGTCTCACTAAGCAATTAATATTCTAATTATGCATTTTCCAGACCCATTAGTGTCATTTTATAGAACAATCAGGTAACCATGTTAACTTAAGTTGTTATAAAAAAAAATACTACATATATCAAGGATGACTTAAAAGAAATCCGAGTTTGTAATTTAACACTTTGAAATTGGGCCTCTGTCTCTTTAAGAAGCTCCTGCTCTTTCTGAAACTCCGCCTTCAGGAAGTCATCACAACACGACTCCTCTATTTACCCTTTAACAATGTTTTTACCAACGTTTCACTGAGAAGCAGCTCCTGTAATGAGCTCAGTAGATGCTCAGTTCCATCAGGTGTTTGCTAATTTACTGCTGGCTAGTCTGAAGGAGCTGAGTGAGGACATCAAAGGGGAGGGAGCAAAAGAAAAAGCTTGGAAACTTGAAAATTGTAGCTCAGAGGAGGAGCTTTGTACTCAAAGGCAGAGCTGAGTTGACCCAAATGTTTTGCACAACTGAATGGTTGCCACGGGAGATTAAAGGATTTATCAAAGATGCAAAAAAAACCCAAAACAAAATAAGGCAACACACCAGGTGTGTTTTTGAAGAGGGAATAACATAACATGATTTGAAGCTCAAAAATGTTGATTTTACATAACACCACCCCTTTAGTATTCAAAATCAGAGACATGTTGCCAGAGCAAATGAAGAAAAAATAAAAAATAAAACCCCACCAATTTGTAATAAAATAATTACTTTGATTTTTTTTTGCAAAATACGCAAGTTCAAGTCATGAAGAAACCATCATATGGTTTATTAAGTAGCAGTTCCAGAAGTTTTAAAAAGGAAAACTCTGAATTCAGCTTGTTTACAGACAGAATCTGAGCCTGTTTCAGGATGTGGGCGGAAACTCGAAGCTGATTAACACACCGGGCTTTATTGGCTATTCATGCGCTTTTATTATTGCTTTTGGGCAGTAAGGTGCAGGTTTGAAGTAAACATATGTCTCTCATTAACATCTCCAACACATCACTCAGGCAGAAGGAAAAAAAAAAAAAGATACTTTGGAGAAGACAAGATCCACCAGAAACGAAAATGACACCAGGACTTCTTCAGTGATCGAAGGAATTCGTGTCTGCAGGAATACTTCTCAGTTTTGTGAGTCTGAGTGGCTTGCAGCGCTAGACGCAACAACATGGTTACCAGATGGATGAGCACCACACAGAGTAGCTGCATCTAGTAGCTGTAACACCCAAAATAAAATAATTAAACGTCGGACTAGTTTTCAGGCTGAAAGGAAACTTTGTCTAACATGTTATATTCATCGCCATCTTTTGCTGGTCCGGGAGAATCCTGAGCCGTTTCCCGACAAGAAACAAAACCACTCCAGTGGTTCAGTTCCACTAAAATTCAGAGGTCACGTACGACTCGGTGACAGAAGCTCACAGCTAGACAAGCCAAACCAAAGCTCACTCCCAGTTGTTCATGCTGTTGCTGCTCCCCCGCCAGCAGCCTGGCTGGACCATGAATTCTGCAGCATCAGAGACGCACAGAGAGGCGGAAGTGAAACATTTACTGAGAGCTGTGTACTTTCATAGACAGCTGAAACGAAATACGTACATAAAATGAAAAAAAAAAGAGCATTACGGATGAGGGAACAACAACATGATTTGAAGCTCAAAATCATATTACTCTGAGTTTTGTTTGAATTTGCCAGATGAGGATTTGAATTTCCAACCTCCATTATTCCATTGTTGGATTTTACTTTTCACTTCCAAACTGAGACGTTTTCCAAACCTGCAGCAAAACTGATTGTGCACATGAACGGTATAAAAGAAGAAGAAGAAAAACAAATCAGAAGCCAAACTAATGCCGAGGTGGGACTGGAGCGTCGTTAGCTCATCCTCTCACCTTTTAAAGGAAAGCTAACAGGAATATTTCCCCTTCCTGAAAGGAAACTACCAGCCTCTGTTGGCTCACGGTTTTCAGTGCATCAGCTCCTCTCCCATCGTTCCTGGTAGCTAACGCTTCTCAGAGTAATTTACAGAATCAGCCCGTCTATATGATAAATGATTGATCGTGGTCATTAGCGAGGTGGAACGCTAAGCTCTCTGCTGCGCTCCAAGCTAATTGTGGCCTGCAGCTTCTTAGTGATTCTCGCCGCACTTTCACTTTTCCTCCCGACTCTCAGAGCCGCTCGCTGAAATGACCCCGGCATTCCAGGCTTCCCCTGCGCCTCTAATAACAATCATCTGTTATCCTCCCGAGCGAGAAGAGAGGAGAGGAGAGATTGTCTCTGTTGGACACGAGTCGTCGCCGCAGCAATCGCAATCAGGTCTTAATCCGAGTTCAAACACATGGAAGGAATCTAATTTACAGGGACAAAACGTCTTCGGATTGCGGGGATTATGACTGAGAGCGTTTTGGTGGTGTTGTGTTGGGAGCGCGCTAATGCTCGCTGTTATTAGAGAAAATACAGAATCACTAACATTTTACCTTCATCTTGCTCCCAACATCTACTGTCGGCTTCGATTAGTTTGGTTTACAGGAAATAAACCAATTTAGCTTTTTATTTTCCAATTATTCTGTCATTTTTTTGTGTGTGGATGGAAATGAAAGATTACCGAGTTGTGAACAAAAAGCCGCAGTTTGATGTCATAAGAGATACTCAAGTCAAAGCCTGATCACATCAGCTCTGGAATAGTGTCTTTAACTCATGTTTTATGGTTTTTATTTCCTCTTTGACTTTATTTCTTAATGTTCCTAATAGGTCTGTCGCAATAAACGATAAATCAGTTAATCGCACGATGAGTTAAAACAAACTCAATAAAGTCCATTTGCATGAGTTAACTTTATTTTCAACTAGCTTTCTTTTTTCTTTTTTTTTTTTGGGGGGGGGGGGCGGGTCAGTCAAAAAATTAAATATTCACTAAAACACTTCAGTCATGACTCACACTGCTGTACCATAAACAAGCCTTTTATATTCACTCGAAAATGTTAATTTGCCAAATAGAAATTCAAGAAAATCGAAATCTTTTGTTCCAGTTGGAGTTTGAAACAAAGCAAATATTTCATAATATTGTGATGGTTATTGGTGCTCTGTTTTCCCTGAGCTAATAATCTTCTTTTCTTATCAAGCCGTGTGTCAAAAGGACCAGCGGGACTCTGAACCTTTGGCCAGATTGTCCAGCTCAGAGTGTCATAACTCTCCTCTTACTATTATCCCTGTGACTCCGACTTGTTATGCTTATGGGTCCTCACCTGGATTTTATTTAAGAATTTATTTTAGTTTTGTTTTGTTTTTTTCCTTTCTGTTTTTGTTGCACTTAAAGGTTTATATCGTCACAAAAGGAAAAGCTTTTTACATTTTTAGGAGTGTTTTTTTTCCCTGAAATTCAAGAAGAGATGAGAAACAAAGTCACTAGCTGCGTTTCCTTTGACCGTATAATTGCACAATTTGACATTTCGAAAATAAGTTTGCTTAATAGAAACGTGGCAATTTGGAGCAAAACCTTTTGTTTCTTGCTAAAACGTTTTGGCGCCGGGATGACGTGGTTTTTAGGCTGAAATTGTTTTATTTTGCAAAACTGCAACGGAAACACGTTTTTCCCCATCACACGAGTCACATGATCAATAACAGGATGTCGCTACTGGTGGAAACCACGAAGGAGAAAACAACAGGAAGTGCAACATACACCAAGACAGCCTTTGCTTATTAGGTGTGGGCATTCACAGTACCTAAAACCTGTGTGTAGGAACCAAAAGATCCCTGACCGTCGGATCTGTTCAGTGAACCGTACACACCCTGTTCTCCCAGGTCCTCGGGGGAAACTGTTGTGAAAGTTTTAAACATGTTCCTGCTCCAACAAACCTGAACAAAACAGCTGAATTACCTTCTCGCCCCAGTATCGAGTTATTGACCGGTCCATTTAAACTGGCTCCGCATTTAAAGTTTGGACAAACGCAGCCCCCAGAGTACTGGACTCGGGGTCGGCCAGCATGCAGAACGAGCTGAAACTTGGCCGTTCCAAAGTCGGCATAGGAACGAGGCCGCTCAGAACGGGAGCGAAAACTCTGCTGGAGAGACGGACGAACGCTTTCTCTCACTGTCCAGCCACATTCCAACTCCAAGCTTTCATGATTGCAGGTTTTTGCTGAGGTAATTGACATGGGGGAACCAACTGCAGTTTTTTTTTTTTTTGGCTGATTCTCAATTAGTGATCTTTAAAAAAGCCTGACCTGCTGAATCTGATTTTGGTCTATACCAGTTTCTTTTTGCCTGAAATGTTGCTAAATATAACAAGAAAGTTGAGATGGCAACAGTGGGGTGACTATTGTCAACTGAAATTGTGCAGATGTGACCTGTTGGGCCGGTCAGTCAGTCAAACCAAGTCACAGAAGACGGTGGTTCATTTTTAGGTAACACAGTTGGAAAAGATCGACTTTACATGCGAGTATCAGCCGACCACTGATCTCCCAAAATGAAGGAAATCATCACTGATAAATCACCAATACAACTGACCTCCATCAACTTATTTTACTTTCAGAACCTCAAACTGGAGGGCATTTTATTAAGATTCTTGAGCTAGGCCAACAGAAAGCAAACTAAAGTTGGGATGAAATACCAATCAATTTGTTGCTCAATAATAATTGAAAATTGTATCTTTTTAATCAAACAATGTACATAATCACAATACTCTGACCTATTTGAATTCTGCACCTAAAAATGAATTAAATGTGAACAAACTAGAACTGCTGTAACTAATAAAAACTAAACTAAAACTAAACGATATCAAACCAACAGCAAATAAAAACAAGCACTCTCTAAAATTGAATTAGACAAAGGAAAAGTTACTGTAGCATAAAACTAAATTATAATGAAAAGCCCAAAACTATTACAACCCTGACAGAGTACACATGGATACCAAGCCAGACGTTTTAATTCGTCTCCTTTTCCTTCCACCCAGCAGCTACGTAATGTGGCAAAATGAGAAAAAGTTCAAGGCGTCTGAATATTTGCAAGGCGGCAGAGTTAGACCTACTTGCTCAGGCACGCTTCCGTCAGAGAATAATGCAAGCAGCAAAATGTCGGAGAGAGAAACGTGCAAATGTGAAGATTAGAGCGCATGAAACGTGTTAATAGCCTCATTTGCACCTGTTTATATTCATGTATCTGATGAAACAAAAGCAGCTTTGTCCCCAACAGCACAGGCATCTGAAATTCGCTCGCTGTCATGTGCGACCTTCAGCCGCCTGCCTCTTCCTCAGGAGGAGACGGGTCAGCAGTGAGACGAGTCGCAAAGGTGAGGCGACTTCTTCCCGCTCTCTCATTCACAAAAACACAAAAAGTATTTTCGGTCCAGCTTCTAGTGCAAAATATCTTAGTAAACATGTACAATAAGGCTCCATTCATGGATGGCTAATAAGTAGTTCATAGATGTTAACTTGTCTATAAACACTTCCTTAATCATTAGTTACTGTTTATTTCACATTAATTAATGGTAATAAGGAGACAAAATCTATTGGTTTCATGTTAAATGGTGTCAAATCTTTTCGCCAGTACATTTTGTCTAGAGTTGTTATACTAAACATTTCAGACCATCTTGTTGCACTGGAAAAAACAAAATCGAGTAGTTTTGGTCTAGATTCAACTGTAAAATATCTTACACTTGAAATAAGACAAAAATAACTTACAAGTTACTTTTCTGCAAAACACAAGTCAATAATTCGTTGATACAGATGAAAAAGAAGCACTTTCACTTATGGGAAAAGTGTTTAGTTATAAGTGAGACAACCTGCCAATGGAACTAGCACTTCTTTTTCATTTATATCAAAGAATTATTGCTGAAACGTTTCCTATGAGTTAGTTTTGTCTTATTTCAGTGTAATATTTGCACCAGAAACTAGACTGAAACTACTTGGTAAGATTTTGTGCTTTTGCAGTGTGAGCACAATTAGCATTTGAAAGCTTAATTTGTTAGCATATTGTCACCTTCTCGCTCTTAATTAATGCGTAACAAACAGTTATAAATTTTTAAACATGTTTATGGATGACATACAGCATGTCTACAGCTCCACTGGCAGATTATTTCACTTATAACAAGACATTTTTCAGATACTGTAAGTGAAATAATCTACCAGATGATCTGGTATTTTCTCATCAATATTTAGCAGTTATTGACTTGAAACAAGCTCCTGGATTTTTTTTCTAAAACGTTGTTTGTAAGTTAGTTTTGTCCCATTTCAATTGCACTAAGGTATTCACAGAAGACATGATTTGGTAAGATTTTGGAGTTTTTTTGCAGTGTGTCCCATGGAAACTCAACCGTATCCACCGTTAGCAGAAACGCGCTCATGGCGGCGCGCCCACTTGCTAAAGATTGAAAACCCTTGATCGTTCAGAACCCCGTGGAGAGCTCTCAGCGCTGTGGATCTGCATACAGACGGTTCCCTTGCCAACCGTGACAAGCGCACACACACAACCGCACACACACACACGCATGCAAACATAGAGTGGTACCTAATAAATTGTGTTCAGCCACTGCCCTGCTGTGCCCTGTGGGTCAGTGTGTGGAGTAAAGAGCCATTAATCATATTGATGGGATGTGTGCGGCGCATTAGCGCCGTGAGTGTGTGTGTATAAATTTTGAAGTATTTGGGTGGGTGTGAGGTTTAGCGTGTCGTTAATGTGGGACGTTAAGGTGCGGTATCTCCTGCTGTCTGTGTCTCTCCTCTGCGGTGGGTTTCATGTCTGTGGTAAAGGCTGATGGACCTCTGCCTGCCCTCAGGCCTGCTGTAGCTCTTCACTACGGCTTTATTACTTTTTCCTCTCCAGCTTCGTTTCGACTTTTCTTCCTACTTTTATGACACTTTTTGTTCAGGTAATTCATTTCCCTCACTGATTCCCTCCCTGCAACCACTCCCCACTGGGTTGTTTTTTTTGTTTTTTTTTCTTTTCATTTCCCTCGCCCGTTAATCTGGCTCTTCCTCCCCTCATGCATCATCTATGGGCTTGCGGCTCGTCGGGTCGCCTGGCTCCTGCAACGGGAGACGGGCGGGCCGGATTGCACGGCGTCACGTTAATTCGCTGCGGCTAACTGTTGGCGCATCCGAGAAGAAATCGATGCGCCGACTTCGACCTCTGTCTCCGTGGCGTCGTCAAGAAAAAGAAGAAGAAAAAAAAAAACACCGGTTGCCCTTTCATGGTTTCTTATGTCGACTCGGACATTAATGTCAGCTGATGTCCTTCCATCCACATAGAATTCAGCCTTACAAAACATTTTTTAAAAAGATGCGCTTTGACAAACACAAAAGCATTTTTTAAAAAGATGCGCTTTGACAAACACAAAAGCAACATTTGCTACAGTGAATATTCAGAAACATCCAGGTGGATGTCTGTGGTCCTACTGCCATCTGCAGAAATACACCACAGCTGGTCAGAAACAACCAATCAGAGCCAGGAGGAGGGTCTTAGCACACCCGGTTCACACTGTTAGCTCTCTGCTACGCTTCCCCACAACACAGCCTGCCTTCAATGCTAGTTAGCTAGTTAGCATGGCCACTGAAGATGGCAGGTAAACAGTATTACCTCTAGACTGACTTTGTTTTTTATCGCCATTAGCACAGCCGAAGCAAACCAACAATCTTGAGCAGTGCATACAAGGGCTTCATTGACAGCAGTAAGACCCTCCTCCTCACTTTGATTGGTGGTTTCCCCCCCCCAGATGTGGTGTCTTTCTGCAGCTGGCAGTAGAAGGCAGAGAAGCTTCATTTTTTCACAGATTATCTCTGTGAAAAAGAGATGTTACTCTATCCGATAGAGTAACAACACAGTGGCAGTTTTAACAAATATCTAAAAAAAAAAAAAAAACATTTTCATTAAGGATAAATACTGCAGCTTTAACTCTAAACATTTAATTATTATTATTTTATTTTTTTTTACAATGATTTCTAACAGCTCCGCACCTTTAGCAATCAGATGTTCCACTGCCAGTTCATTGTTTTCAGCACCACAGACAACCTAGCATATCCTTTGGGACACACTGAGTTTTTGTGACTTTCACTTCGAGGTGCAGCAGCTTCTTCAGCGTCGCTGCATGTGGTTTTATTCCTTGAAGGCTGCGGCCTCTATCAGGAGGGAAGAGAAGCAATTAGTTGACCTGGCAGCCAAGTGGATCGGATTCCTAGCCAATCACGTGTGATTTGTTGGTGTATAAAAGACGGCGCTTTTACATTTAGCTTGACAGAATTTCAGTATTGTGTGGTTTGATTAAATTAACGTTTGATTCACATGGGATTTCAGCCTGCCTCAGCTGGTTTTGTGTTTAGTCCTAATTATCCATGCAAAGTGACTGAGTGGAAGTGGCCACTCAGATGCCGTCCACTACAAAAACACTAAACCCTCTAGTTTTTATTTTAAAATATCTTGAAATAATGCAAAACTAACTTACAAGTAACTAAGATATAGGATACAGGAGATTGTTTTAAGTCAATAATTCCTTGATATTGATGAAAAATGACTAGATCCACTGGCAGATTACTTCACTCATCACCAGATATTTTTTCCCACGTTATTGGGAAAAAATCTCTTGCATGTTCTTGTTTACTTCTGGAAATTCTGCGTGTGCACAACGCTGGAGGGGAATAATTTGTTATGTAGACACGTTCCAACATGTCAATAAGTGAAATAATCAGCCAATGGAATTAGTACTTTTATCAAAATTAAGTAACTACTGACTTAAAATAAGCTCCTATGTATTGTTGAAAAGTTACTTGTAAGTTAGCTTTGTCTTACTTCAACTGTACCAAGATATGTGCAGTAGAAACTAGATCAAAAATATTTGGTAAGATTTATGTTTTTGTGGTGCACGGCCTACCCAGGCTAGGTAACACCAACACCAACCGGCTGCTGTTAGAGCGTCCCTTATTTATCTATTTTTCAGACTACAAGGTTTCTCTGTTACACTGCAGCCTTTCTCTGATCAACATTTTTCCGCTCCTTCTGAGATTTTTTTCTTTTCCCTCTCTTTCATTATGTGAAATCGTCAGACGCCGTCGCACCTTAGAGGATGGGAAAATTTAGTTTTCCTGCCCACGAATGATCAAGGGGAACCAAACGACGCCGACGTCCGACTTCCCTCTCATCTTGTCCCCGTCGGTCGGAATCAAAGCGGCGAAACGCTCGCGCTGACAGACACTCATTATGCACGGAAGAAAATCAGGAGAATGAGTCTCCATTGTGATCCTGACGGAGGAGTTTCTAAGCAGAATTGAGGGGGGAAAAATAAAACTAATTATGATCTGAGATGAGGAACAAAAACAAAAAGAGAAGTATGGTTTTGTCCCCGAGTCAATCTGTCACTGCGGGGTTTTGTATCAGGAATCTTTGTCCTTCAGCAGAGGTCGCAAGAAGAAATGTTTTGATGAAGTAAACGTCAAACAGCAACGCTGCCCCCATCAGCGAGGCTCTTCGCCGAGCGTTTCCTCACCGAGGCGTCGAGCTGGATGACAGGCCGGCGTGGCTTTTTGTTTGGTTTGTCCCCCCATGTGGAAGGAAGCGGAATGGAGGCAGATGCCAGATGAGGACTTGAGCTCGCTTCCTAATGCCATTCTGTTTGAAGCAAATTAAAGCATTTCTTTTCAACATTTTTCATTCTGATGAAATATTTAAGGCAAACAAGACTGTGAGGAGAGTAATTAAAACGGAGCCTAGCACGCAGAATGATTTTTATTTATTTTTTTCTTCTTCTTCTGCATCGCCTTTCGTCTCATTGTCTGTGATCAAGAATCTTCTCTTGTACTTCAAGAACACGGGGAATGTTTTCACCAGACTGGAAACTTGCCGAGGCAGATTCAGACATCCTGGCTAATTAACATATTGATTGGCATCAAAAGAGCTGGTGTCATAATCGGGACAATTAGCGCACATAGCCTCTGATTCGGCTTCTCAAGACGACATGAAGGGTGGCGAAGGTTTCTGAGTTCCCATCTATCTCTGATAGATTACATTACCGCATTCCTGTTCGCCTGAGTAGCTAGTTTGACTGATGGTTTTAGTAATGATTTGTGGAAGAACCCTTATTTACTGTAAAATAAACAAATAAATAAAAAGTGCTCCATCATCAGTGGCTGTGCTAACTAGCTAAACATTGCATTATGAGGAAGGTACATGTCTAACTACTGGTAACCATGGAGAAAATATCCTACCATCTATTAGCCTAGCATGTACGAAAAGAAAGATTAGCCTCTAAACTTTCGTACACTTTTAATTCTGCTTTGGCATGAAAGGAAATGTTGTTTATGACAGATGATATAAATCATGTGGTGTGAATTCAAGCAAAGTTGGCAATTGGTTTAAGCCAACAGGAAGGAGAAAATATGAGTCGGTTTCTAAGCTAGCTGTTTTAAATTTTTGAAAACATAGTTGTGATTTACAAAATAACGCGTAGGTGTTAGACTGCTCCAACAGTTAAGGCAGTCTGTGAACAACCACTAGGTTTGCTACTTCCACAGACATCTTAGCTCGACTTGGACAAGTAGATGGCTAAAGTGGCAAAAACAAT
>NW_006800089.1:1528993-1546789 GCF_000485575.1 Poecilia formosa
ACTACGGAGAAAAATGTAGATACATTTATCTACAATTTTATACAAAATGAATAAAAAGCGAGTAAATAGCTGCTGTTAATATGATTGTAATTTCACGGATAAAAATAGCACATGACCGATTTTGTTGTTGTTGTCGGTCAAGATAACGGATAACAAAAAAGTAGCCCGCCCTGACACCAACTCGCACACACCTTCATTCACAGTCTTACTTGTAAATCGATGTTTCTTTTCTTGGACGTTTTGATGTTAGCTTGTCGACGTCTCAGTTTTATTCGCTGGGAAAATCAATAAGCAGCTTGAGGTGACTCTGCTGCTCTCTAGTGGCGAGAAGCCGCAATGTTCGCTGGTAACAATCGGAATGCATTATGGGAGATGTAGTTTGTAGTCAATTCGTGTTCAAAACCTATTTTAAATCAATCATGGGCCTATAAAACGCTGCGGGGGCCACATAAAATGACGTGGCGGGCCACATGTGGCCCGCGGGCCTTGAGTTTGACACATGTGACGTAGGTGTTAGACTGCCCCAGTCTAACCAGGTGTTAGACTGGACCGCGCTGCAACAGTCTAACCAGGTGTTAGACTGCTCCAACAGTTAAGGCAGTCTGTGAACAACCACTAGGTTTGCTACTTCCACAGACAGCTTAGCTCGACTTGGACAAATAGATGGCTAAAGTGGCAAAAACAATCTCAGTCGCTCCATTCAACACTCCCATCGCTCATTTCTGATGTCTGTCATGGCGCCTTGCGTAATCAAGTGACACAGTTGCAAAAGATCAATACTTAAATTTTGTAGTGTCTTGTGGTAAAGCTAATTATAGATCTCGGTTATAACAGCTGCATGCCGTTAGCATGAAGTGGGAAAAATTCAGACAGATTAAGAAATGACTGTGTGTGTGAAGACTCAATGCTGCAGCGTAATGAGGCTTCCCTTCATATTGATGATCTTCTTCAGTCTGGCTACCGCACCAAAAAGGCACATAAACACACACAAACACACACTGCTACACTCATGCATCAGTATGAAAAACAACAAGGTGTCGTCGTCTTACCGGGAGAGAGCGTGGGGGAGAAACGGAGAGGGGGTGGAGGGGGGATGTATTTGTAATTTCTTATCAGCCACTAATTACAGCGGTAACAAGACCCAGGAGAAGTGACGGCTCCTGGTTTAGACGTCTGCCAGCCTGACAGCAGGGTTAATTAACAGCCTTCCACTAAGATTAAGACGGGACAAGAACTAAATACATCAAGCTACATATAGATGGTTTGCTGTGGCGCTCACTGAACAGACCTTCCATTAGCCGCTTAAATCAAGGTAGCCGCACCGCCCTATCTATTTCAGCAGAAAATTAGCCTCCTGTTCTGTCAGACGGGTTCAGCCAACCCACAGACATTTGCCTCATACCTAATGCATTTATTTATATGCTGCCGTGACTTATTGATACTGGCATATTCGCAGGAGAACAATTTATTTATTTTTTTTTTTTTGCAGATGCTCCTAACGCAGTTTAAAGCAGTGAAAGTAAATGGCGATAAGAGGTTTGCCTGGAAACCCTTCGGCACTTCATATTGTAATCCCTGCTGAGCGCGCACAATGCTCCCATCCATCTTCTTTTTGTGTAATGTCATCACTTGAGGATCTGAGTCTAAAAGATTTGTGTAAGGCCTGCTCTAATATGCCCCCCCACCTCTTCCTAACCTTGCCAGTTGGTGGGTGCTTTTGTGAAGACATGGAGGCTCTCGCTGCCAGGTTAATGTGGCACTTCATTCATCGAGCAGCGCTGCCTCCCTCGCCAGCTGTCCACATGCAACCCCTTTTAGAGGGGCTGCGTACCAACAGAGTGCTCGTATGAATAAAAGAACACGCCATCCCAAATGTTTTCTCTCCGTATTCCCGACCTCCGCCCCCGTTTGCTTTCTTCGGGCCCCTCGGGGTGAGCGCGCGGCGGCGTGGAGATGTGCCGAAATGGGGGGAAATGACAGATGTTTGAATTAGTCAAAACAGTTAAACATTTAAAGCTGCAACATGTAGCTTCTGTTTCAAAATAGTTTTTCTTTTTCTAAAGTACTTTTTTTAAACTACCACTGTGTCGTGACAGCATAGCATGAGACATGTAATCTGTGAAAAAGAAAAACATTTTAAAAATCCAGCTCCTCCGCCTTCTTGTCATGGACCCGTCATCTCCACAATACACCGCTCCATCAGAAACAACCAATCAGAGCCGGGAGGCGGGTCTTAGTGCTGTCAATCGTCCTCAAGTACAAGCCGATCACTCTCTCCCCTGTCTATCTGCTACGCTACAGGTAGTTCACCACAGCCATAGCTTGCCACAAATGCTAAGGCTAGTTAGCGTAGCCATTGACAACGGCAGATAAACAGTTTTCCTACTAAGGTACATTGTTTCTCTGCCATTAAAACATTTACAAGCGCGTACACAAGTTTAATTGACAGCGCTAAGACCCTCCTGGCTTTGACTGGTTGGTTGTGAACAGGAGCGGGGTATTTCTTCAGATGGCAAGTGGGGCACTGTGAGGAGGTTGAATTTTTCACAGATTATCTCTCTCGTATTATACTGTTATGACATGGTGACACTTTGAACAAAATGTAAAAACATATTTTTGTAAAAAAATGACACACTGCAGTTTTAAGGTTTTTCTTTGCTGGATGATATCCATGTGCCACCCAGGTTGTCAAGGGAGTAAGTGATAAAATGACAATATTCTCACACGTGGGGTTTGTCACCCAAAGTACGTTCATTTTAATCCTTTTATGAGTCAACTGGTGAAAGCGGGGTCATTTCCCCGGTAATGAAAATATTAATAATACATGCGCACTGATTTATAACAGAGATTAAAAGTTGAAAATTGAGGTGTCTTTTTAAGTAACTTTAGACCAGGAAATGAAAGTACCTTTTTGAAAGTTGCTGTAATTTTAGCTCGGCTAGCACCACGCCTGGACTTCTCCATGTGAAGTGATAACGTGTTCAGAGTGAGAGGGGTGGAGGGGTCTGGAGGGTTCTGTTCAACACCGACGGAGGTCAGAAGTGTTGGGTTATTGCAGTCATGTAGAGCAGTGGTTCTCTGAGTGTTGTACATGTCGCCCTACTTGTGGTGATTGGTCTACCTTTAGAGGTACTTAGCAGAGGTTTTGGTAACACTCATGTACAAAATGAGTACAACTAACAACAGTGGAGAGAAAACTCCACAAAACAAAAAAAAAACAACAAAAAAAAACTTGTTCAAGCTCATAATTCTTTGTTTCATCACAAACCTGTGAAAAGTGGTGTACTGTGAACCACATCGAAGAGCTGTCGGTTATTCATGCCTTGTCATTTACTACAGAAGTTGGGATTTGGATTTGGGAATAGCTAGCGTACAGTAATTGTGTTCCTCGTCCAAGTTTAGAAAGCTGTTGGATTTGCTAATCAGCGTGCTCAGTGGTCAGGCTAGCCACAAATAGCTAAACAAGCTAGGACCTCTCTGTATGTTGTTCTAGCATTAAGCCTATTGTGAAAGATTAGATAAGATAAAAAATAATCAAAAAAGCAAACTAATGAGGGATATTGCTTGGAAGGAATTTACTTCTGACGACATTTTTTCTGTTAATTTTTCAAACAAGACACTGATATTTTTCCTTCTGAGGAGAAATCCACCCACTCGTATAAATAAAGTTGATTGATTAAATTTCATCCTTCAGTCATCAAATCGAACTGGTGAAGAAATGTATTTAATACAGTACAATGTCTAAAATCTGAGGCCTGTTGCATTACTGTAAGGGTTGGTGGGACAACTGGAGGCTCTTACCATGTATCTGTTTGGTTGTAAATGTGTAGAAATGAGGGACCATCAAGTCCTGCCATGTTTAATAACTAAAAAATTCACAAATTTATCCAAAAATATGTCACTGCGTCTTTCAAGCCACTTCAAGCATTTCTTGATCCATTGTAAATGAAACTTCTTTAGCGCAGACAGACTGTTGGCATGGCTTAGCATGAGATTAAGTAGTGCAGATTTAAATGTTATTTTTATTGAGTCATCATTGTTTAAAGTTTAAGCAGAAGATGAATTCAGTAGAAGGGCTGTATTTGACATCTCAAAGTTGTGATGCTTGTGGAGTTTTATGACATGTCTAGAAAATGTGCGACAGCCTGGAATCTCTGTTGATCAAATTGTGAATGCCATCACAAACTGCTGGATCGGGATCAGGTGTCACTGTCCTGCAGCTTTTGGATGCAGCTTTGCCCCAACACGCCTGAAACAAATGAAGGGTTAATGACCAAGCATTTGCAAAACTTGAGGCAAGGAGGTCAGCCATCTGATTCAGGTGTGTTGGAGTTTGGATGCATCCAAAAGTTGCGAGGCATTAAGGACAGGAGTCGCAGGAAGGGGCTGGAAAGGGATTTACTTACAGCTGAATGTCTTCATACATCATTGAAACTCAAGAAAGATATGGAATAGTGGGACAGGTGTATTAGTATTCACCAATATTTACCCTTCATACAAAGAAGGCTTGTCAAAAGTGTCTACGGGGAAACAGGGGGAGGTAAGAAGAGATGTAGAGCAAAACTCAGGTAGGAAAGAAGTGCAGTCATTTTTGTTTGGCAGTGTGCAGGAATTCCCACGTAGCGTGAAAACTTTCACAAAATGAACGTCCATGAGGCTGGCAGAATCCTACTGACAGGAAAAAACTTGGGACCAGGAACAACAGTAAAAAACAGGCAAAGAGTAGTTTGAAAAATGTGATAAATATTAATAAATACAGAAGAGCAGCGATTGGTAGAGCAAGGGACTGTTGAGTCTTATTAGCAGAACAAGCAACAGCGGATGTGAGGGGTGAGATTATGTGAAGCTGAGAGAAAACACAAAACCTTACCTGGTGTTTTTGGTCTAGTATCAAATACCTTAGTACACCTGGAAAAAGACAAAACTACAGGAAAAGAAACTTTTCAGCAAAATATAGGAACTTATTTAGAGAGAATAATTTATTGAATGGTAAAAGTACAAATTATAAGTGTAATAATCTACCAGTGGAACTAGTACTTTTTCATCAATATTAAGGAATTATTGCCTTAAAACAAAATCCAAATTTCTTGTGGAGAAGTTACTTTTAAGTTAGTTTTGTCTTATTTCAAGTGTACTAAGATATTTGAGATAAAAACTAGAGCAAAAATACTTTGTAAAATTTTGTGTTTTTGCAGTCGCTAACTGAAGAGGCTAGCAAAACGTACAAAAATACATTAAATATGTGCAAAAGCTGGGAATAAACAGAAATACAACTGAAAAAAGACAGAGAACAGTTACAGTCAATATCAGGTGTCATGTGGGGCCATGTTATTTTCTTTCGCCATACTACGATCTTTTTCAGTGTTGAAGGGTATGCCAACTTTTTCTCAATGTTCTAAGGTAGTTGCTCTGAAGAAAAACCACAAATAAGGATCTCCTTTTTCCCCATCACAACTGCAACGTTGGGACCGGTTCCGTTGCTTCTCCCTGGCAACAAAACTTCCAGAAAAGGGGTCTGGAACTAATGTTCCGCCATTTATCCAATGATCCCAAACAGATTAGGCCTTCATCTCCACCGGAGACGCCTCGCATCGGACATAAACTGCAGACGTTCTCTCCTGATTCATCGCCGCATAAATGGTGCTTTCTGCAATCTATAATGCAAAGCCAGGGTTTATGCACAAAAGGGAAGAGACTGCCGGTCCCCCATTAGAGTGGGAAAAAAAAGTTGCAGTGGCATGGCTGCAAACAGTTCCTCGCCCCCTAGAGAGTCGTGACTTAGAGACAGTACTGTGCTCAGAAAAAGAATCGAGGGAAAGGAATCAGAGATGGAGGGGGGTAGAAGGATGGAACAGAAAGAAAGAGAGAGAGAGAGAGAAAGAGAGAGAGAGAGAGAGTTGTCTGACCTTAATGTGAGAGGAGAAAAAAATAGTGGAGAGGAAAAAGCAGCCTGAGGGAAGGAAGGGCGGTTAAATTAAAGAAGACGAGTTTGGGTGTTGGGAGCTGGTGAAGGGAACATGGACACTGCAGAAGAGACAAGAAAGAGCTAGTGGTAAGTAAAAGAGGAGAGCAGAAGAGCTGGGGGGTTTGGGAGGGAGAAGTTTTATAACGGCATCACAATGGAGGCACCACATCTCCCTACCGCCATCTGCGAAAGAGGAAATTCCTTTGGGGCGGCTGATGCAAGGCTTGTGTGCATTGGTGTGCAATGGGAGTTGGTGCGTTGTGGGGGACTGGAGAACAGGACGTCTGTCTGGTCGGCCAGCTTGTTCTCAGTAATTCACATATCAACAGTGAATTCAGCGGGGAAGGGGAGACAGGAATGGAAGAAAAGCAGACAGAACGAGAAATAACCCGTGTATCGCAGCTCTTACGGCATAATTCATGTCCCTAAGCTCTGCAATACATTTCGTCCTCTGAAAACTCTTTTCTTACTGCATCCTGTTATGAAGCAATCGCCTTGGTTCCTTTTGGTGTCCATCTTTATTTGCAGTCCTGCGCAGAAGTATTTACACCCCTTAGGCACCTTCTAGCAGTGTGCCACTATACAAGCACAAACCGTGTGTTTTTACACCTGATAATCCGGCAACATTGGTTACATTTTCAGCTGCCGAGGGTCGATTTCATCCTGCACTTTGTCAAACAATCCAAACTAACCGAAAAACCTGTTCCCCTCCTCGCCTGTGGTGGCGCTGCACCAAGAACTACTGAAGGAAATGACACAAAAACACTCGAAGAAGAGCAGCGCATCTTCATTCTTCACAGAATGTAAAAAAAAAAAAAAAAAAGAACTAATATCAGATTTTAGTTATTGTAGGATTCCTCTTTTGTCTCTGGCAAAGACAACGATCCATTTCTCCCTTTAGCTAGACTCGTTTACCCAGAATGCCCTGGGTCTGTAGTCCACTTCCTGTTTTTGGAGCGGTCTCCGGTCCGCTTGGCGTTCACAGACGCATTCGAACTGCACCAGAGTTCACTTCAACTGAACCGAGACCAAGGTTTGTAGGCGGACCAGAGTTTGGCTTTTTTGACACCAATCAGAGTTTGACTGCACATTCAGACCTCCCCAACCGAACCGGACTTTCTAGGCAAATGAATTAGAGTTTAATTAAAGAGAACTAAACCTGACTGGTGTGAATGTACTTTAAATCAGGGGTTTTGGTAATAGAGCACCACAAAGTAGTACATATTTGTGAAATGAAATCAAAATAACTTTTTGTTATGTTTTCACATTTCAATTAGGCACTACTCTATATTGGTCTGTTACAGAAAATAATAATAACAATAAAAAATAGGTCAGCGGTTGTCCTTAGACAAAAAAAAAATTGTTGGTGTAATTTCGGTAAGACAAGTTATTTGTTTCCACAATAAATTCTGTTTTTTTTTTGTTTTTTTTTTCTGGTTCTATTTAAACTGGGGGAAAGCCAAACAAGTGATGCCTCTGGTCTATTTGTTATTAATTGGCACGCCGCAGCCATAGATTACCAAACATGACGGTGTCTTTTTCGGAGAAATCTATCAGCTGTGACCTCTCCGCCGCGATTACAGCAAGGTCAGGAAACGCACAGGGAAACCAATCAATACCATATTGAGTGCGAGAACGGCCCCCCGAGTCTGATGCGGAGGGGGGAAGGGGGGGGGGGGGGGGGACAGACAGGAAGAGCGAAAAGAAAATAGGAAGCTTAGACACAAAGGAGTGCAGGGGAGGGGGGCTTTGAATGTGACGAAAAATGAACGACCGAGAAAGCAAAAGGAGGTAAACATGTCAGAGACGGCGAGCCGTGGATGAAGAAGCAGGGAAAGAAAAGGTGAAAATGGAAGAGACTGGAGGAAGGCCCTGAAGGTGGCTTCAATCTTGCGGGTGGCAGCGGTATCAGTCTACAGCGGAGCCACAGGCACAAACACACACCGGTGGTTGACTGCAGCATTTAAGATGTGGTCAGTCGGGGAATATTATTCTACTGCCACGGGCACAAGCACACACTGCCCAAGGAAGGTGTTTGATAACACAGCATGCTAACCATATGTATGAGTTATGGCTTACTACGCTGATTTACTGAGCGATTGGTGAAAGACTGGAAACTCACGTTTACTACAGCAGGGAGATACCAAGATGTCAGGCTAAAAACGGCCAATTTGTGTAATTTGGGCCACCACACTGGATTCAGGTTTCAGCCTTGGATTCAATGTGTGCCTTGTGTTTCAATGGTACACAGACAAGCAACATCAAAGAGGCTGTTCTGCAGGCATATAGTGCTATTTTACAGCATAATCAAGTAATTATGTCAGCTTCAGTTGCTTTAAAAATGTTCAAATATTCATACAGTCTGAAAAGAAATCATCTGAAAAGCAGAGGAAAAAAACACAGATTTTCGGGGATGCTGTGGTGGCTCAGGGGTGAAGCACAACCCACACAAAGAGGCCCTAGTCCTCAACTCGGCCGACGTCGCAGGTTCGATTCCCGGACCAGATCTTTACCGCATGTCTTCCCTCTCTCATTACCTACTTCCCTGTCTGAGCTCTTTCAAATAAAGGCCACTACAGCCCAAAAAAAACAAACACATTTCCTCAGGCATCACAATTCCACATCCAACGTAGATTTGGAGGGCAATTTTATTTTATTTTTTATTTTTTTAAAAAACATCCAGCAGTTCGAAATTTTGATACCCCCCCCCCAACTTGAATATAAAGTTTAAGTTCTACTTTAAGGTAGAACGGGTATGCAGTGACTTTTTTTTCCATAAACAAGAACGTTAGCCGCAGTTTTCCCACAACATTGTGCAACCGGGTTTTAAAATCAGGCAGCCAGATACGGGAGACGCAGCGTTTTGGCACTCTGACGTTGGCCTCCATTTTCTGGCTGACTGGAACCTGTTGTCACATGGCTGAGTGCTATATGTGCCATGCAATGGGTCTGTGCATGAATCTGTCTGCGGCACACAGTGCAACCCCTTATATGCAAATAAGAGAAGAGCTTGAGACCATGTGTGCGTCGCCTCTGTCCTATTTTTTCCCCACTTTTAGCAAAATCAAATCGAAAGCCAAGTTTTTATCATGTGCACTGGCGCTCCTCTAAGCCTTTATTCTGCTGCTTTATACTTTGAATCATCCCGATCTAGCTTGTACACGCACGAATGCGACCCCCCGACTTCACCCTCTGTCAAAAAGTGCACTCCCTGTTAACTAAAGCGGCGCTTCGGTTTCATTCGTTGCCGTTTGGCTTCTTTGCCGTTCGGAGGTCGGAAAACAGCTGTGGCTTTTCTCTGCGACTGCCTGTTCTCCCCTCGTGAAGCGATGAAGAGGAGCAGACAGAGAGGATCTGAATTTGGAACAAAGCAAACGGGGCACAGAGAGGAAATCTGACTGAGGTTAGCAGGGACATTCGGAAGTGTGGAAGTTTTCAAGCAGCTGTCAGACGAAGCAGACATTGGATAAAAGCAGGAATAAAGACACTTGGAAGATTAAAAACCAGAAAGAAGAAAGAAGAGAATAAGATGATGAGAGAGTTTTGACATTTTAGGCTACGAAACAAAAAAAGAAGACAATGCTGGGGGTGTAACGGTACATCTAGACCTCAAGATAAGATTACAAACATTTTGTCTAAAAGAATGAGAAGAAAATCTATTTATCCTCTATTAAGAAGTCTATGTACTTTGGTTTTAATGTATAATTTTAAGGTGACCTCATCCAAAGAGCCATTAGGGCCCTTTCTGTTCACAAATGCAGTTTTAAGTAAGTTTTAAAGTCAGCTCTAAGGTTTGATCACGATAAATATTTTACATTTTCTGTTAGAGATGAATAAATGCCGTCATGACTACAGAAAAAGCTAAAACAAGACCTCAGTTTGGTACTGTTGACAAGCCACAAAGCTATATGCTAACTGTAGCGCTGTTAGCAGCTAACAGTTAGCCAGTCACAATCTTCTGTTGGACTGTTTTCACAAGAAAGAAAAATGTGAGAAAGGGTTGTAGTATTTTGAAGTCTTTTGTCTCTCATATTTAAAGATTACAGTGAATGCTACAACTTCATTTGGAGTAAACAGATAATTATGAGTATTTTGAAACTATTGTGTTGTTGTTCTCCTTGTGGCAAACAAAATACATGTTCTGCAACTGTTTACCTGCAGCGCTCCTAAAAGGTTGAAGTTAGCATCTAATCCGAAGCCTCCAATTTAGTAGCTAAATAACTTGGATAACCTTTGAACGTTAGAGAAGCTACAAATTGAACACCAACTCCAGTTTCAGTTTGCTAATAGGATTTTGCTATCTGTATTTTAGGCTAAATATTCACCCTGTTTACAATCAGGTAAAGCTCTTGGAACTGCCTCGCTGCTGAAATGCGCTCTGCAAATAAATTCCCCTTGCCTCGCCTCAAACACTTTGTAGTACATAATTAAAACGCAGAACAGAAAACATATCAAATTGAATAATTTAAACGTTTATGTATTTTGGGTTGGCTGAGTTCGGCGTTTCAGTTCATCGCTTTAGGGGATCTGAAAACCTAATGAAGATCTTCTACAGAGCTCTGTGTGCGTTTGCCCCTTTGGATAGTTACTTTTTTCTGTTTTTGCTTTTTGTTGTGACATGGAAATGTTTGATATCAATAAGCAAATGTTATAATCAGAGATGATACAAGAAGCAATGTTCAATGATGAGTTCATTTATCGAGGAAAAATCTCTATAGAGACCAACCAGACTGTATGTATGTCATAGTATGCTTGAAAGTTTCTTGTTAAATCAGGAACTGTGCATCTGTTCAGTTTCACAGGTTTGGTTACAGCCAGATCTGAAGAAATCACTTAAGTAGAACCTGTCTGACAATATGAAGTAAGCTTGAAATACATGTTTGGGACGGCATTGTCTCCATAATAAATGAAGTTTCCTAACGTTACAACTATATTCATCCAGCTCTCTCTACACTCCAGGATACACTAACAGGGCTTTGAATGGTCCAATGGTTGTGACACATACAAGGCTGAAGACTGAAGGCGACAGGGACTTTTCAGCAATAGCCCCAGGACTCTGGACACTAGTTTGATGTCGGTGGACTCTGTTGGGCCTTAAAGAGGCAACGAATAGTGGACCCCCACCTATTTACGGATCGTTCTGTGGAACTAAATTATTTACAGAATATTCAATTAAATTCAGAACTATTTTATTGATCCCAAAAGGGGGGAAAAAAGAGGTTGTTATAGATGGTGATGCAGTTTGACCTGACCCTGTTTGTTTTTAAATCTCACATTCAAGATTGCAACAAAGCAGTTCACCAGCTCTCTACTCAGCTTCTTGTCCATCTCTGATATGCCTGATGATTGCAGAGTCATCTGAGTATGACTGAAAAGTAATGGTGCGAGTACAGTCCCCCGTGGGGCTCCTGTGCTGCCCACCACCTGGTCAGACACACAGACCTTCAGTCTTACAAACTGTGGACTGTTTGTCAGCAAAACATTGATTCAGGCAATTGTTGAGGCCTCTACCTGTGTTATTGCAATAAAATTCAGTTTGTGAAGCTGATCTACCTGGATGCAATGACAGTCCAAGAGCGCCGTTTGTATTCCTTGGTACTAATTGGCTGTAGCGCCAAGAGTAAAGCTAAACTGTAGATACCAGCTTCTATGGTAAAGCTAAGATGGCTTCCAGTGTGCACCGACGCATATTAAGGTGTATTTGATGTTTCAACTATTAAGATAGAAAGTAAAGGATTTCTGGTACTCAAGGATTTTAGCTCTTTGCAGATAACTGTGGTTCCTAACCCAGGGGCTGTGCTGATGCTCCATGTCTTTTGCTTTCGTCTGTGCAGCACTTTGTAATAATTTCAGTTGTAATTTCCATCATGGTCGAGGGTTTCTCGATGGTTATGTAAGCTCGTCGAGTTCTTTGGCCAGCCTGATTCCTTCACATCCACAAAACAAGGCAACAACTAAAGAACCCTTTCATTTTCTGCTTCAAAGTAATTCTTAAGCATAGACCCAGGGTCAACTTCTCCAAACAAAGTTATACAATTACAACTACATGATCCTACATGAAAAGGAGAAACTGCTACTGAGATATTATCCAGTTTTTATATCGCGAGATCTCATCACATCGCTAGAGAAGACTGAATATGAGTGGTGTATGTTTGTTCTAATTAACTATCAATACCATCAAGCATCCTTTCTGGTTTTGATCATGTGCTTCGGTCCTCCAGCTGATCAGTCAGTCGTGGTGTCGAGAGCGGCAGAAATTTGTTCAGCTTCCCGGAATGAAGCGAAGTTTTCGCCCGTCCGGCTGGGAGAACTTTCCCTGATTATGATTCTGCACTCATTTCATTCTGTTCCATCCACTTTCTCCTCCACCCATGGCTTTTTCACCCTCATCCAACCAAAACACACACACACACACACACACACACACACGCACACACACACACACCAACCAACCCCAATCCACACACCAATGTACACATGCACCTCTGGTCCAATGTTGAATATGTAAATCGACATCTGCTCCAGCACCCAATCTCCAGCTCTCACCATGTGTCTGATATGCTAATGCAGCCAACAGAGGGATTTTTTTCTTCCTCTCTCTCTCTCTCTCTCTCTCTCCACATCTCCTCGTCCTCTCGCCTTCCCTCTTGCTTCCTCTCCTCAGCCCTGACATACCCGGGCCTGCCAACACGAGCAGATGAGGCAGAGGAGGGGCGGCGGGAAAGAGGAGAGGCTGGAGAGAGGAGAAGAGGAGCTTCAAACAAAACCTGATAATGATGTTGTTATGGATGGATGTTACACACACAAACAGGCATGTGAGCAACGGCAAGGAGCCGGGCTTATTAGAGAACAATGGTGTGGGAATCCAGCAGAGGGAGGCTGAGGGTGGGAGGAAGGACAAAGCTCCATCCTCTGGCGCTACTCAACTGCCGCCGTCCTCCGCCATAATGAGCAAGAGGCGCGTTTTGCCACCGCCACGGCAGCATGCATGCACGTGCGCACCCCCAACTCGTACGTTTAAAGGCCCTGAACAAACACGGCCGCGGCGACGTGATGGATGGCGGCCCGTTCCAGGGGAACATTGTACTCGTTCCAAGGCCTGGAGTGTGCTTTGATTTATAAAGGATGAAATGGGATGGGACCCGTTTCCTGAAGATCCCCACTTGGCCGCGCTCGCGGCTTTTTGCCGCTCTTGACAGGAGTTCTGAGCGAATACATGAATGCTAAAAGACGCTAGCGGTTGGCAGTGTGATTTTTGCCGGCTCCTTGTGAGGTCAGAGACTCGCTGCGACTCGGAGTGATGCGGAACAATGGGGGCAGAGCGGAGAATCAGGGCGCGTGGCTCACACGCCAAATTGGTGTCACGCCACTTGGCTTTGTTTGTTTTCTCCCGCTGAAAGCAGAAGAGGGCCACGCTTTAATGTTCCTATGAAACGCTTCAACATATTTTCATGTATATTCACAGGGAGGGCCATGCTTCATCTGTCAGGCAAAGCAGAGATGACGGGAAATCCATTTAACCCATTTCCTTCAGAGGTCGAGTCAGTTTTAGAGTGTCATTTCACATCAGTGTAAAGGAGAGAAGACCTTTAGTCAGAGGCACATGGCTACTCTGGAGGAGCTGTAGAGATCAACAGCTCAGGTAACTGGACAACTATTACCTGACTAAGTCAATCAACTTACGTTTGTGCAGCAAAATATTTTTGTTAATGATGCTAACAAAAATAAATATTTAGCTTGCTAATTACTGAGTTTGAAGTTAAATATTAACCTTGCTAATTAAATATGTAGCTTGGGGCTAAACATTTGTTTTGTAAGCTATTGTAAGCCATTTAGCTTGCTAATATTTAGTTTGGGACTGAGACATTTAAAAATGAATCAAGATAATGGACTTATTGTCCAACATCTAAAGCTCGGCTGGAACTGGGTCATGACTGAAAACACACACCGGCAAATCGACAGCAGAATGACTGGAAGAAGAAAAGAATCAATGAGTTTAACGGCCAAACGATGCCAAGATTTTATCTGAACTAAGATACTAATGGGATCCAAATAAAACTGGATATAATTAAGTGCCACAGACCTCAATTAACTGAGGCAACATTGAATAAGAGAGCTGCACAAACCAGATGAAGTCAAATGAACGATTCCATCAAGGTACGAATGCTAATGCTGGTTCCACTGGTAGCAGAAACATGAACTTTTTTTTTTTTTTACAGTAAAGTTCAGACAAGTTTTTGTCAAATTAATAAGTGCTCTGTTTGGAGAGTTTATCTGCTGTAGCCGATGTGAGATTGCATTCACCGCATTTAACTCTACAACTTCTATCTGGTCATATGAAACTTTAAAAGGCTAAAAGAATTCAGTTCAGTCTCTTTTTTTAGGTCAGCATTCCAAGAGGGGAAAAAAAAAGAAGAAAAAACAAGTCGGAGCATTTATCAGGCAAGATCTCGTTTAACAAGGAACAGCAAGAGGCATCTGGCTTGCAAAATGAATCTGAAATAATCCCCCTGAAAAATTAAATATTCATCTGTTTCTTCTTTGCTGCATTTCAAAACATAAATCTTACACCAGATTGAAAGTTGTCACCAGGCGCGTCGGCAGTAACGTTCCGTAAGCCACATGATGAAATTTGACTCTGAAACATTAATTCAAACAGAATCTTCAGTGGTGTACTATTTAAAAAAAGAAAAAAAAAATCAACGTTTCCTTTAACTCATCCATGCTACTGTGCTCACATTTGTTTCCCCAAAGTCAAGTTCCGAATGCATAACAGCTGACATCATTAACGGACATAAAATTTAAAAAAAACCCGAGAAGATTTGAAGCATCAAATTAGTTCTGGTCAAAGCCAGACTGCCTTTGAACCACTGTGTGCTCCAAGCAACGGACACAATAATAGGAACACTTCCAGAAAGCCAAAAAAAAAAAAAAAAAGAGGGGGCCAACTTTGATCTGAGCACATCACAGACACAAAATCAACTGAGCATCAAGTCGCTCGACTTCCAGAAACATTCAACAGTCTTTACTTTTGAATCTTCTGATTTTGGACAAAACTGCACGAATGTTTGTTCCATGTTGCGTCAGTCTGAAGAAGGCAGACATCTTTTTTTTTGTTCCTTTTTCCAATCTTATTTTTTTTCTTTTTTGCCTTGATGCTTACGTCAACTTCTAGCCAGATCGGCGTGCTGATCAGACGTTCGGTTACATTATTTAGGATGTTTATCTCTACTCTGCTCCCTATGAAGGAAAAAAAAACCTGTAAAACAAAAAACCAAAAACTTCTTTTTTATTAATAATCATGTCACCTACTGAAACTGACTGGGATTAAAACCAGACAGGGTTTCTGATGGATTGTATTTTTTGGTGCTAGATGAAAGCTGACAGTTCGTTACACCCATGTGATAAGGACCTCTTAAAAAATGACTTCTTTTTTTTTAAAGGATGCAATTTTGTCAAAATTATGACTTGTTTCTATAAAAAAATACTTTATATTTCAGAAGAAAGCGGTTCTACTGGGAACTCATTGATAATAAATACTCAGTGCCTGCTTAGGCGTTTCGACCCTTTGACTTACATTTATTTTAAGCTTTATTTTTTGAGCTTTTTGTATTTTTTGAAGGGATTTTGCAACATAGTTGAGAAGAGTACAAGTCGATATTTTATCAAAACACATTTTATTTGAAGGGGTGTGCATAAGACTGACATAACACCTGTCATAACACCTGTTGTGAACATGGAGTCTTTATGAATGGTTATGACTGTTGCCATGAAGTGTCGATCGGTAAATAATGACACTTTTAATGCAAAGTTGGCCATTTCAATGGACTTTTAATGCAAGTTCTGCATTAAAGTGTCATTATTTACTGAATGATTCTTCATGACAACAGTCAAACATTCATTTGTGTTCATAGCAGGCGTTATGTCATATTTATGACAGTGTCATGTCAGTCACTTCAAATAAAGTGTTATCGCACATTTTGATGCAGTTACAGCTTCAGGATGTTATTTGGTGAATCTATTGTAGATTTCCATCAGTGGTTCTTGGTCCAGCGCCACCTCAGGTGAGGAGAGGAACAGCTTTTCCAAAGGGTTTGTTTAGTTTTGACTCGGATTGTGAAAACGAATCGCAGCAGCTGGAAATGTAACAAACGTTCCCAATCAAACTGAGTCTACCGGACTATGAGGTGTGAAAACACACTCAAACTGCTCTCACTGTGCTTTTCTTTCAGCTGTTTTCTTCTCATCAATCTTCTGAAAAGGCCAAATTTAGAAAGCCTGCCTAACATCGCTCCAGTTAACAGATTTTCTGACAATCAAAAGCTATGCAAAACTTTTCGGAGTAGTATTTTGAAAACCATTCATCATTTTTCTTCCATTTTTGTCCAGACATTCTTCTCATCGACTGTTTATGCGGAAAATGGTTTCATAATTGTAAATCCGCATTAATTAGTCCTTTCTTTCAATTTCCTGGTTAGTGAATGCAGTAAATGACATTTTGAAATCTATTAATTTAAAGCACCCTGGACATGAAGTCCAAGTGCTGTGAGAAAAAAAAAAAACATTTGTGTTGAGCACTATTGCATTTTTATTAAGATTTTCAGTAAAACATTCTTGATTAGGTATACAAAGGTAATAGGATTTTTCAATTGTAATTTTTTGTCAATATTAGTCTAATTACTTTCAATCAAACCACATTGTTTCCTAATCCTTTGTAAGGCAGACCTGACTGGAGCGCCGCCCTTCTCACATTACAGTACACAAAAAAGTGTTTTCTCTGAACTTTATCCCTCTGAGCATTATGTGTAAGTGAACACAAGTAACAGGATTTGTTCCAGTGGAAAAAAAAATCAACTTATGAGTAATAAACTAATCATGGAACAATAGACTGAACACACAGTTTGCTTTTATGCTTTGCAATTTATTCTCTAATTTGCTCAAAGTCACCTGTTGAAATTTGCAACAAGCAGTAAATATTTAGCTGAGTTATGTATCAGTTGATTCTTATTTTTAGGCAATTAGATGGAAATCAAAACATACTGTAAGCCTCTTTATGTCCTAACACAGAGGCCCCCAAACAGCATCAACTCCTGGGTGGGGGCCACGTTTTCAAACTCACAGAGAATG
Organism: Poecilia formosa; assembly: GCF_000485575.1. Classification (NCBI taxonomy): domain Eukaryota; kingdom Metazoa; phylum Chordata; class Actinopteri; order Cyprinodontiformes; family Poeciliidae; genus Poecilia; species Poecilia formosa. The sequence continues at coordinate 1,546,086 of NW_006800089.1, forward strand.
CTATTAGGTAACAAAGAATTCAACTTTTACAGGCATTTTTCCCTCACTTTCAATCACCGATTGATCATTGTTATAATTGTTTAGCATAAAGGTTCCGTCATACTTTCTTTTAGTTGGCCAGGAGTTCTTCAGGCTTTTTCTTGTCAGAATTTTGTCCATTTGGTTCATTTCGGACTCGCTATCCTAACCTGAGTAGCAGAGCAGCTTGATAAATTTGACTGACAGCCAATCAGAAAGATGAGCATGGCAAATAATAAATTATTCAATAAATTATTTAAGCTTGCATTTTACAATGATGGAAAAAAAGATCAAATCTTCTGATCAAATATGAATAAAAAAATCATTGTTAATCATTTTTGTAGATTTTTTTTCTCGTCTTTCCTCCAGCTTTCTGAGCCCCTCCATTGTCCTCTGGTGGCCCTCCAGGGGGCCGCGCCCCCCACTTTGAAAACAAACACAGTGACTGTATAAACTGATGATCAACTAAAAGCCTAGTGAAACTGGACCTTAAGACACTCTAGTATTTGTCTATTTTTACCATCATGTTGGTTGTTTACAGCAGTAAAATTTATAGAAATCAATTTATTGAAATTCTTTGCTTTAGTTCAGGTTCTTTCCTCACTTTTTACCCCATTTTGATAATGTATATATACACATAAGTTTTATATATATATATATATACATATATATATATATATGTATAT
>NW_006800089.1:1546799-1555868 GCF_000485575.1 Poecilia formosa
GAACGGTGTGCGTGTGTGTGTGTGTGCGTGTATGTGTGTAAATCCATGGCTTAAGGCAGCGCCAGAATTATTAAAACCAATATGTGCTTCGTAGGAAGCTAAAAGTGTAAAATGCTTTGGGTAAAACTGAGGATTTTTGTCCAATATCAGATCACATGACAGACAGCCTGCAGTATGACGGAAATACAGCGGAAACCGAACACTTATTGAAAAGAAAACGTAATTTACCGTTTTCGGTCATTTTGTGGTAACAAAGATCATTTCATAAATAATCAGAGAGAGAGAATTTGTTAGATAATTTCTAAGGTTTGACTGCATTTCAGGATTGATTTCTGCCTACTTTAGATCCGTTTCAGCTCTCATCAAACGGGGATCAGCGCTTTGTGTAGACCAGGTCAAAACAAAGATGTTCATTCCTTTAAGCTAGTTTTGTTCTAATTTTAGGAGGTATGCTAAGGGTCAAGACACATCTTGGTTCTGGCTTCTGTCTTGAGTTTTTGCATCAGTATTTGAAGTCTTCTTTCGCCACTTAGACCTTCGTCCGCTCAAATTCGTCGTCTTGGGAGACGAGAAATGATCATTTTTGAATTTGAATTCCAGAGTGGACACATTTCAAGATTTCAGTTTCCTTTTTTCCATTTTTGTGCCGCTCTATGGCTGTGTTGCAGCGCCACCAAATGCTCCGGCAGACCAACTGCATTGTTTGCTGCGGCGCTGCATCCCGTCCAGTGGATGCACACTTTTCTTAACTGTTCACAAAAAACATACTGTACTCGTATTGTATGGAAATTTCCAGATGTGAAAAGAGTATTTAAAAAAAATAAAAAACTCTCTCCCTCGTTATTGTGCCGTTTAGCAAATAGAAATCATTTTGGTGATCCAAAGTGACCTAAACAAGGGAAATTTGAGTCTGGTGTAAGTGAGAAAAACAGTGAAACAATTTCTGCTCTCATGGATGTGGTACGTCAAACGTTCACACATTCAAGAGGAGGACAACATATCTGTGTCCCATCTTGTTACTCTTTAGTAAAATATTTCCACCTTATCTGAACAGATATCCTGGGAAACAAAGGCAAACAAACAATCCTAAAGGGAAAAAAACACCGTGCCTGTCATTCTTTGAGAGGAAGCAAGTGTCCCTCGGGGCTTTATTCAGATGTAAAGAACTGGAACGTTTTGTAGGAATAGAAAATATGCTTAGCTTGTTCAATGCTGGCAGCTCCGAAACACAAGAAAAAAATAAAATAAAATAAAGATTGTCTGTCACAAAGAAAGACTATTTCTACTCCTGGCAGAACCACACACTGGTAAGCCCCCACTCTATCCATCCAGTTATTGACACCTTACACGTAATCTCACGCCGCCATGACGGACAACAAAACAACTTACGCCAACTCCTGTAAAGCTTGTCAAAAAAAACAGACATTCCTAGTCTAATATAGATTTTATTTAGCTGATTTTACTGTAAAAATAGTCACAGGGTTCTTCGCTCCCAGGACGCAAAGCAAACGTGTCATTTTACTGTAAAGCTGATTCTGTAGCAATTGATAGCATCCATCAGTCGTAAGACCTGGCAGCGCTTGGTGCATTCGCAGATTTGCAGCAAATTTTTATAAGGTAAGAAGATTAATGTTCATATGTACTTTGTAAGTACATATGATTAGTAAGATGCAGTGAAATATTGAATCGTGGAGACGGTATGTGTCTAATCAGTGGTAGCCATGGAGAAAATGCCCCACCATCATGTAGCCTAGCATGTCCGGAAAACGAAACAAAACAAGTTAGCATCTAGACTTTGGTATGCTTTTATGTTTAGTCTGCTGTAAGAGGAAACACCGTTTATGACATTGTGGTATAAATCATGTGGTGAGAATTCAGCTAAAGTCGGTCATTTGGTCATTTCCAACAGGAGGAAGAAAGTATGTGCCAGTTTTCTAAGCTAGCCATTTCCACCTGCCATCTATGATCCCCAACTAGATTTATTGCATCCACAGACAAATTAGCTCGACTTGAACAAGCCATATCAGCATGGCTAATATTGTTCAATTTGAACAATATTCAATAGCTATATTAGCATGGCTAATATAGCTTTGGAAAACATGCTAGATTGGGAAAACAATTGCAGTCGCTCCGTTTAATATGCCTAACCTTCACTTCCGACGTTCATCATGGCGCCTCGCGGGATTAAAAGACGTAGTTGCAAAGGGTCAAAATGTGTTCATATCGATAACCAATCAGGTCATGCTAAATGTAACCTGGGGTCATTCCAGTTCTGATCAGTTTATCCACTCTGCTCCCACCTGGTTGGTGCTACACTGCAAACTTTCCACCCGTCTTCCTCATCCTCTTCCTGCATTAGCATTTAGATTTAGCTGGATGTTTCTCAATATGTGTTCCCCATCAGGTGGATGCTGTGTACCCACAGCTCTGCAGAGTAGAGTGCAAACCTGAAGAAGAACAAGAAGAAGAAAAAACTTTGTCACATCACATTTATTTGTGGAGTGCCGGTGTGGAACCAAACCAGCTGGATTTAAGCATTTGTTTTTGTTGTGTAAAGATGCAATTCAAATGTTGTGCCCTAAAAGCATTGTAGATCACCGCTGTTGATACAAAATTTATGTGTAACTTTATGAAGTGGAGGAAAACAAACAGAGCCTGGTACAGATGCAGCGTGGATCAAATCAGAGACGTTACGAAAGCGGCTGCAGAGGCAGATTCTGCTGCATTCCTAAACATCTGTTTTAGTAAAGAAAAACGAATAAAGTTTGATACAAGGATGGAATATAATCACCAGAATTAGTTGAAACTTAGGTGAAGAAATAGAAAACCTTTAAAACAGGGGTGTCCAAAGTGTGGCCTTGGGGCCATTTGTGGCCCTTGAAATGATTTTGACCCCTGACCTCAAGTTGAGAACAGTAGAAATCTGGCCAGCAAAATAGAAAACAACTGATAACCCCCAAAGTTTGGAAATCGTCTATTTTTTGTTTTGGATCACTAAAATTTTTAAAATTTTATGAAAATGTAGTTTATCTAACAGATATTAGATACACTAAAATAGTTTGAATTTTTTTTTTTTTTTTTTTACATCTAATGAATTTTGTGGCCCTCAAGCAGTTTAGATTTGCCAGTTTTGGCCCCGGGCACAAAAAAAAGTTTGGATCAAACCGATTTAAGGCAAATGTCTGACATGGAGACTTGGCGACCTTGATAACTCAGGATTGAAAATTATTTTTTTTTACTCTCTTTGGTGGCAAAATAAACTGTTTTTCACACCTTTGCCAATACATATGAAAGGTGCTGCATGTGTGCTGGTCAAAATTTGAAAATGACAAAAAAATAGATTCTCTGCATAAATGTTGCATCCACCAGCTCCGCTCATTTAAAATAAACACCTCTTTAGTCTCTTTATTGTGTTTTAGCAGTGTGGGAACAAGGCTGTGCTGAATTATTTACTCACTGTCTGCTCAGAGCCTCATCTGTCTGAAAAAGGTCTATAAATCTTAAGGATATCCATTCTAGTCACATGAAGTTTCTCTTTCACCCTCAGAAAGTGACTTCAATGGAAGTTTAGTTTTTTTGCAGTGACAGACAATTTTGAATGTTCATGAAAAGACACTATAGCCAAAGTACCATCAGTTATTTACTATACAGAAACACTTTCCCTCATTCTCTCCTCAGAGAAAATTATACAATGTTCCTTTCTCTCTGTTGCAAGGTTATTCATGGGAATCCATCTTTTTTTTCTTTTTTTTTGTAACCTGAAAAATGGATTCTGCATAACATGGCGTAACAAATGCAGGTTCACACTCCCACTGTTGTACCACGAGAAAATCTTTGAGATGCAATCTGAAAACCAGAAAATCAACAAATCTGTGATAAATCTTTGTAGAAAGCACAACGTGCTGCCTAAACCTGCTTGGTCATTTTAGGCTTTTTGTTTTTTTTACTGTTTATTTCATAATTTGTACTTAAAGTTGCACTTGGTAACTTTTAGAAAAATTTTATTTTTTTAACAGATTTGTTAAAACTGATAGTGAGAGTGTAATATGAGGTCAATGACTTGAGAAAAAATTAAGCTCCTACTGCTATCTGCAGTAGGAGCTTATCTGCAGAAATGAATAGCTCCCGGTCAGAAACAACCAATCAGAGCCTGGAGGAGGGTCTTAACGCTGTCAGTCAGTTTGTGTATGTGCTGCTCACACCCCTGCCCTTGCTCTCTGACATTCTACAGCTTCATTCCCACAGCGGAGCCTGCCATGAATACCAACGCTAATGCTAGTTAGCATAGGATTTTCAATACCAATGCTAACTAGTTAGCACTAGCTAACTAGCATTAGCTAGCATTAGCTAGCTAGCATTAGCTAACTAGCATTATGCTACCTAGCCCATGCTAACTAGCATATGCTACGAATGCTAATTAGCATATGCTAGTTAGCATTGGCATTCATGGCATTAGTCATCACCAATGATGGAGGATAAACTGTTTTTGTGTAACGGTAAGCTGTTTTTCCACCATCATTGAAGTGTGATTGACAGCGCTAAGACCCTCCTTCTGGCTCTGATTGGTTGTATTTCTGCAGATGGCACTAAAACCAGAAGGCAGGAGAGATTGATTTTTCACAAATTATCTGTTGAACTGTCACATCAAGACAGTTTTAAGAAAAACATAAAAAACATTTTTTTTTAAAAGTTATCTTCTGCAGCTTTAAATGGGATTTATCCTAATCTTCAGTTGTAGTCGGGCTTGTAGCTCATGAAAGATACGCTAATTTCCATCCAACATAAAAAATAGTTTGAAATTTAAAAAAAGGAGGAAAAACAGAGCCTAGAATGTATCTGAACGTTGCTGCAGAGTGAAACATCAAATCCAGAAGACTAATAAATATTCAGCTCTTCCTCGAAACCAAAAGAACGTCCTACATTGTGACAGAAAGGCAGACAATTAAAATAAATCTCTAAATCCCAGTTTGTAGATATGAATAAAATCCTAATTTTAGTTGAGAAAAATGACATCTGCTTGCAAATTGCAGACAACATCTGTGTTATTTGGCAACATTTACGTATATGATAATGAGAAAGAATAGCTACAAGACTTACAAAAAAAAAACACAGCTTGTTACAGAGAGAGGCTCAGAATCAGGTAACAGAAGAAACACCCCAAATCTATTTGCTGATGTTTATTCCCATAACCTGTTTAAACAGCACAGTTGTTTTGCATGAAGAAGAAACCTGATGTCTCACCACTGGCAGGAGACAAGGAACCGTCTGTATCTGGAGGAAAACAAGTTTTTGTTTTGTTTTATCTCGCCAGAAAAAGCTTTCAAAATGACAAATCACCTTTGAAATCAACGGAACGGTTATGATGTTATTCAGTCAAATATTCAGTATCTGTAGGTTTTATGCTTCTAAGCATTTAACAGATCATACTTCTTGAATTGCTGCTGCATTTACCAGACTGGCTCTGCCACAATCTGCACTCACTCCCACTGAAAACCAATGCAGCCATTGACTGTGTACAGGACTATGCTGATAATATGAATACAAATAAGCACACAGCATGCCAAACTGAAGGGGAAAAAAAAAAAAAAAACATTGATGCAATTGAAATTTAAAAAAAGTGACTTCTGTTAAGATCCCCACCGGCAGCTAAGTGAATGGAAGCTGATGTATTATACAGTTTATAGAGTACAGAAAACGTCGACCTCACGCCTACAGGCATGTAAAGGTCAGCTACATTATGCATGGAGGACACACATATGGAACATTTTAGATACTCCATGCTTATTACGCTCAGTAAAAAGTTTGAAAAAATACCGCAGAAAGTTATGTTTAAACAATTAAATTCTTATTTTTTTTAAAGCTTTACAGCTCAGAATATGACATCTGAGGTTATTTTAACAATATGTATTTTTATCTAATGATGCTGGTGTCTATGTTGTCCTCTAAGATGCAGCTTCGGAGCGGTTCAGGAGTTTGTGTCGTCTAGTTTCTTTAGGCGTGGGATGCCTCAGGGAGGTAATCTAGGACTCTTTCTTTTTTTCTTTATTTGCCCTTTTAGGGCAGCAAATAAAGCAAATTTTAACTTCACGTAATTATGTTAATGACTATTCAGTCTACATCCTTTGAAAAGAAAAACACACACACAAAGCTCAAAGAATTTCAATGAATTTGATACATTTTTTGGGCTTCAGTAACAAAAAGACAGATTGTATTTTTCCACCCAGGTAGTCTTGGCAGGTCTTAATGTCAAACTTAATTTGACTTTAAATTTAAAATCCATCGTCACCAATCAAGGGGTAAAAATTGGTGAACTTAGATTTGGACAAGCTTTTTTTCAAGTTGCTCAAAATCTAGACAACTTTGTCCATGTTGGAGTTTGAACAGATTATTGAAGCCTTTACTGCCACACAACTTGAACATTGAGACCCGCTGTATTATAGGGTGAGAAAGGATTCCAGCTGTCACCTACAGTTTGTTCAAAACACTGACAAGAACACATCCCTCCTGATCCAGAGCTTTAATTCTTTTGCTCTTAAATGTCTTAATGACCTCGCGTCACCTTCGCTCTCCTTTACGGACTCTAAGGTCGGCTGGGCAGCTGCTCTTATTCGTTCCAAAGACAACCTCTGCAGCGCACTGCGAATGACTTTTAAAATCCGAGTGTGCGTGTGGACGTGCGGCAAGTGTGACATCTGAACACAGGCTTAATAATAAATGTGCAAATGTCACCACCTGAATATCTGAGTGCGTTTCTGCTTGTTTTGTCTTGTACTGTGAGCTGCAGCGGCGACAGATGTGCTGCTCTGCTGGAGGACCGGCCCTGAGGGTTCGACCAGGACCCGGGTCAGATGCCTGAACACCAAGCTTCTGTTTTTACAAAGAAACTCCCATTCAGAGTTTCTTTCTTATCTATGTGTCTGAGTCAGTGTTACAAATCCTCATCAGGACTTCCCATCAACTCCTGTGGAGTAAGGATAGTTGAGCCTGACAGAATTGGCAATAAATGTAGATTTAAGTGGCTTGATCAAGCAATATGCCAAAAAATCGCATTCAAAAATAATAAGAAAAGCAAAACAGATATTTTGGCATGAAAAGTGTACGGCTGACTCTAGTGAATTACAGAGTGAATGTCAAATATCCAGTTTAAAACTAAGTGCACAGCAGGAGTAAAACCATCATGTGAGTAAAACTGGACATTTGGAGTGAAGGAGAAGGATTGTCCAATCAAAACGGTTGGAGGGTGGAGTTGGAGGTCCAACCCCGCCCACTATCTGGACTCTGGCTGGACCTCTACAAACTTTCAACAATACTTTCCATTCAGGATAAAAAGCGTGTTGGGAAAATAATACTTCTAAGTATCAGTAATATGTAAAATTTATTTTTTTGTAGCTTTATAATTATTCCCTCACCAAAAACATAGCTGGAGTATTGATTTAATCCTTTCATGAATGTTTGAGAAATCCTTTAATCTCAAAGAGCAGCCCTCCTCCGCCTCTCAATTCCTTCAGACTAGCCAGCAACATTTAGCAAACAGCTGGTGAATCTTTGGAGCTCAATATAGGAGCTACTTCTCAGAAAAGTGCTGGTATAAAAGTCATTTAGGGGTTAATAGAGGAGCCATGTTGTGATGACTTCTTGAAGAGGTTCAGAAAGAGCAGGAGTTTTTAAAGTGACAGAGGTCCAATTTCAAGGCGTTAAAGTCAAATTACTTGATTCTGCTATAAAATGCCTCCATGTACCTGGAAAGTACATGACTGTGCCCCTTTAAGCCTAAATCAACCAGGGGTATGAATAATTCTGGACTCAACTGCAAATGGTAAAACAGCTAGATATATAAATGTATACATGAATAAGACGACAGCAATTTATCACATATAAAAGTGTGAGAAAGCAGAATGTGAAAATATGCCTCATTTCACATGTGATCCTGCAGAAAGTAGACCCAAGTGACCTTTAGATAACAAATCTCTTGGAACATGACGCCGACCATGGCAACATAAACAACATTATCAGGGCAGCTTAACTAATAGGGGTTAGTATATATAGAGCTGGAAATGACTGGTCTGTGCTCTGCGGTTCTTCCTTGCATTGTGTGGACATATGTCTTAATTCCATTATCTCATTAGATGCCGCAGGGGTTTTCACAGCTTTTCGTGACTCACACAGACGAAGCCAACTCCCTTATGACAGACGCCTCAGATGAGAAACTACACGGCAAATCGAGGAACGCTCTGCGTCTGGAGGTATATGGATGTAATTAGACTTTGAAAGGGAGGAGACATCGGTAAGACGTAAGAGAACGAGGTGTTGGCATGAATTAATAATCGTGCCGTGCTCCATACTGTCCACACCGGAATATGAATAGAATGTCTTACATTCAACTGATGAAGAAACACAATGGTCTTTTTCTGAACTGCATCGGGTCGACGGTTTGACGGATTGCTGTCCGTGAAAACTTTAACGGCCGTGCTTCAGGGTTTCGCCTCTTTAAGCAGTTCCTGCTCTGATGCTCTTCCTGTCATCCACGGTGGAAAAGTGCTTGGTTCCCCCCGCAGCCTCCAAATCATCCGAATTAACACCTCTGGAGCTTTTTAGACATAAACATCTGAACTTTTAATCCCAACTTTTCATATTTTCGGACCTCATGTGAGGAGTTTTGTCTGAAAGCGACTCGTCTGGCGGTATATGTTGAGCAAAAAGGATAATTACTATAATGTCTTATGGTTTGTGTCTCATTATTTCCACTGATAAAGTGAAGATTTGCATCAACTTTAATGATTAATACACAGTGTACTAGTCATAACAATTAGTCACACATGGTAAAGACTCAATATCTTGTTGGCATGGTGATTACTTTCAAACACCCCAGTAAATATTCCTCTCCTAATAAATGTTCACATATGGATGTATATATAAAATTTACTAGTCTTTACTAGTCTAGTCTTTACCACTTTATGCTAAAATAAGTGTAGCTATCCAATGTTTACAGATTGTATATCAATCTCTACCAATAGTTGACATTGGTATGGTACAGATGTAGCAAACCAGAGGAATTAACAAAAATAAAAG
>NW_006800090.1:0-8390 GCF_000485575.1 Poecilia formosa
TAATAGCCAGGTTTCAGTCACATGACTATGATGACACGCAAACATGGAGGGGAGGACAATCAAGTCTGCTGATGTCACAAATAACTTTATTCTTTAAACATCCTACAACACCAAACAGCAGGTGAAAAATCTGGAAGCTTTCACCTTTTTTGTAAGCAGGTGCTCCTCTTCGTTTAGTTTTTTTTTCCCATTTTAGAGTTACTTATTACATTTGCACAACAGAAAGTTGCATTTCACACACATTCGGGTATATAATAACACTGCATTTATTTGGCACATTTTCAAACCAATCCAACAGGCCTGGACCAGATATTTTTGCCGCTAACACACGTACCGTTACACCCTAGTAATGAATGATTCAAGAGCAGGCAGGTTCTTTTGCCAAGATGAATAATAAGCGAGATTTGTAAAAACATACCTACAAAAAAAACAAAAACAAACGATGCAATGTACCAGGGAAAGTAAACGTAAGAACAGAAGGTCATATAAAAAAAATGACTGGAATCCATTGGCCATGACAGCGCTTATAAGGTCCTGTGCAGATGTGGTCATCAGTGAAGCTTCCCGAGGCTGGCTGTGTTTACTCTTCCACTGCAATTCGTCATTAATCAAGTGGGCTACGGATGAATTAACATGCTACATGCAGAACCATGTGGGACATTAACATGCTCCCCCTTACTGTCAGATAGATGTGAGGGAGAGGAGATAACGTCTGCCGTTAAATATTATCACTAACCGCAGGAGAGGCGGCCAAATTCGGTGAAGGTGGATTGGAAGATAGATGTTATGTTTTAAAACACTCCATTAAGAAAAGTTATCATGGATCCCCATAAAAGCATAAACCAGAAACCTCACAGTTATGGCAGATATACAGTGATCCAGTTTCAAATATGAGGAAGGAAGGAAGGAAGGAAGGAAGGAAGGAAGGAAGGAAGGAAGGAAGGAAGGGAGGGAGGGAGGGAGGGAGGAAGGAAGGAAGGAAGGAAAGAAGGTGGCTCTAAATGAAACTTCCACAAAGTAGGATATTGAATACAGTGTTGAAATACAATTTGAAAACCTGCCCATTTGGACATCCATTGACATTTAACTGTAATTGTTATAAAGGTTAAATTAGTTGGCTACCTAAGCCTGACTTTCAACCTTTTTTGCTTAGGTTATAGACATCTAAGCTTAAAAAAAGCTACATTACCAGCACTTTTTGGGTGGTGGTGGGGGGCTAAATAAAAGTAAGTACTTGTCAAACTAAATATGTCCATAATCCTGTTTGTTTGGAGAATTATTTTATTCAGGTTTTGACCCCAGAAGGACTATATAAGGAATTCAGCAAAAATCTTAATGTCTGAGATTCTATGGTTCTGCCAAAGCATGCTGTGCAATAAATTGGACCAGCTTGTTTGTATTCAAAACTGCTGTAGTCATGCATTTTTTTTTTGTTTAAAAAAGAAAAGTTTTCACACTTTAGCAAAGCATTAGAGCTGATCTATCTATCTACATCGCCAGTACTGCTGGTCATGTTTGTTTTCCAATCATCGGGGACACCCATTCCATCTTGTTCGTGCCGCCATTACAGGGCAAAGCTCATAGTCTATTTTCTAAGTCTGGATCACGTTCTGTAGATCTCTCTAATAAACACAGGTCAAATAGCCTCCATAAATCATAAAACACAGCACTTTTCCTCTGGTTTCACTGCAGCTCGACTGTAATGGAACAAGGAGCCAAGATAAATTGTTATTACTGTTCCTGCAGCAGGAACCACTGGTAAGAAAAAAAAAAATCAATTGTATAATCACTCTTAGAAGAGAGGAGGAAAGGGCGACATTGAAGTGTTCCTCCATTTCAGGTTATTCCTCTTATAGAGGCTTAGCAGCACACGCAGCCTGGGCAAGGGGCAAAGGGAGGCGAAATACTGGGACAAATGATTCATACTCAACAGCTCTCATCCAACTCAGACCCCCAGATGGAAATAGCAGGTACGCAGCTCTTTGTTGGCGGCGTTACAGTTCATTTGTTTTCCCAGGAGGTAATTTTCATTAGTAAAACCAATTTCCCCCACAAGTCCTCAACCTGAATAATAAACACAAGCTCTCGCCGGGGAGAGACAGCAAAAGCAACAATCCAGCTCCGACTCTTCTAAGTAGTGCTCGGGAAATATTTTAGGCTGCTCTTTTTGTTTGGGCTCCAGGTGAAAGGTGTCATAGTTTGCAGAGCATGTCGTAATCACTCGCCTTAGGAGGAAACCGCCAGAGAGCTAATCATTACTGCTCTGAAAGCTTGTAGAAAAGAGGTTGCATTCCTCCCGCTTCAATTGGGGCTTTTCGTCACCGTGCACGAGTGCTGCCTGTCAAAAGAGCCACCAAAGGTTGAAACTGTGAGTTTGCATCAAAGCTGCTCACAACAGAAACTCAGTTTTGAAGTCGCAATGAAAGATCCGGTGCTTTCTGTCTTTAATCAGTGCATGGTAACAGTTTGTTTACCTGGAAACAAGCTACCTTTCACTGCGAGTTTTTTCATTGTATTTATTTCGCAGTTCTTTCTCTTATTTTAAGGACACTTCTCTAGGAATATTATTGGAAAGAATAGCTCGAATAGATAGGCTGCAGTGTTGAGTTTTCTTACAATGAAAATCATTAAGAATTACCTGTGTAATTCCCTGCTACATATTGTCAGGTTGCTCTAATGCCTTATCCTTCAAATTCTTGTGTGAGGTTACAAATACAACCTTGTAAATGGCTCTAGAGCGAAGCTTTCAATAGATATAAATCTTTGACTCAAGGGCTACAGCAGCGGTCATGCTTGGTCAGTTTGCCACTTCTTGTTCAGGCCGAAATATTTCAACAGTAACTGGATGAATTGCAATTCATTTTCCCCACAAAAGACAGACCTGCTTCTGTGAATTCATTCTCAAGGCTACCGTGTTGCTCCCGTGATCCCACGGGCTTCGTGTTTACTTTTGGAGGAGTTTGGGATTCTTGTTCTTGTATTTTGAGTTATTTTGCAGTGCACACCTAGTTTCCTTAGTGCTTAGCTGTAGCTCTAATTATTCGATTTTTCAGTTTTGTGATTAGCCGGCCGTTCCCCTCACTCAGCTTCCATTCATTGTGTTGATTGTGCTCACCTAGGGTCACTAATCACACCTACACAGGATTTAAGCTATCTGATTTTTATTGTTGGATTCTAATGCTGCACTCGGTAATTAGGTGAAACCAAGTTGCATGTCTTAAAAGTTGCATGTTTAAAAAGGGAGAACTGGGAATAATGGACTTCTCTACAAGTCACATGCATTAATGAAAGGAATACACTGCACCCTTACAAAACAAAACCCAACTTTGCAAACTGACCACCATCTCAGAAATCTTCCACTTAGTAGCACTGATATGACTTATGCTATTTCTTATTTAACTTTTTGACAATACATGTATTCCAATTGATTTGATCATATTCTGCAACTGTTTTATTCTTCTTAATTGTCTGAGTTTTATTAAAAACCTTGACAAATAAAATAATTGTCATTATTATTGTCATAACTGTAGAGTCTCAACAACAGAGATAAAAAATAGCCTAATACCAAAGATTTACATTTTCAGTTATTAATTATGCAGTAACTGTTTAAAAAAAAAAAAAAAAAAACAAGTTTGCTGGGAAAAATACAATAATCCCCAGATTATATGATTTTATCCATCCATATTTATGGCAAATTTAAAGATTATTACTATGCTATCAAAATGTGGGATTCTTGCATCTCAAATTGTCCCACTGATCATACGTCGGATATCAAAATAATTTTCCCAAGTGGCTCACAGGAGAGATTGAGAGAATAAAGATAAATTAGTCATGAGGTAGAGTATTGTGATATTAAGGAGATAATAATCTGTAAGAATTTTAAATCTGCGTTTCTACATCCATACACCGTCTAGCTGTGTATTTGTCGGGTGACAGAAGCAAACCGGCCAAACGGAGACGCTGGAAGAGAGTCAGGAGACACAGAGGCGAAGCATTGGCTTGTAGCAATGCAATAAAGAGTAAATTTAGCTGATTATTTAATACAGTTTTAGATTAAGGCTGGTGCCTAGTCATGTGTAAATGCACTACAAATGTGGCCAATTATGCTAAAGAATAGTACTACTACATGAACAGGGAGAGGAACATACAGTAGGGAGGGAGTGACACGAATTAGGTTTTTTGGCAATATTTTTTTGTCATTATTGTAATAGATTAGATGGCTCATAGCTATTCTACATTTTGCTATGTTTACCTCAATGGGTCAGCAGCAGCCCGAGGTCAGTGGAGGCTCTCAGAGAGTAAAGGTGTGAGGATTCTGGAGTGGGGGTGTGATCTTTGTGTCGTTTAGAAAAGATCTTTGTTGGAGGGTGCTTCTGGATCTGTGCAGCCTGCACATCTGGTGTTAATCAGCTCATCAGGAAGCATGACTTTAGGAGCTGCAGGTCCTTTGTTCTCTGCTTGATGATTAACCCAGATCCCTGTCTGTCCCGTCCTGCAGGTTTCAGCTCCCCAAGTAGCTGTCTCAGAATCATAAACATCAATTTCAGTAACGCTGCTGACATCACTGAAGAGAATAATGTAAGTAAACAAATATGGCAGCAGTTAAAATTCAAATATTAATAAAAGCCATCTCTGAAAAGTTATATGGACAATTTTAGCACAATTGGGTGATTCTATTTAAATGCGATTATCATTAAACACATAATCAGACATTTGTGTTATTGTTTAGGTGTCTCTTATGCTTTGTTTTATAAGCTAATTTATTTCTAGCCCCACCCACAACATTGTTTTTAATGCTTTCTGTGTTTCAGCAGCGATTTGAATAGAGTATAAATTATGCTTTTAGTGCATTCCTTCACAGTTTGGTGGTAAAGATGGAAGTGACTTAAAAGTAGGCCAGCATTTTGATTACCTCTGATCAAATCTTGATAGCTCAATCTTTAACATTCACAGCAGCACTTTGTCCACTCCCTAGAGCGACTAGATCAAATTCTCAATTAGGCTTGTTGTAAGTGTGCCATCGTCCTTGAGAAGTGTTTTTTTTTGTTTTGTTTTTTTGAGTTGTTCCTGGTTTGAATGTTAAACCTTTTGAAGTCACATGAGGATAAACAGTGTGGTATACAAGGAGTTACTGAAGAAGTACTAGATGGCAGGTAAATAAATTTCACATGTAAGATACTTTTGATAGCTCTTCTGTAACTATGTCATTGAAACTAAAGGGCTGAAGAGGACACTGCTGTATTGCAGTAGGTTGCTCTCATCTTGATGTCAAGAAGTAAATTATAGCAGGCATATACCCAAGTACACACCTGATGCATAGCTTCTATTGGTCTAAATTAAAGCCCTGTGACTTATTGAAATCAATTGCTCATATCTTTTTTTTGGAGTGTTGAACTTCAGAAGAAGAGTAATTAAGCTGCTTGTTAAAGAGGTGAAATGCTCAAATTGTGGTGTGATTAATTCCCCGGGCAGCGCCTTTCACTAAGCCGTCCTTTGGAAGGTTAAAATGTAAGTATTACAGTTTCTGAGCTTGTTTTGCTTCATTGTCAATTCCTGATGGAAATGAGGTTAGATGAAACTAATGGCAGATACACTGGCTCAGGTGAAAGATCTAAAAAAAAAAAATAAAAAAAAAGGGAGAGAGGTGAAGGCAATCTGGCTAGACCGCTTTGAAATGAGTCAAACCCAAGCAATTATCCACCGGAGGGAAACGGCAATTACTGGGGGAGAAAAAAAAAAAAACCTCAAGGGATTTATTGGAGAAAACAAAACACTGAATAACATTTTATGTCTGAGGGCATCAGCTAACATCACCCTGATATAATGATGCTGACAAGCATTAATGCATGCCTTTCAGAATATCAGGCAATGTGGTGATAATTTCTGTAATGAACCATCATTCACACTAATATATTTGTATAGTCATCTAAGTAATTTATCAGCACCAAACACTGTGTGTTCACAAGTTGTTGTAATGAACACCCCTGGTAATAATGTATAAAAAGCCCCACAATATTTCCAGATTTGATTGCAGCAGCAAAATCTCACTTTGAAAAATTGTCCGAACGCTATCGTTTAATTCGAGTGTATCTGTTCAGTATGGGGGGAAAAAAAAGTCGCACATTAAAAGCTGCTTTCATCAAAATCACTGGTGCCTCAATTATTGCCACTCCTGCTGGTAATACTTTGTGCAGCCCCTTTATGTGATGTTTGCAGTGCTGGAGGACCCGAGCACAAACAGACGGGCAGAATCATGCGGAGGGGAATTAATTATTGAAAGCCAAAGACGGAGGAGAACCAGCAGGATCAGGGCACAATAGAACCATGGCAGGGTAGCAAGGAATGAGTGAAGAGTAGATCCCCAAACATAGTGACGAAATACTGGAGGAAGAAACGGATGAGTCTGATTACGTAATGAGCAACAGGTGTGCAGACAGCATGATGGCGCTCAGGGGAACGGGGTACGGTCAAGGGGCCCAGACTGGACAAGAGAATCACAGAATAGACCAAGAATAACAAAACACAGCAATTTATCTAATTCAGGCAAATGGAATAATACAAATTTCAAGCCCAGCAGATCATGAAGCTACATATGTCTCTTTTATGTTCGTATTTATCTTTTACAATATTTCACAAGGTTAGAGCATTAGGCATTTGTGCTTTACAAAACACACCCTCAGTGCCACAAATCCTCCACCTCACTGATCTGTGATTATGGGGTACGTTTTTATTTATTCATCATCCGTTTTACTCCCTATACGCACGTTGAGTGCCTGTTGCTGAAACGGCTCAATGTTGAGCTTGGTTTTTGCTTGACGCTGGAAATGAGAGCTGAGTCAGCACGATGCAGCCTTTGTTCTGGGTGGCTTGTCCTCACTGCAGGCAATATTCTCCTAGACTCTGGGGGGCAGTGTAGCACACCTACAAGCATATAACACTACACAACACATTAGGAGTGACGTTGTTAAGGGGGTTTTTCAAGTCTCCATATTTCATAGACGTTGGTTTAATTGACTGACAGTCACATACTGAAGTAGACAGACTGAAAATATATTTAAATTAATTTTATTTAGGAACAACAGTTATCCTTTTTTATTTGTATGTCTTTAAACACATTAAAACCTTTGACTTATTAGAACATTTCTCAAGAAACTTAGACAATGGCCTGTCAAAAAACAAAATGACAATAAAAATAAAATTGAACAACTGATAAAAGAAGTACAGAAAGGGATTTGAACAAGATGTTCAAAAGTTCCTCATAACGGAAACCTCCTTTTCAACACATCAAAAAACCCTTGGGAGGTTTCCAGCAATTTCTGAGGCTTGTTCTGTAAAACTGAATGTGGGGGGGAAAATACACGACCCATCCCTTCGTCTCGTGGCGTGAAGAACATTGTCACATCCTTGTCGGTGTTTTCTTATCGCGCTCCGAGAAGAGCAAGACTCGAAAAAGCTTGCACAGTGTGTCATGAAACTGACATACTTTCAAAGACAGCGGTTTCATCAAAAAAAGCTTAGGTGTGTAATGACGGTTGCATCAATCACCTGGTGACATAAATCAGGAGCTCCTCTGCTCTGGCAGCTGCAACAGCTCAGTGCCTGCTCAGGCTATACAAGCTCAATTCCAAATTTCAGCTTCATTCAGTCTTTTCCGGTGCAACAGCAAATCTTTTTTTTCTTCTTATTTACAGAGAGGTTTGTTATTTATCTTTTTGGGGGTGTTTGCAGCTATGTTAGTTATTAGAACCTACGCTGCAATTATAAATTTGTTTTAAAGCAATATGCATACTTTGCACGTAAGTATAAGGAAGCTTAGCCAGATGGATGTCTTCTTTTGTGTTAATAGAGTGACTCTGTATTTATTTGTGGCCCAGACCTGTAAGATTAATGATGGGGGCAGAGCCCTGTTTAAGGCTCATTCATTACCTCGGGCTCATCTACTTGCAGCTGAATATAACGTCATGAATCACTGTGCAGACGTGCCACACGGCTCTCTGGACATCTCTGGATCAGTTTACCGTTTGTAATTTCCTTTTCACAAAGACTCACAGGACGATAACTGTGGTGATGGCAGAGCTGCAGGTGCCTTTTTTTGTCATTAGTGATATTAAGAGAACAAAATTGTGTGACCTAACACACAAAGGGAATGTTTGTTTTCCTGCAAAGCAATGACGCAACACCTGTCACAGCAAAATCAGCAGCAGAGTTAGCAATGTTAGCCATTTTTGTTTCATTTAAGGGAACGCAAAACTCCTCAAGCTCAGAAATTAAAAAAAGGTAGTCAGTATTGTAATCTGTTTTTGTGAAACAAATAGATTCTAAAATATGTAACTTTGCTAAGAAGTTGATATGAATTTTAAGTTTCTAATACAGTTTCTCTGCATTGTTTC
>NW_006800090.1:16954-63915 GCF_000485575.1 Poecilia formosa
GTTTTGTTTTGTTTTGTTTTTCCCCTGCAATCCAAAAGAAAAATACAAGAACATCACAGATCACAGGTTTCATTCATAGAAGAGGAGTACTTCAGTCCACTGAAGTCGTTTCATCTTACTGAAGTTTTTTTAATGCATTGTTTACAATTAAAATAGTTTCTAATAAATAACTTCCAGTCGCTCATTGGGCACAAACCACACATTAATCTTTGCAGCCAGCAGGCACTCACAAACTATTTTGGTATAAAACAGCTAAAAAAAAAGAAGCTCTTTTATACCAACATCCAAAAATAATGCATTACATGTAGAAGCACCTTTTCAAAGCATTGTACAAATCAAGGAGCGTATAAGAAACAAATTAAAAACTACACATTAACAAATGGCAATCACACTAAGTAAAAAATCTTAAACAGATACACTTTGAGTTTGGATTAGAACATAGGTGGAGTATCAGTGTTGCATATGTTTGCAGGGAAAGAATGCCAGAGTTTGGGAGAATGCAGTGGGAGAAAGCTCAGCTCTCCATAGTGCTGAGACGAGCAGAGGGAACAGTAAAATACGGAGAGGAGGAAGACCTCAGGCTGCGGCAGGAAGCAGACATATGAAAGACATCAGAAAGGCAGGGAGGAGCAAGGTTACGGATAACCTTGAATGTACAGAGAATTTCTGAATTGTGCTCTGAATTTGACAGGGAGCCAGAGGAGATGCTGTAAGACTGGGGTGATGTGATGAAAAGATTGGGGTTTAGTAACGATGTGAGCAGCTGAATTATGTGCCAGTTGAAGCTTATGAAGGGACTTTTAAAGAACACCAAACACAAGAGAGCTGCAGTCGTTGATGCAGAAGGTGACTGACGAGGCTACGGACGGTAGAAGTGGAGTGTAGGGGAAAGGAGGGATGAAGACCATTAATATTACATAATGCAAGAGCAGAAATACATCTACAGTCACAGCTGTTAAAAGCAAAGGAAAGTTCCCTTACATTTCCATCTCGTCTTTGCTAAGAAACCATGTGCGGTGTAAGCTGAGCTCTGTTTGGAGCTAAAATGTCCTGAAGCAGCAAACGGACCACTGTGAGAGGCACACAATGTCCTGATTAGGCTGATGAACTTCACCAGTGGGGTGGAGAGAGCAAACCGGGACAGAGATTTGAGAGGAGACCTGGCAGTGAACATCGACTGATCTTTGTCTTTGTAAGAAAACCACTTCACATCTGGAGAAGAGTAGGATGCATGTGGGCTGCACTTGGAGGAGCCCTTGGATTTGGACAGTCTTCATCATCTCTATTTAAAGAAATAAAATATTTAAGACCATTTTAAAACGGCGACATGCTACACTGAACAGAGGTTGAGATTCATGAAACCTATTTTACCATTTGTAAAAAACGGACATAGGACTTCCTCATGTTTTTCTCAGACTAGAGCCACCTCAGATAATTTATGAACTCGATGCATTCAGTTTAAGCGATTTAAATGACAACTTGTGATTTGTTTTACTTTTACTCTCTGTGTGAGAAGGAGAAATGGGGAGTTAGTTTTCCCATAAGTAATACAAGGATCTTGTTATCTTCTGTACACTTCTCATGAAACTGATGACCTGTATCGTCTCATCCTGGGAGTTGGATGAAGAGAATGTAAAGAATGAATCTGATTTGAACTTTCCCATCTGCACTACAGTGAAGTAATTTTATTTAAAGTTTTCCCTGTATATTCTGGACTACATACAATTTTTATGTTTCAAAATATAAGCTGCCAATGATTTTGAAACAGGATCTACATAATTATCCACCAAATAGAGATTCTCTGAGAATTAGAAAGCCTTTTTACTAGTCATGAAAACATAAAAAGGAAATATTTTCACTGCCTTGTGGCATTAGAACTCACTACAAATTGGATAAGCATAAAACAAATGCAAGTTGCACACTTATTACACTCAACACAGCATCTCACAAAAGCTTGTGATTTGGGAAACCTTTACTTTCTGCGTGAAAGCAAAAGAGCTTCCCGTTTCCTCATGAACCCAAGATCATGCAATCTTTTTTTTGTTATCCTGAATGCTTTGTTACTCCACAGAAATATCAGAGATAACTAATGGATTGTTTTTGTCTAAGGACCATTTTTCTTGGAATATACTGTCAGCACTTAAAGTGGTTGACCAATTTTTACTGCAAATACCTAAAGTGCTAATCCTGACAAAAGGCACTTAAGATTCATTTTTTAAAATATTTTTATGGCTTTTATTCTCTTAAATTTTTTTGCTGTACTCCATCATGTAAATGGACTCATGCAAATGAGCACTTGTTCCCAGTGAGAGCAATTTTGTCACTTGTAAGAGCATAAAGAATTGCATCAGGAGTGTGTAAGGGCAAAGTGAATACAATCAGGCGTGTAATTCTTTGGTCATAATGGCATTGACAAAGCGTAGCTTCAGCTTCAGCATTGACAGATTGCTGCTCTCAAGCACAGGCACTGATGTTATGTAATGAAATTCAGTCCCTGATATTCTCCTTATTTGTTTTATGAAAGTGAAGCAAGGCAGTTTGCCTGTCATATAAAACATCTTCGCAATCGTCTTTCAAAAGATCTTTATTTCAACACTGCTGTTTTTTTAAATTTTCTGCTTTGAGATCACAAGCTTTGGGATCGAAAAGCATGTTAACTTATTAACCGAGAGGCCATCATGTTGGAATTTATATTAGATCCAAGGTCCTTACAAGCGCCAAGAGCAGGAGATGACAGTGTAACACTGTTCTGTACAGAGACTGTGATTGAATCACAACTGCGGTCCAGTTGGCAACAGTGATATTGTTATGGGCTGGTTGGAAAAAGGGAGAAAGCCAGAGATGTAATCGAGGTATAATGGAGTTCTTCACAGGTCAGTGCAGAACTATTGACCTCTCGGTGGGTTCCTCTGTCTTCCTCTCATCTGCCGCAGCATTCACTACTCATCAGTGCTCTATCAGGCCGGGGTTTCTAGAGGGAGAGAGTTTGGAGAAATGTGAATCCTGCCTCCGTCCGGCCGTTTGCCCGGCTTTCACCGCTTCCATGTCTGTTTCATTTTGGTTTCAGCCTAAACCCCTTCAAGTATGCATTCAAGCATCAGTCAAAATAGCAAATAGTTGTCTAATGAGACGAGATGGTAGCGTACAAAATAATCGGGCAGCGTTCTAGCACATTAGTCTCTGTAAGAGTTTTCTCTTTATCAGCAATTTCCCCAGCTTATCCTGCTCCATTTATTATTCTCCCTCTTTCGTTAGTGTTTTACATTTTAGGTAGAGGAAGAACCATTAAATTAGAGGTTTCCCAAAAAGCTCATGTAGATTGAATTTATTTCTTTTCCCCTTTTTTTTTTTTTACTTTGCAAAAGCAGCAGCTTTTTATCTACAGTAAATAAATGATGCTTTCCAAAGTCTTGGCTACATCTCATATTACAATTCCAGTGGATCTGTTGGGAATTCCTGCTATGTTGTACACACAGCTTTGCGCTGTTAGGCTCCTTCTTGATGCTGGAGTTACAGAGCAAACTCTCAATTACACTGGAAGCTGGAAGTATGTGGTGAATATGAACAGTGGCTCTAACAGGCAGCGGCTTCTGTGGAAAGGGAGGTTAAATGTTGATCGTTTAGGATGAGCAGAGTCTTTTCTGTTGACGGATGCTGGAGATTGTTTATAAATCAGTTTGCAATGCATGAACTAGGAACTACTCTGGATATTACCTGCTGAAGAATTGTGATTATTTCTGCAATTTGATTGGTTATGAGGCAGGAGAAAAAGGAGCCACATGTCGAAGAACTTTTTCTACCATAGATATTTAAAAGTTGCATATTTTATTGCACATGAAATGTTTGAATACAGTCCCCTAAAACAGCTTGATACACCATGAGTTTCTTGTGCTTCTACGTCGTTCTTTGTATTTCAACCAGTGTTAATTTAGCTTGACTGAGGGAATTGATCACAAACATTGTTCAGTCCAGAGTAAACTGTTTAATTTGCTGGAGGCTTTTTTTTCAGATGTGTACCTATAGTCATCAGAGTAAATGCTGTGGTCCAATGAAAGACTAATAACAGAAGCAGATCTTAAAGTGGGTCTGTGGTAAAACGAACCACATTGGTTTTGTCTCTGGTTTTTCAAAATGGTTTAATATTTAGTAGGTTTTTGAACTAAATCATCCTTACAAAAAGATTCAGTTTTTTTAATGAGAATTCTTAAATTTACCTAATTCATATATATTTGTTCTGTTACAAAAGCAGGCGTTATTGTTTTTGTTAAACTTTTCATTTTAATCCAGCACAGAAACAAATGAACAAAACACTGCAAACAAATCTACTGGCCAGAACCACAATAATAATTATTATAGCTTATAATATCTTTAAGCTGAGGCCATATCCTGCTTCATATACATTTGTCACTCATAGTTACGAGTTTTTGCGATGTCAGCGCTGTCTGACTGAGGAGATGGACAGATTCTGGACATAACAGTCTAATCTCTGTTTTCACATAAACAGAGACTCACTACTGCCCGAGGACAACCCCAGTCCACCTGCGGACTCCACTGTCCTCGTTCCAGAAACCCCTCAGAACCTGCTTGTGGAAACAAAACACATTTTTCAAAAGTATTACATTTATTTTCTTACTCTTCCAGTTCAGTAAATTGATTTAATTTCGCAGGGCTTAGAACTGCAAGGTGTCTGGAATCATCCATTTCTTTCCGAATCCACTTCTTTGATGTCAACAAGAAGGTAGATTGATGGGCAGCCTGGGCCTGTGTACTTTAGGCATGTTGATAGGTCTTCACAGACTTGTCGCTAAAAGCCACTGATAAGTGGACAGCGCCAAAAAGCATGTAGATTGTCATCGGGGCAAATCTCTGAGTGCAGGATTCTTAAACTGTCTGACAGAGTTTGACACTTGATTTTGAAGGTCTGGAGAAGTATGGAGAAAAGTGGAAATGGAATAAAACAACTGTATTTCTTGGCTTAATTCTATAACCTTTTATCTAAATGCTTTGTCCTTTCTTTGTCCTCCCTAATGTCCATCTTCCCCCCCCTAGTCTTTTTTCTTGTCATTCCTTTTTTTTCTTCTTCCCTCATAATTTCCTTCCTTCGACTTTCTGAATTTTGCAGGTTCAATACTCAATACGTGCTCACAGTAGAAATACAATACCAAGTATAGACTCGTGGTTAAATTTAGTGTTTCAAAGTTTAATGTGAACATAGATGACTGAGAACTGAAAAATTGAGTGTGAAAAAAGTTGAACATTTCATATAAAAACGTGTAGAAATGCTGTGTGCTTTTTTGTCTATGTTTTGGATAATTATTATACCAGTTATGACAACCAGTTTTGGGCATTTTAAAGAGATCATGACCTTTGAATCACAGATCCTCCATTATACTGAACAGTGATCTTTAGATTACATAATATTCATCCTTTACATCAGAGCCAGCTGGATTATTGGTTGCCAAAAATGTTAATTTGGTCTCATTTTACAGTCTCACACAGTTCCAGTAGTTCTAGTGGACTCTACAGTGTTTGTGACGGTTGGACAGAAAAGCATTTTTCTGCTGCACATCACTGAAAACAACTGTTTGACATGTAGATGACCTCCCATGATTGTGGAGACTTGTTGATCCTGTGCCAGATTTTGCTGTAATTCCCCACAATAAACTTTGGGGTTCGATTCGCATCCTTTACCATCTTCTTCACTGTGCCTGGTGGGGGAAAAAAAAAAAAATCCTTCCACTAGTGGTCAGTGGTTGGAGTAAATGAGCCAGTGTGTAATAACCTAAGGGAAAAATGAATCATCAGAAGAAATGCATATTAAAGTTTAACTGTAAAAAAAGATTCAGTGACATTTATTTTGTCAGATTCGCAATATGTCCACTAATTTTCCGCTAGTGGCTTTGTACAGTGTGGATGGATGGAGATTGAAAAGGCTTATTCATTTTCTTTAAAGAATAAATGTGTCCAGAATAAAGGTGTGACATGTTGCTGCTGCTGCAATGACAGGAGAATGTATTTTTAGGCTTTTTTGCCTTGACTATGGAGTCCACTGGTGGTGGTTTTGTTTTGTTTTGTTTTTTTTACTGTATTTTTTCTTCATAGATGAATTTAAGGTGTTCTCTTGTCCGGCAGTTTGGACCACATTTACTGCTAAAGAGAGCAGGAGATTTAAGCACCATGACTGCTTAGAGGAGCACCAGCTGAATATTGAGAGGATAAGAGATGGGTTCGTGTAGTAATTTGTTCTATTCATGCTACATTACACAAGCAGTTGTTGAGCTAAAGCACTTTAAAGAATCATTCTTTTATGCAATTGTACCCGCTACACTGGAGAAGCGGCACCGTTTCTGCCACTGATGGTTTGGTGAGAGGCTTTATTTCAGTTAAATTAACTTAAAGCCGTGCAGTGTTATTCGGGTCCACAGGCAGAGTTTTTCTGTTTGCCAGAGAAACTTTAAAAGCGCTCCCAGAATCCCATTCCCTTTGAGGCTGCTCTCGCTCTAGTATTGGAAATATTCCTGTGATCCCCAAGCTTCTTTAGTAACAGAGCGAAACCATCAGCAGGGCGCAGGGAGGGGACGGTTGACATTAATAAATCTCCAGCTTGAAACCAAGACCAATTATGTGAGATGTTACCATGGCTTATTCTTTTCTTGTAGGGGAGCATCCAATTATCAGCTGATCTGGGGGTTTCCAGGAGATTGTGGCAACTGTCACTTGTAATTTAACTTTCACTGTGATGATGGAAAAATGTAACTAACCGACGAAATTGACGGCTTTACCGAATAGTGCAACATCAGGTCAGTTTGTGTTTGCTCTAATGAGATCGATCTGAAAAAATATATCAGCAATTTATTTATTTATTTATTTTTGCTATTTATGTTTCGATTTCTACACAAATCCAAAGGTGTGATGCTCCAAAATAATCCCCCTTTTGAGTTAAATAATTAATATTTGAATGCCTTGGCACTCTGAGCACTCAACCCAAATGTGAAATTCCTTGTTTGTGCACACAACCTTGGCCGATAAACTCTGATTTCATTGTCCATGGACTTGGCAGAGTCAACCAGTTCAGCCTTTTCAACATTACAAACTGCACCTAGGTAAAAAGTAACAGCAGCAGATGTGCCATGGCAGTAAAAGGGCAACAGAAAGACCATCTGACTGCATACTTCCACTCCAACTAATGTTACGTTACCACTTTAAGACAGTCTCTGCTCCAGCTTCAGGCATTATTGAGCCTGTAACCAACATCTCAAAGTGATGCGAGGCAGGACCGATGTAGTTCACCTCGATACTAATGTCTGCTTCAGGGGATTCTGCAGGGAAAAATCCTCCACCTCAGAATAACACCTTGTGTCAGTTGGCCTATGAAATGTGTCTCTATTTAACTTTCTGCTCTGAACGGCTCTGGCCCCAAACTTATTGACTTCAAATAGAAGATGAACACAGCTACCTGGAATTTACATGTGCACCCTGAGAAAGATGTGTGTGATCTGATCTTGGTAACCCAACATGTTTTGATGATTTTATGTAATTTAGGGTAAAATTGATCACATTTGTGGCATGTGATCTGAAGAATTTGTGTCTTTCGAGTAGGGGTGGGCAGATCAATCCAAAATATAGTGATGGCACCAAGTCGGTAAGTTGAAAGTTTTGATTTACTCTCAAGTTATAGATCTTTTATACTTTATTGAGGACAAAATGCATACCAATTTGTTTTGTTTTTCTATTGTTTCTGTCTTATCATTACAGTGGGTACAGTCTTATTTTGCCATTGTGATCAATCAGCTCAGTCTCTTGTTTTGTTCAACAAGTCATTTAACTTGTCTGAGTTTCAGTTGCATTTGAAGGTGGTAGCTTTGGAGGAGGGACTTTTTTTCTTGGTCAGCACCTTCTCAGTTCACGTTGATAGAAAACTTGCTTCCCTATATTTAGTAATATCGGTATTCCAGTTGACTACAGTTTATGTTCGACTTGTTTTTTGGTGATCTCTAAACAAAATATATTATATTTATTTAAGGTTCTCATAGTAATTGTGGGTTTTTTTTTCTATGTTGTATTTTTATAGTTCCTAAATCTTTACTTTTTACAAATATTTTGAGACTTGATCCAGTATCTCAAAAATAAAACTCTAAATTTGGTCAGAAGACCACTGATGAAAGGCATTTTAGGATCAATATAACCTTGGATGTTTCCTTTTATAGAATATTTCAACTACGGCGGAATGAAGCTTTAAAAAGTGACTCAGCTGCACACAAGTTTTTATGATCCATTGGCAAACAGACCACTAGGGGGCAATATGTAACCTACTGTGTCCTCTCGGCACTGGTTCCAGAGGTGGGCTTCACTTCTCTGCACTGTCACTGTGGGTCTGCGACTACTGTCCGCAGATCCACGATCTATGTGTGGGAGAATTGTAGACACGCCCTGAGGCAAGGCTACATTTCATACAGGCAGGAATTTGAACGCTTGAACTGCGACTCATCAGATCCGCCCACACATGCAGAACTAAATGAGGAAGATGATTCTTTCTGGGCACTCGCTGTTCTTACTCAGACCTGACCCAGACCTACTTCAAAGAACATTTCAGGGACAAGGACTTGATGTAATTATTCTTCCGTGAAACAGTTTAAGTATTCACAAAGATTTATCAATAACTCAACTTTTATCATCTCAGCGATATGTTTTCATAGTATTTTTTTTTTGTTAAATGTGAGTATTACATCATCTGTTATATATATAAAATGCTCTGTATTTCCCTGTGCTCTTGAACTAGTAGACTCTTTACTAATTTAAACTCCTGGTTTTATAAGCAATCTGATGTAATAGTCGAGTTCTAGCTGCTCTGCCTTCTCCCCCCTCACCCCCCCTGCCAAACGCCCACCCTTTCTATAGGCTACAGTAAATGTTTTTGCTATTTAGGCACACTCTGTAACAGTGGAGCGCTTCACATGTGAAAGCTCTCGTGTTCAAAAGTCCTCTGATTATCAGAGCCCAGATGATGCAGGGGAGAGGAAGAAAAAGACAAACATGTGGAAGCACGTATGCATTACCTTGCGTGACAACAGATGCTTATTCTGGTGAAAGAGAGTAAGGAATGAAAAGGCACCTGCTAGATAAATAACAGGTCCACCCACAGGAGCACAGAAGTTGTGAAATTCATCTTCATTTCTGGCCAAATTAAACCTGTTTGGTCTACTTTGTGGCCTCTGCACAGAGATTACATCTTACCACTGATGGATACTGTACCGTATTCTTTTACAATTTTTACATTTTCTAATCTAATTTTTGTCTCGCCGTGTGTACTTGTGATACAGTGAGCTCATTTTTATCATGGCGACGGGGATATTTTTCTTATAGCAATTACCTTTTTTCATTTTAAAATGTCATTTGTTCAGTGATCCATTTCTACATTTAGTTTGCGTTTCATTCTCCTATAATATTACCCAACATTTCCTGACAGGAAAGAAATTACCTCAGGACAGACAGCTCTAGCTAAACTAGAAATTTCACATTATCTTCACGCTAAGCACAAACTTTCTCTAGTTTATTTTCATCCGAATGAAAAATTGTGCTAATTTTCACTTGTCTCCACTTTTGTGCATTTCTCTCTTGATATATCACACTATAGCTTTAATAAGCCTTTAAGAGACATTTTCTATAAAATATAACCCCGGTCTCCTCAGGAAATGGGAATGAAATTGATTTATATTTCTATATTTTAAAAAAAAAGAAGAATAATTTTATTATAATAACAAAACAAAAGAAAATAAATCACCAAGAGAAAAGTGACAACCACACAACAGACACAAGCCAGACAATTAACTAATTAATTTTTAAATAAAACTAAAAATATCTACATACCACAAAACAGAAGAACAAAAGACACTGGTCATGACATGCAGATTGGAGCAGATGATGGCTACAGTGAATGGCTGTTGAGAGGGGGTGATTAGTGAAGTGAAAAAAAACGGTGAGTTTTGAACTCTGATGCATTACAGTTGGCTTTCCACATGAACCAAGGCAGCTGAGGTTAAGATGACAGAAAACAGACACGGCTTATAACTGCACAGAGCACAGCTAAACACAAGTGAGGCCAAAGGCACGTATAGAGACTTAAATCTCAGGTGTGACTTCATATAAACGCTCTTATACTTTGCATGATTCCCTAACAACAGTCCCTTTATCATGTTCTGTTTACTATGAATACAACACGGTCTTTAATAACAAATGTCACCTTTTTTTTATTTACAGTTAAACGTATTAAATCACCACAATGAGAATGGGGTTTTTGTTGTTCACCTTCTCTATAGCAACATGTCGGACGAGCTAGATCCACCTGGTGGTGGAGGCAACGACCAACCATCTATCAAGACAATAAAATCTACATCCTGGCGCTTCGGAGATTCTCTGAATTCATAAAACCACGTAAAGTTATGAAAGTAGTAAACTACCACCACCTGTCAGCCAGTACAATGGTTGGTTACCATGGAGACTGAGCGTAGACTACTTGACTGATATCATTTTCACATTAAAGAAGCATTTAAAATTACTGAATACATGTCTGTACTCTGGAGGGTTTTTTATATATCGCATCATATCATCCTGTGTCTTTGAAAGTTAATGTACCATTTACGTGAGTGGAGTGTACAAAACCTAAAGAAGTTAATGTGGCTGATCTCTTACATATTAGCTCTGTAAGTTATCTAATTAATTTTAATCCTAAAACATTTTCATACAATGAAATAAGCGATAGTTCAGTTCTGTTTATTTTAGCACAAATTCACAAAGTCGTTTCAAGGGACTTTTTACAAGACTAGCAGCACCAATATATATGCAATTCATATGAAATTATGTGTAATCCAACGCATTTCACATCCAATTAAATCAAACCAAAGGGAAGTCATTTAATAATGGAGCAAGAAAGATGGTGGAGAGCAAGATACATCAAGTGTAAGTCATGAACACAAAAACACAAACTGCATTTTAAAGCACGATCTAGCCCAGAAAGCTTAGAGCAGAGTGTTCCAGGAAATGATGCAGTTTTGTTTTTAGAAGTGTTTTTCTGTAGTCTAAAATGGTAAAATGTTTTCTGTGCTTTTTGAAATGTTGAGGATTTTATGCTGTTGCTCTGTTTTGTCAAGTCTTGTGTGGTGCACCTCAGGGTGCAAGATCTCTGACCTAGATCTGTAATGAGCCAAGCATTTTTTCAATGGGAAAAGAAAAAAGCTGCTTCTTCTAAAAGCAAATAAAAAGAATCTTTAAACCACTTTTCCATCTCTGTATTTAGCGAGGGAGGGCCATTGCGAGGAAGAGTAGCCTGCTGTCGTCTCTTTCTGCAAACGCTTTCGCAAAGCGGTTGCAGCGGCTCCTGCATAATCTGTTGTAAGTTAAGCGTCACTTTCAGTGTGTAACACAATGGGCGGTTGGGAATCAATAACCTACCAGGGAGTGTGTGCGCGTGTAAGGAAAATAGAAGCTTTGCATATATCCAACCGAGTGGAGAGAGTAATTTCCTTTCTTTGGCACAAAGCACTGATCCCTGCGACATGGTTCAGTATTTAGGTAGAAAGCACAAAACATTTTACACTCCATAGCCTTTTTATCGAGGATAGTTGGCCAGTGCCAGATTGGATTCTTTTTTTTTTTTTCCAGCAAGACACTTTGAATCTTTAACTTATTCATATGGAAAAATTCGTAACCGAGAAAGAAAATAAACAAAAGCAGTGCAATCATTTTTGCTGCATTTTGTGCTGGACGGTCTGTGGGCCTTTGTCCACTGACATTGTTAAAGTAACAAATTGCAGTGAATGTTTAAAAAGTAAAATCACTTTAATTCATGGTGCCTTACAAAATGAACATTATCACATTTTGTCACGTTAAACCCACATACTTTATTACATTTGATTGAAATTTAACTTGATAAACCATCACAATGAAGAGCATTATTATAGGAAGATACAATAAAAACTTCAACATTGTTTTCAGCCCCTTTTATGCCGATTCCTCCAAGTAAAACTGAGTGCAATTAATTCCCTTCATTGTTAGTATGTTCACCCGTATGTAATTTAATCCTAGTCCAGTTAATCTGTGAATGCTTGAAAATGTTCAGAGCACATAAGTGAACAAAGCAGAATTGGAATAAAAAAGCTTGAACTTTAAACATCTTAACATATTATTCAATACATCATCCAAAACTGGAACGAATACGTTGCAACATATCCACACCTGAAAATATAATTTTCCTCTCATCTCACAATTGGGCGCTACTTTTTTCTCAGTCCTATTACAGAAAAAACTCAGATAAAGCATAGAGAAGCTAAAAAAAAATGCAGAAAAATCAATAATCTATCAGTGTAATCTATCGATCTATCTGATAGATTGTATTGGGTCTAGTGGCCTGTAATCGAGAGTGGTCAGACCACAAAATGGGTAATGAGAGAGGGGAAAGACACGTGGCAAAGGGTCATCAGGCTGGGACTTGAACCTGTGACGGCCGCGTCGAGGACCAAGGCCTCCATACATGGGTTGTGTTTTACCCCTGACACTCTGCTGCTCACAACCAGCCAAAAATGTTTATTGGTCGGACACATTAGTTCCTCTGATTTTGCAGGGACAGTTCGCTGCACGCTGAGTATCTTGTGCCCTTTTGCATTCGTGTGCAGTGGTGCGTTCATCCGCTGTGGAAGGCTCTGATTTACAACACTTGACAGCCATTGGTGGGAAGAGCAGCGTTTTTAATGTATGACATGCTAGCTATCCTTTCCCTTTAATGACAATGCTGTACTTCTTACCCGTCTGGTTTTTCTGACAGAGGAACAAGGCTGCTGACACTGAAGCCCTTTGTTCTGTTCTGTTTTTTTTTTTTTCTGAAGAAGGCAAAACTAAGTTTACAATTGATTTTCCAGATCCTGTTTGGCTGCAGACATTGTGGACAGACATCTGACCCTGCAATCAGCCTTGCATATTTACTGTCAACACAGGGTCAGCTGGCATTTTTTTCCCCCATCTTTATTTTGACGATCAACCCGGCCTCTTTACATTCTTAGCTTGTGCTGATCTCCTGCTGTCTTGTCCCACTTCAATCCTTGATGAGTTTGTTTGTACAGAGAGGCTCCTCTTCACAGCCTCATTGCACAGAAGTCCTATTCTCATCATTCTCGGTGTGTGAGTAACGTTGACTTTTGTTTTTCTCCCCACCATCTTCAATCAGCGAACCCATTTCAGCACACACGGCACCAACACAGACGGAAATTTTGGCACACCTTCTCTGATGTCCAGCGGGAAGACATTTCTGGCCACCTTTTGAATTGCTGGGAATGGACGCATCAGCAGTTGTGGCGTATTTGTGGTCACTTTGCATATCTCGTCACTTTTAACGTGTACTTACATCCTAGCAGAAATGTCTTCTTTTTAAAATGTACGCATCTGAACTTTAGCTACGTAGCAATCTGAGGGAACAATTTGTGCAAATTTATTTTAGAGAGCACCTTTCATGCATGCAGGTATTCATGGAAAATGCATATGAGTTCAGCATATCAAAATATGTAGCTATATTGGGTTTCAGCGGGACTAAATCAGCACCCAGAGCATATATGTAAATCTCTAATTCTATGCATCTTGCAAAATAGGGTATGAAATGTTTCATTTAAATATAAAAAAGTGGACAAATTTTATTAATTTAGCCTTTGAAATGACTAAAGATTTTGCCCCAAAGACAAAAATCACACATCACTCGATGTGTTCCTCCTAAATGTGTGTGAAGTTTCACTGTAGTCACTCCTGATTACTGTCAGACTTGCAGAATGAAGTCATTTCTTAAATAGAACCTGTCTGACAACATGAAGTAGGCTACAAGATCTCAAAAAGCAACACATTGTCCCCTAATATAAAGAAATTTAAGAACAAATGGAAAAATCTATCTGGAAAGAGTTACAAAACCTTTCCTAAGGGATTTCCAGAGTCATGAAACACAAACAGCAAAAACATGGAGGAATGAAGAAGCTCACCAGGAGTCTCCAGTCAGCCAAGACATTCAGAGTGCATCGATGACACAACCAGGAGGTCACAGAGTAACGTCTTAAGAACCGAAGGCACACTTACTAAAGATTAACTGTACTTTATTTTTGAAAAACAAAGTGCACTAATCGTGGAGAATAATTCTTTGAAATGCCAACAATCAAGATGTCTCTGATCAAGTTGTGTAAGTGTGTGTGTGTGTCCATTTGCTTGTAAAGCGCGAGGCTTCTTGTTACACCCTGAGGGGCTGACGGCTGAGCTGCATGGGAGAGGTGCTGCAGCATTTACCACCTGCTTTGAAATAAGCCTTCTGTGCAACTGCGATAGTGTCATGTGAAGTGAAATGAAAGCGATGGCTGTGCATTTCAACGGCTCCTGTTTTTAGACTAATCTTTTCGTGGCATTCCTACTTTTATTAGATTGCGTACAAGTGGTGAGTGGGGAGGCAACGAGAGGAGGCAGAGTGGGGTTGACAGGCAACAATTGTCATATTCATTTCTTTCTGACAAGTCGCTGGCTCCCTGGGATATTTCCATTCATGCAGCATGTAGACTCGGCTGATGTCCAGGTTTTGGTATCAATGCATGACAACTAACCGAGCTACTTCTGTCTCTTCAAATATACCTGATCAGAACCTACATTTAGTTGGAAATAAGTCGACAGCATTCTCCTAAATCAGTTAAGATAACTGAATCATTTAAGAATTTAAGTCCAAACCCTCAAAACTCCTAAAATATCCTGTCTTTATTCCACTTGTTTTTATTTTCCATGTAGCCAAGCTGCTACTCTGAAATGTCTGGCTCTGCAGCAGTAACTGGATGCACATCACACACTGACCCCCTGCCGTGCCCCAAAGCTGCCTTGGGTACTCTCAACAATAAGATGAATCAAAGAGAGAGGATTTCATTTTTGTATCTTTCATCATTTCAGCCACCTTATAAAAGCTCTAACGCCTCGTACTGAGAGAAAATTTCTGTAACATGTTTTTTTTTCTCCCCCCTTCTCACTGACAGTCTGATTTTACAGGGAAGAAAATTACTTTCCCTTTAAACATGACTGGTCTTGTCAAATTCAGCATAGTGTGCAGTATCCTGGCCCAAATTTCTGCTTTCTCTGCCTCGTACGGGTTCCTTCCCGTGTAATCTTGTAAGGTTTTAGGAAAAAAAAAATAGCTTGAATTAAATGCATTAAATCTGGATTCCTCACATACATTCTAAGTCATTCTGAGGCCACGGCGAATTGAAGAAACAATTGTCTTTCTCAAAAAATCTACAAAGTGTGTTTAATTTTCCAACTGGCATTGGGGAAATCCAAATACAACCTTATTAATTTATTCTGGTTATCATTCTTTATTTAATTTTCTCCCAACAGAGCGTGTCAGCTACTGGCTTTAGCTTTTAAATGTCAGACAAAATCAGTTTATGATGTTATGAACCAGTCTGGCCAGGCCTCTGCCTTTGGCTGCAACTCCGGGTTAAATTGCACCAAACCATGATGTTCCTCCTTCAGGCTGGTACAATTAAAGGCCAAGTGAAAAGAGCATTCCATATACTTTCTCACTCTGAGCCCTTCCAAACCGCAAGAGCCAATGCTTAGGCACTATGCTCTCATGGAAAATTTGCTAGCAGTCAAAGCTTCGGAAAACAAAGCCGCCAGATCAGAGGGGTACTAAAACCTTTTCTGCTGTTAAGGTGAGATTTCAAATTGGGATCTCCCTTTCACCTTTGGGAGGTTTCCTGGGTGCATGCTAGACCCTGTGGGATCCACAGTTGGAGTCTCACTGGGGAGATGGATGTCTCCATCTTCCTAAAACTCTAGAAAATGGATAGGTGGATGAACCTCCATTATGCAGTGGAACCCTGTCTATTCATGGCTCAGTATTCACAAATTTTGCTGTGGAACCGTGGAACGCTACTGCAAAGTTTTCAACAAAAATCTGCATATTCGAAGATGGGTTGTTTTTTTGTACAACATTTCTAAAATATTCTAAAGAAAACTCAACTTCTAAAGTTGTAATATTTAGTATTTTGTTTCTTGAAAAACTATTGGATGGCTTTTAAAAAGCAGCCAATCACAGACCTCTGTGCCGCTGAATAGCTATATGGTATAGGGGTCACCAACTCCAGTCCTCAAGGGCTACCATCCTGCAACTTTTAGATTCACCTCTGCTCCAAAATGTCTGAATTCCCTCACTAGCATTCATTCCTCTCTGCAATAGGCTGGAAACGAGCAGTTTATTTGATCCAGGTGTGTTTGAGCAGAGACGCATCTAAAAGTTACAGGATGGTAGCCCTCGAGGATTGGAGTTGGTGACCCCTGCTATAGCCTATACCCCAAAAAGCGAAGATGAGAAAAACTTTAGGTACTAGTTTCTGCAGTTGTGCTTGGACAGAAAGATTTTCTGACCCCTTGGAGGGCGCTCAAAGCCTAAGCATTGACCATTAGGTTTTGAGCTCGATTGTCGCTTTAGTATTAAAACAGAACACGATATAAGAGACGGTGGGTGGCTCGTTGGTAGGACATGTGTCCGTTATCCTCAATGCAGTTGTCCTAGGTTTGATTTCTGGTCTCCAGCTGTTTAGTCTTCCCGTTCTCTCTTTTTTATTTCCTTTCTTATTGTTCAATAAAGGTCACTCGTGACAAAAAAACCTTTTAAAAAAAATTTGATGGTGACCAAAATGAACTTATATTAGATTATCATTTTTTTTCCTGTACACACAAATAACATGTAATGAGGGTGTATCATACAGGACACAACGGCTTCAGAGATGTTATACAATTTAAGTCTATTTTTTTCCTTCCATCTAGGCCTGCATAAAAAAACATTTTTTCAGATGCATCAACAGACAAGGCCAGACAAGAAACAGCATAACAGCAGCTTACAAGGCTTAACCACTGCAGGGGAAATAGTGACTACTCAAACTATTAACAGAAGCCCACTTTAAAAAGTCAGAACAGTTTTTTGAAAATGGAAGAAACATGCAAGTGAAACAGTTCAAATTTTCCTGTAGTTTCCATTTGTTGTCCACTAAAATGGTGCATTGCTAAGGAAATATATGAAAAGGTCCTGGGTTTTTCATCTTTTTTCTGCAGAAACGGTCATGTTTTTCATGTATATATTAGGTTCTGAAAGGGGTCAAGATCATTTATATTGCACATTTCAGCAACAAGGCATTTCAAAGTGCTTAACATGATAAAAACATAGCACATTAAACAAACAAGAGAAACATTAATTTTCAGTGGCAAAATAAAGAGAAATAATGAAAAGCTGCAGTCAAGATTAAAACTGATGTTCTCGTTGCGAAAACATGTAAAATAAATTTGCACCGTGTTTTGTGATATTTTTCAGCTGTTCTGAATGTAATAAATTATTAGTGAATCACAAAAGGCTGCGCTTGTTAAGATTTTAAACTCCCTCAACTCTTTTGGACAGGGGTTTATGGGAACATCATTAAAGATTAATAGAATTAAATGACTATGGTGTCTCCCCTGCTCCAAACTCTAGTAAAGATGCTTATTCAGGGACACGGGGATTGGATTAGGTTGCTGCTAAACACTGAGAACTGCGGCAGAAATGCAGTAAAGCTGACGGAGAACAAGCTGTAAGTTTGTTGGTGAGTGTGATTCATTGGACTGTTGACCTTCCTTTAAGGGAGATGATGAATAACCTGGTATCAGACCCCAGGCATCAGGCCCCGCTCTCCCTCTCAGCTGTCTGCAGCTTCACCTTCAGCTCACATTCAATCACTCTGGCAGCCTTTGCCTGATAAATACCCACCATATGGCTACCTTCCTCACCTCTTGCTCTGTGCTGAAAAACAAACAACTAAATGTCAGTGCAACAGCAATGGTGCCAACCCATCCTCCCATAAGCACAATATCCCTTCCAATCCCCCACCCCGCAATCCTCTCCCACCCACCCATAATAGCCTGCATTACTGCAGTTAATGGAGGAGATGACAGACAAATTGGTGCACCGCTGCCCTTGCTGGAGTACTTGAAAATGAAAATGAATACCACTGGTATGGTTGTCTTATTTTTAAAGCACACTTTAGAAAATAAAACCTTTCTCATCTAATATTTTACATATGGTCATTTTCGTTAGGCAAGGCTGTTTCACTTCATAACATGACACAAGAATCCTCGTAGTCCATAAGAGGTCTGTATTGGCCCACAGAGACGTTGTCTTAAGCCCCGCAGAACATGCTGCTGGCATGTCTATAAAACAAGCGCGGCCAGTTATAAGTCCTACGGCATTTCTGTTCAGCCTTGGGGATCTTGGCTTGGCAGAAATTAGCTTGAGGGTCTTCTGCTGAATTCACAGATGCACACATCATGCTTAAGGTTCAGTAATATTTCAAAGAGCATGATACATTTTTGTAAACAAGAAAAAAATGATTGTCCAAGTATGCAGCAGGAGCATTTAGAGACACCTGTTATTGATATATTTTTGGACAAAAGTTGAAGTTTTGTACTTGTAGAGGAGTGAAAAACAAGTTATAGGTAAATAAAAACAATAACTAAGAAAACAGGCACCCCAACATAATTTTTCATTTTTCCGTGCAATTCCACACACAACCGCTAGGGGCGCTGCCGCGTTGGTGGCATAAAGAAGATTGAGCACACAAGAAGAATAAATCTTCTGGTTGAATGTGAAGGAAGCTCAACGTGTGTGTCTCGTCTTCCTCATACCACAGGTCAGTATAAATGTGCTTTTATGCATATATATTAGTTCTCTTGAAGAGTCGAAAATGTTCTTAAATCGAATCTCAACTAATGAGTGACATAGTTTGTTTTGTGATTGTTATTGTGTACAAAAACGGGACTTGTTCTGAAGGCTAATTGGAGCTATTGCTAACGGACTTCTACACGTGTGTGAGCTAGCTGAGGAGCTAGCTGAAGGACTGCAGAGTTCATTTGACTTGTGTTTTGTAGTTAAATACAAAATGTCTCAGAAAAGGGGACAAGGTATTGTATTTAAAGCAGTAACTATAAAATTAATATGGTTTAGAGAAGTAGAAGATATTTGTGAATTAATTTTGTCATTTGATGGGATTCATAATGCTAAATGGAGCATGTTAAAATAAAAATTGTTTGGTTTAAAGGAATATTACAGCCATTTCTGATGCAATGAAGCTAATGGTTCTCTACTGAAGTATGCAATACCTGAAGTATGTTGTATATGAAGTGTTATAACAGAAGAATAAATCTTTAGGTTGAATGTGAAGGAAACTCAACGTGCGTGTCTCGTCTTTCTCATACCACAGCATCACACGTTGAGGGAAGATAATTCTCTACATTACCCTCAGTCATCCAAGGTTGCAGGGTAACATACTGACAGATGACAAACGGTAAAAATCAGTGTAAAGGAGTGTTTTCTTAAATGAAGTTGAACAAACAACAGCTGTTATCACATAGATGATCTAGCTGTTGACATCCTGCTGCAGCTACCTGTGTTAACCATTAGTTACTCTGTGTTGTGCTCCCTTCCTCCACCTTCAGGTTGTTTCTTTCCTTTAATCAAGATCCCAATTGTTTCATAATCCTTGGCTGAAGTGTTTCATACTAATTGGGGGGAGAAATCTTTCCTCTTCACCAGTTGATTTCCACAGAGCTGATCTACATTTCCTGTGTAGATTATTACTGCAGCAAGTGCTGAGTTCATCCTTTTTCTGTGCTGCAAATATCCATCTGACATTCCAGGTAAAAAGTCTTATTTTCTCTCTTTTCTGCCATAGATAGTGACGGCTCTTAAGATGTAAAAAAAAAAAAAAAAACAGTAGGGCCATTATCCATACACGTAAGCACATATCTGGTATTTCTTCAGTGAAAAAGTGCTTTTAAAATTTATTTTTTTTCTTCATCTGCATCTAGACACAGGGGCATGGTGTTGCAGTAATGAGACCTCCCAGAGAGCAATTAGCTTTCTTAGTTTTCCTTGGAAACATTCATTAATTATGAAGCCTTAATATGAATGAACACATTATTCCATGGTGCTACGTAACGTTTTAATGTTGCTATTTAAATGCAAATTTTGACTTAATGACCCCAATTGAAATGCAATGAATAGTTTCAATTTTGATGTTTACGTGTTTTTCATGTGTCGATATTGTTCCAGCCGTGGATACTGGTCACTCACTTTAGTAAACAAAAAAAGCAGTAGAAGAAAACAGCTTTGTGTGTACTGTGGCAATCACACCCACAGTGTATTATTCGCTGAAAATATCAGATTGACATCAACACAAAAAGTCCTTTTGTGAATTGATTGTGAAATTAATTCAGCGTAATAAGTGTCAACATAATAGTGTTATTAAATTGTCCCCCTATCATGCCAACCATAATTGCGTCTGGCATAAAGGTTATAAAAAGGACTCTAAAGAGCTATTGAATATTTCTTCTCAGAATTTCCACATCCACATCATGCCTCGCATCATGGTGGGCCCCATCGCAGACTATTGAACACATGTCTCTGTTCTAACCTTCGCCAAACCTCCGGTCCCTGCAGGGCTTGTGTCGGTCAGAGAGGGTTGTAATGCGAATAATCAGACGCTTTAACTTTTATGTAAATAGCTTCGACTTATGAATCTTTAAAGAGGTGATGTCAAAGACAAAGGGGTGGCAGCACGAGGGAGGTGAATGAACAGCACTATCAGGGATGTTAGCTCTAAATCTGATTATCCAGTGCTGCTTTGAAAAGATACGGTCGTACAATTAGTCTTTTTAGAGATGCCACTGTCAAAGCTGGGTAGGGATGCACTGAATTGTCGCTTGCCTGTTTCTGAGTAAAAGGGTAACGTCTTACTTAAGCACTGTCCGGTGTGATGTTCTTAAAGTATGATGACCTTGAGTAAAAATACCACAGTTTTACTGAACTTACACAAATGCTTCTAATACGATATATAGATTGCTTTTATTTAAACCAGACAAGCAGTAATTATTTAAAATTTTGCCTAAATGACCTATCACATTGTTTGGAGCATCTTTTTGCCCCCTGACCTTAAGGTCCTTTAATAAATTTCCCATTAGACTCAATTTTTTTGATGCTCGTCTCATTGGCCTAAAAAGGAGTTTTATATTTAAGGTTTTGTAAATGATATTTCAGTAAATTTCTCCATTCATTATTTCTTTAGTAATAGGAAATGTACTGTTGTTGCATACTGAAAAACAACCCTACACTACACTTACTAGACAGAAATATGCTGCACAACACAAGAATTAAATTTTAGACTTATCTTCTCAGACTCTATTCTCTCAATTTTTTTTTGTTTTGCCCAAATGTTCAGCAGGAAACTTTAAACCTGCTTTAACATGCCTTCCCTTCAACAGTGGAGTATTGTGCCGAGTGTCGATTGCAGTTGAATGTGCAAAGTGTTTCTGCTAAAGCCAGGTCTTTTTCGGAGTCTCTGTTAGTGGTCCTTTTCTCTTAAACAAACATGATAACTATCTTATTTTACTCTTATAACTGGTTTATGGTGAAATGATGGGCTTACTTATGCGTTCTGAAGCAAAGACATACACCTGTCACCGATGTCATCACCACGCTTTACGAGCGGCTTTGACACATCTATATGATGATACTCATTATAAAATGCCTCCTTTGTGATGCCTTGATAATTACAAATCTTTTTATAGACCTTTGTGTTCAATACTTATTCCTTATGCTATACCACAGCATTGCACATAACTTTGTATGGATGAATAACTTGGGTGTCACCAACATCAAGTATTGACTTGATCTCAATAGTCACATCAGAAACATCTCTACTGACAGAAACATTTATCTTTTCAATACTTATTCCGGTCTTCAACCTGTAACACTATTACATCACAATGTAGGTTTAAAATGTAACTTTCCTAAAGGAAGATGTCTCAGTTAAAGACTTTAAATTAACTTTCAGAATGTAAATGAAATTTTAAGCCTCAAGTCCTTATGGGTTATACAATACAAAGTCAAATAAAAAATAAAATACCTTGAAACTGCTACCTGGTCTATTCTATGTCTTGACAGAGAGAATATGAAGAAATAAACACTCATCCTCTTGTGCTTAATGACCCAGTTTAAAGGTAAAGGAAAGGAGCAATTGTTATGCCTTAAGGTGTGAAGAAGCAGCATCCATATATTGACTGCAACAGATTAACAGTGACATACAGATTAACAGCATTGCTCAGTTGAGCTAAACGTAATTACTGGCCTGCGTCTTGTGTTACCCGAAGGCTCCCACATCTAGATTCACACACACATCGTAGACACAAACAGGTATATACCATATAACGTTGTTGCTGCAGCAGAATGATTTTATGATTCAGGTCAACAGGAGGCTTCAGGCACCAAAGCTTCCTTTCTTTCACGACTTAATTTGTGAAGAATAATGGCTCCGTTGTACAGAGGGACCCAAGTGTGTCGGTAATTTTAAACAAAAACTGTTGGTGCAAAGAGCTGGGCATCCTCTGTGAATAATTATCAAATTAATTCTACTTAGCAAGTACAACAATTATGCATGTGTTTGCTTTGAATAAGCAATATATGTGAACACTACAGCCCTATAACATCATGATGTACATTTCAAATTTCTAAAATATACAGAACTGAAGAAAAGCCTCATGTCATCCTACATTTCTTTACGATGCTTTCAAGAACTTAGAAGTTCATCTCATCTTTAACATGTTCTTGACAAAGATAATGACTTAAGTCTGGAATTTGGGCTGAAGTCGGTCTCAAAAATGTAGACTTCAGACTTGACTAAGAACATTACTGTGAAGATACAAGACCTGACTCAGACTAGAAGTCTGGGAATTGAGTCTGAGCATTATTTAGTAAAGCCCAAAATTCATTCATATCCATAAGTTGAAATTTAAAGTAATGTTGGTAAGTACATTAAACAGTATTTATATTTATATTTAAGAGAATCCCAGTCTCCCAGACTCCTGACTTGAATCTGTTCATCTTAGCTATAATATATGTCATAATGTTAGATATCTGAACTGAACCTGGCATAACATTATTGGTATGTAAGGTTTAGTTTTTTTGTGCTTTATGTTTTTATCATGTAAATCACTTTAAATTGCCTTATTGCTAAAATGTGACATATATATAAAACTTGATATTTAAAATAAATTTACTTCCTGCCCTGTTCATGCAGAAATTACACTATCAGTCATCCAAACACTGCTGTGCCACCCTGTCTGTTAGATTTTGACACACCTTGGTACATGTCTGCAGTTTGCTCTTGACAGAAAATGCTTTAAATACAAATTTAGAATGTGGTTCCCTAACGATTTAACAAATTGTTAGAATAACCAGCGAAAAGAAATCCCTATAAGCTCTCCATAGTGCAGTATCTCGATAACATGAACATGTATTAACAAGTGTTACATCATTGGAGATAAAGTTGATTTGTCAGAATAAAAGCCCTTCCTATTTGATTCACATCTTCACCCATTTCAACTATTTTCAATTAGAGTAAATGGTGCCAAGCTACAGCTAAGTCAGCCGCAGTTTTAAATGTTTTTCACTGCTATGATTGCCTAGTACATTTTTTTTTGTCTATGCAGAAAAACTGTTGTCTCTTTCTATTTAGTCCGATACGGATTTAGTGTTTATAATTATTCATATCACCTCTTAATAAATTTACAAAAGCTGGTTTGTTGACTTTGTTTTCTGTTTTTGAGGATTTCAATAAATACCCAAGAAACAAAGGTCATGAACTGTTCAGTTTAAAAATGGGAGAGCATGTTTGCATTTAGAGCATCCCTCTTCTGTCTTTGCCTGACTTCATCTTCGCTTTTTGTAATTGGGACATGATTGGATTAAGACAGGAAATGAAGAGGACAGAGAGGGGCTGCTAAACATAATCCACTTTCAGAAGTACAATTTCTCCAGTGCCACTTATTTTTGAAGAAATTAATTCAAATGAGGTTCTCGAAAGACCGTTAGTCTTGTAGACAAATAGTCTAATTTTATTCTGTTCTCGTGGTAAAAGGTGATGGCTCTTTTGTACTTTCCAGCAGATAAAAACATGCTGATTTACACTCATTTGCTCAGTTTGTTTTATTTTAAAAGTTTCTGAGTTGTTGTTGGAGAGAGAAGCAAGAAATAGGAGACCATCTTACATAAAGGTTTATTCTTGTGTATCAAAGATCCTCACTCTCCATGTTGCAGACATTGTGCCTGATCTTGCAACAAAAGCCGTATGAAAATAACCATGCCTCTGGTTATTTTCATAACCAGAGGCATGGTTATGAAAATAACCATGCCTCTGGTTATGAAACTTTTTTTTTTTGAACTTCTTTCAAAAAAAAAGAACTTCTTTTTTGAACTTCTTTCAAAAAATCGGCAGAACACAGAGGCCGGGGTAAGTCTTCAACATGATGCGGTTCTGTAAGAAAACAGCATCTGAGCTTAGATATTTTGCTGCTAACTCTTTGATTGTTTTCCTCTTTGTGTTGTGGCACAGATAGGATAACACTGACTGGAGAAATCGCCCCCCTGTCAAAACTCATTCACTCGCTGCAAATTAATTCCTGTCTCTTTCCTTTTGCAGCTGAATGAAAGTTTGAAGCGTAAATGAGACACCCTCCAATTTAGGCGGTTCTCTTTGTGGAACAGGGGGTCATTCGTACGAGGA
Organism: Poecilia formosa; assembly: GCF_000485575.1. NCBI lineage: Eukaryota > Metazoa > Chordata > Actinopteri > Cyprinodontiformes > Poeciliidae > Poecilia > Poecilia formosa. The sequence continues at coordinate 41,602 of NW_006800090.1, forward strand.
AAACCAAGCAGATTTTCTGATTTAACAAAGGTCTACATTTTACTTCAGCAAATGCAGTCATGTCTACAACTTCTTAATTGGGTGTGTTAAACAGCCTTGTGTGAAGACTTAAAATATTTACATAAACAATGCATTATATAAAAAGAGGGAAATGTGTTTATTTTGAAGAAATTATATTTTTTAGGATTAAGGTTGATACTGGGAGCTACAGCAGAAGCATTGTGTAAATTGTCAGAAACTGTAGCTTGTGGTCATGAAGCCAGAGTAAATTTCTGGCTACAAGAGTGCATGGGGGAAACTTTGAAACATGGCTCTAATAATAAAATGTTAATTTTATTTTAATCCAGTCCAAGTTGCTTTGTGTGAGGAAGCCAACCAGTGTCAGGCCTATTATTGCCCACAATTATCACTCACTGAGTGATGCATAACTTCTGATTTAACTGAAATCATGTCCTGAGAAAATATGAATAATTTGATCAGAAAGCATAAGGCAAATGTAAGGGTAGGGGGTGAGAGGTTCGGTGCAGCTCGGAGAAAGGAGCGTCTGAGAGCAGGCAGACAGAGGGGAGAAGGCGATCAGAGCTGCGGATGACAACTGTGGAGTTTGGCTTGATTCCAGGTGAATGTGCACTTGAAAGGCCAGATGCCTTGAGGAAGAGAGATGCTTCAGAGTCTGAAAATCTCCAGAATTCAAGTGCTGAGCTGGGATACTGATTAGGTGGGTAACTGGGAAACCTAGGAAGAGGCTGAATGTAACATTTCTGGAAGGAGATCTTTATTTTTCCTATGTGTCCTGTCTTGGCATGTCAGGCAGTTTTGCTATCCATGCATGGAAATGGTGTCTTAATTGGTTAGTTGACATTATGAAATCAATTCAACTCACTTTATTTAAGGTCCACTCGTATGTGTGTGTGTGAGTGGGAGAGTAATATTTGTGTGATTGCAGGTGTGTACATCCAAAATGCATTAAAACTAAGGCTGGAGGTGATATTTCAGAGAACCCACTGCTGACAGTGGAGTCTCACCCACCGCAACCCCAAATCTCTATGCGTCTTAGATGCAATAAGATTGAGGCGCAAGACGGGTCCGAGGGGAACACTGCCAGAGGTTGCAGTAGACTTTTTTTTGTTGTCATCTTGACTGACACGCTCACAACCTATATTTAAATGTCAGTTTTTAAAATGATAATGACATAGTCAATTGCATTTAATTAAATTTGGTTTAATTAATATTCAACATGCTGAACCGATGAAGTGTCCTCACACATTGAGGAGATGAATATATTTAATCTATATATATCATATATCTCTGCAGTGACAAGTTTTGAAATCAGGGAACATTTCACAAAGTGAAGTGATCAGAAGTCGCCAAGACTGTCTGAACGAGGGGCAAACTGGTCCCACAAACACTCAGTGGGAAGAAACTCCCACAAAATACACATGTGCAAACTTCTCGTACATACAGATACGATCACACCCATACACTCAAATACTCAAGTGTTCAGCAGTAACTGTTAATGTGCACAACTTGGATTAATATTAATGCACAATTACAGTGACTAAGCAGCCCACTGTCAGAAATGCCTAGTTTCCTTCTTAGCAGCTTCCATCTGGTTCAGCTGCAGCAGATGCACTCCAAAGCCTCCATAACTCTTCAACGCACTCAACTCCCAGATAGCAAGATGCATTGAATTTGGTGTCTGGGTCAGAGATAATAGTCTTGTTAAAATTGATTTTAGGTGGTACCCTCTGACCACCAGCAGCAGGCAAGGCAGATGAACAACAGAGACGGATGGAGCAGGGACCAAACTGGCAACCCGCCGTTTGCAGGACAAACTCCTCGCCACCGTCATCCTAAGAAGTGGCAGCAAGCTGAGCACTGAGATCTTTAAACAAAAGTTAAGCTAGAACAGTGTTTCCCCAACCCTGGTTCTTCAAGGCATACTGCTAGGCATGTTTTAGCTGTGCTTTAATGCCCTGATTCAGACGATTGCAGTTCAGCAAATGCCAATTTATCAACCATCAATAGAAATGAGCTGGGCTAAAGCGAGGAAATACTTAAAACATGCAAGGCAGTGTGGCTTGAGGACCAGGGCTGGGAAACGGTGAGCTACATGAAACTGGTATTGTTGACCATCCGTTGTGAAATGGTTGTCAGAGAGCTCTTAATGTCCTCCATTATCGAAGGATATTAGGAGGTGAAGAAGAGATTGCATTCTGGTGCATCAATCCGACAAGGAATCCAGCGCACTCAAATCACCAAGGGTGTTAGGAGGGCTGGGAGGCGTCAGAAGTCATTTCGGAGGAAACCCTAGAAGCACGGGCAGAGAAGGAGCTTAAGCATTGGCTGGGAAAAACAAAAGGCAAATCTACAAAGAGACACAGGGCTTGAGGTAACACTTCGGTTGACACTCAGGTGTCGAATGACCAACAGCCAGCTACTGTTGATGGGCTGATTAGGAACAGGTGTGCAGGAGCACACCGGTCAGCCCTGGCCTCCAGAGGAAACCTGCAGCTAAAAGGAAAGGAGAACCCCCCCTCCACACACACACACACACACACACCAAATCCCTGACAAAACCATGACATGATTCATCTCTTAAAGTACCTTGAGATGACATTTGCAGGGAATTAAATGTAAAATTACAGTGCTGAATTGAATATCTAAATCTGGTGTAGAAGATTTATCCACAGGTGTGAGGTAAGCCAAAAAGTATCTGAACACTGAGCTGTGACAGACTGTAAAACACAGTTCAATAGGTTTCAATTTAATTTCTGCTCTGCAGAAACTTTCAGGGGGAAAAAAAATGTTTGGATTTTATTTTATTACATTATGGTAATAAATTAATGGCATTTAATGTGACATGTCACATTGCTGTAAATGTCACAGATGCTTATTGCTGTAAATAGGTTTTCTGATGTGTTCACATGCAGTTGCAGTGAAAAAGGATTCTACACAGAAGTGATGTCTGAAAATGCTACACATATCAGATTTTTATATTTTAAAACTGACGTCCAGAATCATGTTTTTGCTTTTTCGCAAAGATACCAACTGTTCATAACCCCACCCTCAAATCCTGCCAAATCAAATCCACACTCTCAAGACAGTTTAGCTCTGACATGAATTTTAGATTTGTGATACTTTCAGAGGGAAGTTTTGTGAATGAACATACCACGCAGTGCATTTTTTTTTTTTTTTTTTGCTTGAATTGTTTTCTTTCACAGCTGTCCTATTTTTCAACTTTGTTTGGATGTAGCTAAACACTTCAGTGGATGACCATGCACCACACTGGCACCGGCTGCTGCCGAAAGATTAACTTCAAAGGCTCTACTTATCTTCAAGAATGCATTTTTGTTTTTAAGGAGGAGACAAAAACGAGCTGCTTTTTCCACCCTCAGTTGCAAGCGTCCATCTGCGGCACACAGACCGTGGAATGAGATCCTGTTGGGTGTATTTCAGTCTGTTCTGTCGCACAGAACAGACTGTGTGACACAACAGTCGCACAGTCTAATCTGAGTCTTGGATGAAAGATACGTTTTGATGAGGGTTGTATGAGAATTTAATGAGGCAAGATAGGAGTGAGCCTGGAGCTACTGCAGCCCATTGATGTGAGATGTTTTAAGGGGATTCCTTCTTCTTTGCCTTTATGTTGGATGCGTTTGTGTGCGGTTCTAAAACAAAGCAAGTGTGTTGCAAATTTTGCCTGATATGATTTTTTTTTTTTTTTTTTTAAATGGCTGCTCGTGAAGCTCGCGGTGGCCTGGATTTGAACCGCTTCAAAGCCGTCGTTTGACCTGAAAGGACACGCCACATATAACAATTACCTAAAACTGTCTTTGTCAGATAACACCGTTGCACCCTCGCAAAATCCCCTGATCCATCTTTAGTTGAAAGGCGAGCCTTATTCAAAGGCATGCCTTGGGCAACATACATCTGAAGTAAAGGAAGATCAGCTTCTCCAGCTACCCTTTGATATCAGGACACCCCACTGTAAGTCTTGATTTTTTTAGTGTGTTTATTAGCTGCTACATCAGATTTTTGATGGTCTCTGTTCAGAGGTGGAGAGCGCTGGAATCGTCCTCGGGGATGAATATGTGTGCATTCAATGAGGTAATGTGTTCTAATGGGCTTTCCATTCACTTCCTCGCAGTCTTCTCAACATAGGCCTTTAATGTTTCTGTCTGTATACAGGCATCTTCTCTAGTGTTCCCGTAACAGGTCTCCTAGAGGTCAATTAGCGATAATGAGGCAATAATGTGGTTTACTGCAAACCTAATTAGATTTGGTTTAGCCACTGGGCTCTCTGATGTCCCCTCTAAGAGGCTAAACTATGCATATCATTTTCTGGGTGTTTCATTTCACTTCATGTGGACAGGAAGCAGTTTTCACACAGGAAGCTGTAACACTTGCTGTCAAAGATTTAAGCCTCCATCACTATCATCTAATTAGTGGGAATCCGCTCTTTTACACAAGTCATAATGTGGAGGCTCTATATGTCCCTAAATACAGTGCAAACATACTTGCGCTCATTGAACTTGTTCGATTGTTGCCACGTTACCACCAGACGTCTCTACTGCAGTGCTTCTACTGTTTTTGGCAATAAGTTAAAGTTTTTTTGGTGCCAGCAAAACGAGCCATTTCAAAACCTACAGTATGTAGTATCACAAATCAGCAGGCACCGCTCCATCACCTAGCAACCCTAGCAAAGCCCATTATGTTCCCATACAACAAGCAGAGTTTGAGTATGTTTGCTCAGCTGGTTTTACTGCAGTATGCAGTGTGCAGGCCCTAAAACAGATCATTCTGAAAGGAGTTCAAAATAACTAATCAGATTAAAATCTCATTATCAAAGGATGACTTTGTGAAAAACATGTATTGGACATGTTCTGTATGGCCCATAGACCCATCCTAACATGTTCAAGCCACTATAAGTCACATTTAGGTGTTTTACAGAAATATTACATGATAGACTAAGACAAATTACTGTCTTAGTCTTGAAAGAAATTGTACTTTTTAATGTTTTTTTTTGCCATCCGACTAAAACAGCATTCTTCACAGGTTTGCTGTGTTCCCCACATAGCTGCATGCAAACTGCAAAGAAGTCTTTTCATACCTTTCTTCTTGCCTCTCATACTTAAATGGCAAAATTGCCGAGCCCACGACTAATAGCAATGCCTTCAGCAGATTCTCCCACTTAATCTGTGTATCTCTGCAGCTCCTCCAGAGTTACCATGGACGTTTTGGCTTCATCTCTGCCTGATGCTCTCCTGGCCTGTCGGTTTAGGTCGAAGGCCATGTCTCGGAATAGAAATAATGGGGTCTTCCAGAAAAAAAACCCCACAAATTAATTTAGATTAAATAAAAGTATATTAAAAGTAAGATAAATAATTAGTGTGTCACTTCTGGCATCATGACATAGACTTGTTGTTTGGGTAACAGGGTCGGGTGAACTGAATATTTTCTACGTTTTACAGGGTTTTTTAAACGGTGATGGAAAAATCTGAAGGACATTCATCATCTGAATGTGGGATCAAGTTGCCCCTCGTTCAGGCAGTCCTGGCTTCTTCTGATCACTTCGCGTAGAGAAATGTTCCCTGCTTTCAAAACTTGTCACTGCAGAGAAAAAGTTCTGCATCAAGCATCATCTGCATAATTTGTTATGATGACATGATGTGGATTCTCGGTTCAGCTTGTTGAATATTAAGTAAACTGAATGAAAATTAAATTACCATTGTAAAAATCGATGGATAAATATAGATTGTGATTGTGATTTTTTGATCCTGTCGGTCAAAATGACGGACAGCAAAAAAGGTCCAGCACCACCTGTGCTAATGAGAAGCCCAGCAGATTTATCTAAATTACAAATTATTCTTTTAACCTTTAGCTATAGATTTATATATTTTGATTGCTACAAATTGGCACGATATAACTGAATTGAAATAAGTTGTTTTCCTTAATTTTAAAGTAAAGGATTTACATTATGAGTGATGAAATACTAATCGGTAAGCAGGAGCAGGAAGCGTCACAACTCCCGAATGCGTTTGCAGTGAAAGACCGAATCACGAGTCCTCTTCTGATGGCTTATTTCAAATAAATTCCTGGCTGACTTATTAAACTTGTGCTTTAATGTAAATAGTCTTTGAGGTCAGTTGACGAAAGCAGTGGTGCTGAGATGTGAGGAGGGCAGTGTCCATATTTCTGCCACAAATGAAGCTTGTAAGATACGAACACCAGAGGTGAACGTCGTCTCTGTGACCCATTGGCCCAAAGTAAGGGTTTAAACTCTGCATTCGTCTTCCATCAGCGCAGGCATTCAAGCCTTTTCTTGGCAATTTGTGCCGCATTGTTGCAGGAAATTATGAGGGGAGGGGAGGACTCTGGGTTCCATACTGAACATAACAAAAGCGCAGATGAATATAAATATTAACTGAATTTACTACGACAGGTTTAGAGCCAATATTGCCAGACAGGAAATTGCACGGTTTGAGTTCACAGAGGGCGAACTAAAAATGTTTCCTAAACTCAAAGAGAAAGTTGACCATATACTTTGTTGATTATTAGTTGGCCCTTCTTTTTTTTCCCGCCCCCTCCTCACAGCGTTTCCCTCCCGAAAAGATGAAAGGACAATTTCCATGTTAAGTGGACCGCTTCTCGGAGTTCTGTTGACGAAGCGAAGTGCATCTAGACATGCTCATGTGTGAGCGAGGAGCTTTTCCCCAACAGCTCAGATTTGATAAGGTTTTGCTGCTGCTGCTTCCTTCTATTGGATTTCTCTCTCTCTTAATGTAATTCCTCTAACTGTATGGAAACCAAAATTGCATTACCCTCACCGCATTAGGAGATAAAGAGAATATAGTAATCTGTGCGCATTGTTTATCACAATACATATGTATGTTTTGTTTTGTTTTGCTCAGAATATCCTGAGAAAGCAAACAGATTGCTCGGCGCACCTGTGTATAATTTGATTCTTGTCATAGCCCAACTTTTTTTTTTTTGTTTTAGATGAGTGCCGCATCCTCTCCATCCTCTCCACATTGACAAATATTCCACATTCCTTTTATGTACTTAATTATTAAAATGTTTCAGAAAAAGGTCGTCCATCTGTTCCAGCAAAGTCATAAAAGAATTAACATTGTTGAATGTGACGAAAATGAGTAGAAATGGATCTAAAGCTCTCTAAAGTATTAAAAAAAGATCCTCTCTTAATGCAGGTTTTGTTCCTCTCAACAGGACGTCTGTTTACGATGCGAGGAGTCATTTTCTCGCCTTTTTATTGCAACACCTACCACAGCTCTTCTTAAGTGAACAGTGGAAAAAAAGTTTAAAAAAAAAATCCAACTCCTTCTTCCTCTGCTCCTCCCAAGAAAAATGGTTTTCCTTATCTCCCCCACTTCCAATCTGGCGAGGATAACTGTAATCCAAACTATTTCATCTGTTGCTCCTATAACCTTTCCTGGCGCTGTAATGACTGCTGCTAGCCTCTAGAATCCCATAACAAATCAATCACTCATATTGACAGCTTTATCTTCGTTTTTTGTTGCAGCTTCCAGATTTTCAGCTGCTCCATCTCTGGTCTCCAAGCTATACTTGCAATGTTTCAAAGATAAAAGGAGTGGTGTTCAGAGCATGGAAGCAGACATTTCACAACCACATATGATTTACATCCATAATCGCAATTAAAAAAAATATATATATATATTTAATCAAAAGAGAAAATATCAATGAGCGTAGCTGTGCCTTTCTAAATTATTCACACCCCATGGATGTTTTTTATGTTTCTTCAGTGTACATAAAGAAACAATCTATGTGATAAACAAACAGAATGCATGACTGAGAGGCTGAAGGAAAAGAATAATTTGCTTTATAGAAATAAATATTAAGATCCTCAAAACTTTGTAGTACCACAATGTACTGCAATACAGCTGCAGTTCTGATGTGTTTGTATCTATCAGTTTTGAACAACTAGTAACTAGTATCTTCTTGGTAAGATAGTCTCACTTAACATCACACCACAGATCCACATTTAAATTTAGACTTTGACTGTTGTTTACTTCATGATTGATGCTTTTAGTCCATCTTCCCATCAACTTTGACCAGTTTCCCCGCCCTTGCTGAAGATGAGCATCTCCTCTGCATGATGCTGCCACCACAATGTTCCATTGCAGGAGCTGAGTGTTCAGGGTGATGGTTAGTGTTAGGCATTGTTTGTGTGTATAGAGGAAGCCTTACAACAGGGAGTGTTTAACTGCTTGTTTTCATATTCTTCCTCATCATAATGTCTTCTACACGGCACTAATTGCTGAATGAAAGCCGTAGAGGTTTCTTTCAGCGATGACTTTCTTCTCGTCACTCTTCCAAAGAAACGTCAGATGTGTGGAGTGTATGGCTGGAAGTAATTCTGTCAACAGATTCGTCCACCGGAGCTACGGGTAACTCATCTGCTCCAGAGTTCCCACACACCTCTGGGATGCTTTTATGGATAATGGTCATAATGTGTCATGATGCTTTTTGTTCTCTAATAAACCTCAGAATCCTTCACAGGATGAACTGGATTTATACTGTGCTTAAATTACATACATGTGAACTGCGTTCAGCATTGAGGCACGACTGAAGGCACTGGATTTTGCTACACCAGAGTAAAGAACAGTTTATACAAACACACTAAAATTATGCACTTTGCTGTGGTCAGATGAAATCTGAATAAAATACTTTGAGGTTTGTGGCTTAATATTCAGGAGGTATAAATGGTTTTGTAATATTAGCCTCTTGACTTTTTTATGGCCTAAAATGACTGGGAAAGGTAAAGGGAAGTTTCTTAGTTTAAGCATTTTACCTTTTGACCTTTGAATTTTGTCTTACTGACGATTCATTAATCACCACTAGGAGCCATTGAAACAAAGAGCATAATTCATACAGCACAGGCCTAAAGCAAACGCAGTCTTCAAAGGGAGTGTAACTCTGGCTCATACACAACAGCCGTGTGCCAAAGAAAGGACTCTCACCGGAAAACAGCAGCACTTTGAATATCAGTCACAGTCCAACTACATAAACACTAAAACATGGCTGCATAGGAGAAGAAAAAAAAAAAAACAAACATATTTTTTTGTTGGAGCAAAAGTCCACCTTAGGGAATATATCTGACACAAAATTAATAGTGCTGCTTTCATAGTTTTCACATATTGCAATCATAACTTTAGTAATATATTCCACATCTTTCCTGCAGCTCCCAGTTTTGCATTTTTCATCTAATTAGAAAGAAGTCGTTGCTCGATATATGCTGCTCTACTGACTCAGTCATACCAGGCAATGTGTTGAGCGTTAAACATGATTATTGTGGCCCGTCATGAATGTGTTACACCAGTTTAGTCAAGACGTACAATCAGCTTCTGTGCTGCAGGCATGAACATTTTGCAAAATGACACATTTTTCATCATTTAGGAACCAACATATTCCCAGTTTACTGAGAGACTGGACAGACAGGAAGTGTTAGTCGCTCCGTTTTTAGATGGAAATCTGAGTAAGCATTAGTACTTCACAAACATTTAGAATAAAAACTCTAAAGAACCCGATGTTTTTTTTCATCATATGTTTACTGAAATTGGTCAATTACACTGGGAATGTCATTTTTATTAGTTGGTTTTTGTGTTTAGAGTTTGAATAAATGTCTTCCTGAACTGCTGTTGTGTTTACTTCTCATAGAAAAAATATTTTTTTTTTAACTTTTTGTCTAGTTTTAATACACTCTGATCTTCTTTACAGTTTTATTTATCAGAGCTTGTCCTCAGCTACACGTTTTTAACTCTTGCTTGCTTGCTGATTGCCCCTCACGTCTTACTCTTCACCTGTTGCAGCGTTCCCGTCGGATCTGCCTTTGTGTCCTTTACCCTACTTTCATGAGACTCACAATTGGAAGATTTCAGCCCTGCATTGAGACGATGACCCTAATCAACGATTCTTTCCATCCAACTCAGGGATATCATGGATGTTTTCAGCTACAAAACGCGTCTTGTTGGAGACAGTAGATGAGATGACAGTATGAGGGCATGTTTGCAAGTGCAGTAAAATATTTTTGCTTTGCACTATTTCAACAGGATTTGATGACGATTGTTGAAGAACATTTTAGGTTATAATATATCTTAAGAAACTCTCTGGCTCAATCTTCTCACGGATCCCAGGTTCTCCCGGCGGGCCGCGTGTAGCCACACAGAAAACAACGAGTGTAGACGTCACAGAATTACAGAGTTTAATCCAATAGAAGACAACGTATGAAATTACAACAGAAACTGCAGAACAACAGAGACATACATTAATTTACCTGAGACAAATGGAAAAGAAGAAGAAAGAAAGAAGGAAAGAAAAGCAAAGACGTCTTTGGAGAATTGCAAGAGCAAATCTAATTTGTTACTCCTGTGTACAAAGTTTTATAGTAAAGGCGTATTCTTGTCTTTAATTTATTCAAATAAGGCGCACCTTTGCTCATCCAACCAGGAGCTGTCTCGGACCCTCTTTAAAAGTTAGAAACTCCCTGCAAGTCACGATCTAAGGCCATTTGTCTCCATTATCTAAACAAAATGGAAGCAGAGACTCTCCTGAACTCCTGCTGTTTTATGGCTTTTCACTGATCTGTGTGAAAAGCTGGAACTTCTCCTGATTGTTTCCCACACAGACAAAGAGCAGTTCAAAAGATCTTAGCAAACGATTTGCTGTAACTACAGGTAAAATAAAGGTCAATAGGCCAGAATAAGTTACTAATTTCAAAACTATAATTAGGCTATTTCAATCAAGACATGTTAAGTTTTAAAACTAGCATTTTCTAAATTTATTTTCTTAACACCTTATAAAAGTATTTACTGTTATTCTGCTTTCAAATTATATTTCTTAATTGATAAGGTTTGAGCTTGTTTCACATGGGTCAGCCTTAGTTTGACCTTGCGATTCCCATGAGTACACTTATGAGAGCGCAGGATGTAGCCAAGGTTTGTGAAAGCATGTCCTTTATTGTGCATTATAATGAAGATGCCATGTTTATTAAGAGTACATGTAGTATACATGAAAAATAGAAAAAGTTGTACAAGGCCTTTGTGAATATGGTGCACCAGGCTGAGTTTTCATTTTACAAAACGTAGCAGGTTTGTTATGAGTCATAGCAGACAGGATGAATCGTATGCGGTGCCTAACAGAAAGATGCGTTTATGTATCCTGCAAAGACCACATTCACTCCTTAATTTCATCAGTGAGCGTAACATTTTCATTTCAGTTGAAGGCAACTGTTGACTCAAAACAAAGAAAACAAGAAGCCACAGATTCTGAAGTTTGCAGCTAAAAGCCTCAATTCTTTTATGTGGACTTCTGCACATCCGTGCCTACCTGGTCGTCATCTGCCACTGCGCGGGTGAAAGCGAGCATAAATTGGTCACAATTCTCCTTGCTGTAAGTCGGTTCCCATGAAGTGCATACAGCTGAAAACATAGCTGAAGTAAAGGCATCCTTCCTGACAGAATGGGGCATCCTCAATAAAGTAAGATGTGTAGCTACAGATGCTGCTGGAAACATGAAAGTCAGTGTCAGGGAACTATGTCTAAGACATCCTATTATTGCTCCACTGTACGAACAAGATTGCAAGAGAAAAAGGGGCTCTGGTTGAAATCCCTGGACTACATGAAGGAAGAGGCCACGGCAAAGAAAGCAAGAACTTTCCACCAGGAAAGTTTCTGCACAACATTTTGTTCCCAGGTTCTGCACATCCTGTGTGGCTTTCTACGGGAATCAGGATATACGCATCTCTTCTTAAGCATTTACAGCAGAGAATTATTGATTAGAAATCTGTGGCTAATCACTTTTTGTATTGTTTTGACTTGCTCATGCACATTTGAACTAATTAAATTTATGTTTCAACAGTTTAAGAAGATTAACAGAACACAGAAAAAAATGCAGTAAGTGGTTATTATTAAAACAGGTGGGGTCATGTTGTGAAAATTAAAAAAAAGCAGGTATAAGTTAGTTTTTAGAGAGAGTATCAGTAACCATGGGTTACTGTACATAAAAAAAAACCTGTTTGAACAGACTTGTCTTCATGTCTTCAACACTCTTGCGTCACAATTTCGCTTTTCTGCAAATTAAAATGTTTTGTCCCAAATGTTGAAGATTTTCTCTCCTGTAACACGATTTGGTGAATGCATGTGTACCACTCTTAAAAATGAAACGAGAGATCTATCAGCACCACTCCGCTGAGATGACAGCTGTGTAATTTGCTTCCAACAGCATAAATAAAGGCTCAAACTATCAAAGCGAGTTTTATGTAAATATAAACACCGCTGGACCCAGCATTTAAATGCAGGGGTTGACAAATCAGCAAAGCAACAGAGGCAATAAAAAAAATAGTTTAATGAACTTTAATCAAATCCTGTGGATGTTAGAAACCACACCTATGTTATCTGTAACCTTGGAATGCATATGCAATGCCACAGCTGCTGTATTCCTATTGTTTTTATAAAGCTGAAAAATTACCTTCATCCTCTAAAAGACACTGGCACCAATTAGACAAATGTGTCGAGCACAGCCTGACATTTCAAAGCATAATTTTCAATACCACCTCTGAGGAGCAACAAATGAGACAAATATTCCCAGGTCTGAGGATTTTCTAAGGTGCTGGACAGATTAGAAAGCTGTTGGCCTCCATTTCTGTCCTAGCCCCCCGAAGGCAGGGGAAATTGTGTCAAAATAAGTCTTCTTTCTGGTAAAAATGATGAACTGTTTCCTATTTACAGCATTGGAAGCCCATTTGTTGAGCTGTGCCTATGAACTGCAGGTTTATCTTTATACTATTTGCAAATTTACAGATGCAATAGAAAAATAAAAAACATTTTCTATGTCAATTTATGTTCGCAACAAGAGAAACAACAAAACAAAAAAACTGGGACAACATTGGAATGTAGCAGCTCAAATGTTAAATAAAAGAAGAAATGGACCAATCAGATTTATGGTAATTTTTCTGTTGAAACCAATTTTACAGACACGTTGACTACTTTTAAATTAATCTAACATAAATATAGATGTTTTCTCAATAAAGAATGTGATAGAACTACGTTGTAGAATAGTTTTTGTTCTGCCATCTCAAGTAGATACTTTTTTTTTTCCCCAGGGTAAATCAACACAAACAGAGAGGATTTATTCTTTTCTGGTGAAATGGAAAACCAAAACTGTACCTCTCTTCTGTAAATACTGCTTTTTTTAAAAAAAAAAAAAAAAAAAAAAACATAATCACAGGGTTACATTTATTAAACATAGCAACCAAAATCAAGCCAAACAGAACCTGGAAAATAAAATACCCCTGAGCAACAAGGTTTAGTTTAAAAAATAAAATAAAATACAAAAAACTTTTAAACAATGTTATAATTTATCAGATTGCTCATACAGGGTCAGATTAGTCTCCATTGGGCTAAAAGGATGGTTCAAACTGAATTTATCTCCCATGATCAGATAGCCAGGGGTACACAGACACATCCAGCAGCAGAACAATTGGTGTCCTGTGTTTATTTAATCAGATGAATTGTATCTACTACACTGAACTGATTATTGAGGATATATATATCTTTTAAAAATGTGGTTTCTGTAAAAAAAAAAACAACAAAAAAAAACCCAAAACATTTATTAAAAATAATGCTACAACTCCTGAATCACGGATAGGCAAGGATAAATGTAAATTTAGTTATTTTAATGGACAGTATCGTTGTGCAACCTCTTGTCCATTTTGTTTCCCTTGATTTACTAATAAACTGTAAACAGAAACATTGACAAGAATTCTACACAAAATCATTGATTAACCTCACTGCCATTTCATGCAGTTTGGAACATCATCTAAGCATCATGTTTTTATATTTGAGATACTTTGTATGCTACCATTTTGCATTTTTCTTCTTCTCAGTCGGAGAAGAGCCCATTAAGATATTATTTATGCTTAGATGACCAGTGAGTCAGTATTTTTTTTAAAGATATATCTGATATGACCATTTCCTGCTTACATTTATTTTCTGTCTATTTTGAGATTTTGTGTAATTCCGTTATGGCAGGCAGATGCACTGCTGTCACAATCATTCCTGTCAGGTGGTGGCAAAAAATGATAAGTTGATGTGTGTAAGAGACAGACATGATGTCAAGGAAATACCAGTATTTTTCTACACATTTATTATCTTACTCAATTTTTGTTGTTCATGTACTGCTGTCTAGATGCATCATGTTTGTGAAATGCTGATGAAAAGCATTTTCCTGCTTGCAGATATGTTGTTTTTGCTCTTTTGTCACATTTAACCTGAAGCACTGTAGTTCAGTCCACTGCTCAAAAAACACATACTTAAGATTTTGAAGTGACCTATGAAAAGTCTGATCATAGATCCTGATAAGATGCTGATGAGTGACATCAAACAGGCAGCTTATGCTGAAACAGGCTTTCAGCAGGAATCAGCTAATCAAATTTAGTGCTTTTTAATGCCAATTTAATGACATTTTTAACCTTTATAATGTTATCAACAGTGAACACAAAGTTATTTCAATGCTATTTTATGCACTGAGTGTAAATGCAGAACATTGAACACGTTTGTGTCGTTTCAACAACAGATTAAGTCATGTGCCTCACAAACTTTTCCCTCCATTTCTAACTCAACATTTTTCAGTTAATTGCATTTGTCCCGGTATCTTTTCCTCGTACCGTCAGACTTTCTTCTGTGAGCCATCGTTGTGCTGGTTTGTTGTGCTCAGCCAGTTCATCAGCATTTGAAGGATGATGCACATCGCCATCAACATCCTCTTGTGTTTGATGTTTTAAACACATGTAGAACAAACACTGAAGGGGTGAGGTGACAGCAAAAATAGACCTGCCTTCAAATCACAGAGTGGGTCATGTTTTATCCTTGGACTGGAAAAACAGAACTTTTCCCAGCAGAGGTGTTTGAATTTTAGACATGAATGGGGAATTGTTTACTGACAGCTCTGATCCTTAAAATTACATTTCCCTCTTGGAGAATTTTGTAATCTTTGAGGGTGGTCAATTCTCTGTAACACTTCTGTGTTTTATTGCTGAAACGTTATTTTCATATATTGTTTTATGCATGTATTTTATGCCAGTATGCTTATGAAGTTTCTTGCTCGACAAACGTGAATAAGCTGCTTGGGATTGGCAGAGAAAATCTGGATGAAAAGATTTTCTCTGACTCTAACTGCAGTTTTACTTTCTGAATCTGGTTACAGTCTAATTGAAATCTTTGCTAAAAAGGCTCTAGCCCAACGTAATGGTGTCACAGGATCAAAGGAGGGTTAAAAATAGAACAGCAGAAGACTTGTTAGAGGCTGCAAAGGATTTGAGACTAGAATCAAGGCTCGCCTTCGGCTCCAGTCCAACCTAAGCTTGGTCAAGTCAAAGTCCAGACCTACTGTAAATCTAATTCAGAATCTGAGGCAAGATTGTCGAAACTGATCTCCACATGTCTGTCAAAGAAGCTTGATTTACTTTGCAATGAAGACTGGTTGAAAATGTTAACCTCCAGATGTACAAACTAGAAAGAGACATGCATCAGAAAACCTCCATATGTCGTAGCAGTAGAAGATGAGTAGACAAACAAACATCTTCTTAGACACCAGGGCTAAATACAAATGGGCTCTACAACTTTCAGGTTTTTAATTGTAAATATTTTGGTCATATTTTAGTTTCACTCCACTTCAGTTATGCACCGCTTTGTGTTGGTCTGTTACGTGCAGCAGAATCCCAATAAAACACATAGAAAGTTCTGGTTGTAAAAATGCTACAACAACAACACACCAAAAGAAAAGCTTGTGAGGTATGACTAATTTTGCAAGGCCCTGTTTTTTTTTGTTTTTAATCAAAACTAAATTCAGCATCACACGGCAATGGTTTGCAATATCTTTCAATCACCTTTCGCTCCTTGCAGCTTCAGCACATGAATATTCATAGGTCTGTATTATTATTATTCCATCCGTGGGGAAAATGTGGATGTTTATCATGGCCTGATAAGCTAACAGAGATTAGCAAGCATGAACATTAATAAATGCTGTCGCATCCAACAGCAACGCTCAATTTCACACTGTGGTGCTCCTTAACAAAGACTGATCTCCCATCATCCCACCTTTGTAGCAGCTGAATAGACTCACATTGTACTGTTCCATGAAAAACAAGTCAATAGCCACTTGAGTTCAGGAGGACAGAGATTTTCTAAGAGGTGCTCTTGGATAGGTGGTAGGAGGAGAGTAAATATTATTTCTTTACCACTATTAGTCTGACACTTGGCGCATTGTGTGCCCTAAACTTGCTGACATATGAGACTTCTCTCTGTGCCTTCACTTTCAAATCTGTGCCGATAAAAGCATCTTCAAGATGAAATGAAAATAGGCCTTAATGGTTATTCTTAATGGCTATCCTCGGATCTGCAGTGTAACAGCAGTGACATTCTGTTTTAATCATCTCAAGAAGAAATGGAAGTTAGGTCTTTTTTCTCCCCAGCTAGGTGCCTACTGAGCTTCCAGTGATGAAGAGTGCCGTCTTACCTCATTCTGCTCTATTGTAAATCTGTGCAGTCCTGCCTATAGTGGATTTTTTTTTTTTTGTCTACAAATCTTCCGATATTCGTCAAACGACATACTGATGTTCAAGAATCACAGATAAGTTGTGGTATGCTGTAATTTCAAACTGAGGTCTTGGTAACCCCACATACAGTAGCTTCTACAGTAATCAGGAGTTCTTGTCTCCAATATGCTCATGTATGTGCTTCATAAAGTAGCATCAGACTAGATCGCTCTCCTAACACGCCACACACGGCAGAAATGTCTCAGATTATCTTTAGAGCCGTCACAATAATTTTAGCATCTTTAAGATTGTCAAAAGGGGAAAATTGGGTCAGAAATCGCCATACTTGTCTTGTCATATGAAGTGGTTTGGGTTCTCCTATATTCATTTATGTTTGCTCTTGTTTGGAAAAAGAAAGTTACTTCAGATTTCTCTAACTTTTTTTAATTATTATTAAGACATGAAATATATTGTGGTTAAAAAAATCAAAACAAGAAACTTGAGGTTGATCACAGAATCCAAGAGAAGCCTTAGGGGTGAGCGTTTCTATCAGAACAGAAAACCACACCTGGCTATATTTTCAAATGATGAACTGCTAGATTTTTAGGCTGGACCTTATCTACACACGAGGTAAGAGCATTATTACAGTAATAGCCACCTTCGGCATTGGCCCAGGTCGATAATATTTCTGGAAAATCATTATGGTCTGTGTTCTCCCTTGGGGAACATCCTAAAGTAGAGAAAATAGGAGCTGTGGAATGATGCTATCAAATGATCTAATCACTTCAGCAAAAAACCAGATAGTGAAAAGTGATTTCTTGTCCTTTCTGTGTTAGTGTGCTTGATACACCATGGAACAAATAGTCCAGGAATAATATCTGGTTAGTTAAAATTCAGAAGTAGTTTTTTTTTATGTGGGTGGTGGAGCTAAGTAGTGTTATTAGCATGATATCTGTGCATGGACCAATCTCTAAGTGCCTCATACTCGAATTCTGCTTGCATTGTTTGTGAGGAAGTAATCAAATGCTACTTATCTTCATCCTCATCATATTGAACAGAAATCTCGGTCACATATGCTTCTCGTAGACAATGGCCACAGATGGGTGATTAGTTGAAGTGTTCTAAAGGCGACTCTTTTATTTGACCAATTGAAATTGAGCATTAGGCCAGCGAACAAAAATAAGAGCTGCAATCAGAAAACCTTTCCAGCTTTCAGGACGTAATCTCGGTTTAACCCTTTAAAAACCCATTTAGAAAAATGGCGATAAATCCACAAATATGATATTTGCTACATTGGGAAAGCTTAGTTTGTACTACTTTGAAGTTTTTCATATTGTGTTGCATTGTAACCACAAACTTCAATGTTTGTTTGTTTTTTTTTTTAATGAAAAACACAAAGTTAACAGTGAAGTAGAAGAAAAGTTGTTTTTTTTTATTGCGGGTTGATCAATGTATGCACATGAACTGTGAATTTTAGCAGCTTCTTCAATTATTATGGATCTCTTGGCTGTTACAGATTACTTATCATCTTGTATCTTTATTCTAAAGTCCACAGAGTAAAGTCCACCATTTTCAGATCTTTTATTGGTAAAAACGTTTTTAACGTTTTTACTTGCTTTATTGCTTAACAATAAAGCAAGAATTTTTCTTCCACCTCATGTAGGTTTAGTCTGTTACATAACATTTTTAGTATGGATAGATAGATGGGCGGATGGATGGGTGTCTTTAAATCCATCTCTCTAAATCTATCTGTGCAGAAGTGTGTGTTTTAATAACTCACTTTTTCAATAAGGCTAAGCAGCAGACAGGCTACCCCAAAATGCTGTGTAAAGCGGATTTTCCAGCCAGTATTTTGAGAGGTATTAATGGCTTTGTGAATATTTGGATGATTAGTTCTAGCTGCGATGGGTAGCGAGCATTAATCATACTTTCTGATCACACGGATGTGGAGAGGATCTCAGCACTCTTCTCAGAGAGCCTGTGGAGGTCACTAATTGAAGTGGGTTGGGGGTCTACAGAAAGTGTGATCCTGCAACCTGGATCCCAGAGAAGTGTTGATGAATCCTGATATAAGCGTTTCTGTCTGTGCACCTGAGCAAGTGTGCATGTAAAGTATCTGTGCACAGAGCAGAGTAAAGACATTTTTTTTATATTCCACTCAAGAATCTTTAAAGCTATTGTTAATGTTCCATCAAGGGCAAAAAGCAATGTCTAGGGTTGGTGGATTTACTGTTAAATCAACGACAATCCATTTGTAATGGCCACTGCATATAAATCCATCTGGATTAATGTTCCTCAACTAATGTAAGTGCCAAGTTAACAGCTTCCCGTTCACACACAAGGCTGAAATGCAATCCTTCTGTTGCCAGGGGTTTGTCCACATTAAGAAAGAAAAACATTTCTTTACTTTCACTTTTTTTTAAATTTATTTATTTATTTGTTGTTGTTGTTGTTGTTATTGCTTAGCACAAAACCCTGGACACTGAATAAAATACAATTGTGATACGAACAAAAAGATAATTCAAGATTTCAAGTCAACTAACTCCAAATGGCTGAATATTTCAGCTTGTCCAAGCATAAGCCTGCATTAATGGATTCTGTGTTTCATTTGCACTGCATCCTGTATGTGGACGACATGCATATATATCATTAAACCACAGTCATGCCTTTTAACTCAAACAATCATTAAATTGTTTTCCTGCAAACACTTCATTTTGAACGACTTTCAGCCGCCTTGATTTCAAATAGGGAATAAGTGAAATTTTTTGGATTGAACTCGGCAGTAGATCTTTCAGTCTAGCATAAAACTATTGATTTTAATTTTAAAATATGTTGGTTCAGCAACAAACTTTCACTTGAAATTAAGATCTCAGTTGAAGGTGAAATTCTTTTAGCCTTTCAGGGACAAGGGGATCCACGCTTTTATTATATGCCAGTTTGACTACTGTAACACTTTGTACGCTGGTGTTACTCAGACTTTTACAGCAACAGTCAATAACACATTGCTCACATTTCTCTTGTGCTTGCTTCCCCTGCTTGGATCTGTTTCTTTTAGATTCAATTTTAAATGTCATTCCTGACAGGCACCTCATGGACAAGCTGCTGCATCTCCCTGAACTCCTGCTGTCTCATAAAAACCCATCTTAAACTGGAATATCTTTGCAAAGTTCATCTATTTCAGCTGTTTATGAGAAAAATAGAAGCCCATATATTTCATAGATTCATTATTCAATGAGCAATGCATTTCAAAAGTGTTCCAGGGCATTCTTGAGAAAAGATTTTTAAAATCAATTAGCTTTTTCCTGGTTAAAGATTAAATAAAGGAAACAGACTTTATAAAACAAATCAAGCATTCATAAATATTGGTGGTGATTCTGATGCAGCCTTAAGAAGTTTGGAAGGGAATGTGATTTTTTTATCCTTTTTAAGGGGATTCATTATTTCACTATCTAAAAGATAGAAATGTTGATTTCAATAAATTTAGTTATTTTGCCATTTTATAGTCACACTATTGTACTTTTTCAGCTTTAATTATTGTCAAAAACTAATTGGTGTTTACTTTATTTGATTGCATCTTCATTTTTAAAAAAATGCATTTTTACAACTTTGTCCGTTTATGCCCTAAGCAGAAATGTTAAAATGGAACTAAGGTTCTGTGTAATGTAGACATTTCGAAATGCATATAAAGTTATTACCTCAACAAAAACTGGACTCTTGCTGCTTGTGGTTCTACTGAGATGTTGGGAAGTTCTGTTCTTTTTAGCAGTAGCCTCCGATCTCTCCCAGACTTGTGAATAGGTTTTGTTTTTCCATCCTCTCAGGGCTGCAGTTATCCCAGCAGCTTAAGTACCTTTTTTTTTTATTTATTTTTTTAACCACACTTTTTACTCTCACTGAACCTTCCATTAACATGCTGGGACACAGCACTTTAGACAGCTAATTCCCTAATTAGCAAACCTTTTTTTTCATGTCCTCCTTGCAGAGGGGGTAACTGACTGTCTGCAGAACAACTGTCAAGTCAGCAGTCTTTGACTCAAGCTTTTCCATAAGCATGAATGGATAAAGGTAGTCATTATTTTTGTTTTAAGTAGTTATGCATGCTTTACTCGTTCCACGTAACTGTTTACTTTTGAAACTTTTTAAAAATATCTTTCACCATTTAATTCATACGTATGTACTATTTGTGACTGAACCAGCTGAACACATTATAGCTCTTATCTCATTCACTGTGGTAACAAGCCATGAATACATTAAACACTATGCTTCAGTGCAGGAGTAAAATGTCACAGGTATGAATTTTGCCACATGCAGTGAAAATTACACTTCCTATTGAAGCAACCCTGATATATATATATATACACCCCACGAACAAATGTGGAGTTGTTTGTGGGGGAGACTAGATCCCATCTCCAGTGAAAGGCTGGGAAGAGTCTATCATGGAGTAACCCAGATACAGAGGACAAACAGCCATGCATGCCATGGATGACTCATGACTATTGTCAAGTTTATAGAGACCGATTTACCCAAATAGTCATGTTTTTGGACTGTGGCAGGAAGCCGGAGTACCCTGAGAGAATCAACTTATGCATGAGAAGAAGAGACAAACTCCATCTAGAAGCATCCAGGCTAATCTTGCTGCTTGGCAACAGTGTCGAAAACTGTGGCACAGTAGAGCACCAATGCTATTAACAAAACTCTTTTTAATAATTTCTGTTAGTGTAAAGCAGTGGTTCTTAACCTTTTTTTTGAGGTACCGAACCCACCAGTTTCATATGCGCATTCACTGAACCCGTCTGTAGTGATAAATAAGATATTATTTTTTTCCCCCCCAAATTCAAGATATAGGAGTGACCCAACTAGAGTCTAGTTGGGTCACCCCATGATCACTAAGTCTTCTTAAAAGGTAGAGTCTCTGAGAACAGTTCTTCAAAATATAGTCAGTATTTTCAGCAAAGTTGAGCCGACTGTCCAAGAACGACCCAAATTTCACAGTTTCAACAGGTTGGCCATCGAGAGAAACTGGAACCACTTTAAGGTCTTGTTTAGATCATTTAATTAGCTCTACATTCTTAAGAGAATGAAAAACTTATAATAAATAATAAAGACTTTGCGGTATTCTGAGTTAGTAATGTAATTATATTAGTTGTGTTACCACCCCCACGCCATAGAGGCAGTAGCAACCCCGAAAAGATGCAACTAAGGAGCAGATTTAGAAGTACACCGAAAGCTACAGAATGGGCTCTTTGCACCTCAGCTTCCGCGTTCGGGGTAAAGCGGCTCGATTGTTTCCGATCCAATACAAATATCATTTACATTAGCTGCTTGCAGTGCTTGGTCAAGGTTTGTACATCAATCCGAAGCCCCAACAAGTCAGCTGGAGAAAGGTTTTAAGATGTTCGCCTCGTTATACATTCACTGACACGAAGGTGAGTTTTACTTAAACTTTGTGGCTAACATTAACGTTAGCTTATGCTAGTAGGTAATATTCTCGGACATTGTTCTTGTAAAATGTGCTATTTAAGTATCTAAACATTCTAACGGACAATGTATTTATCTTATTTTCAAGTATATTATGTGTGTTTATTGTCGTTAGTGTCACAGACTAACGGGGTTCGGTTACGGTTCGGGCTTTTTTTTAGCTTCCGAAGCCTGACGGAGCTCAACAAGCCTCATAGCTTAACAGTAGCGCAGCTCTGGTGTCAGAGATCTGGTTCAGCTGTTCAGGTTCAAGTTGCTGCTTT
>NW_006800090.1:64095-82714 GCF_000485575.1 Poecilia formosa
CAGCACCGATTGGCTGAGCAATATAACGTGATCCTCTGCATTAAGTGATGGCAAATCGGGGCGCGTCATCACCTCCGCGGAACCCCTGAGACCGACTCATCGAACCCAGGTTAAGAACCACTGGTGTAAAGTAAGTCTTTTAACTTTTGACTGTGTTGCTCTGGAATGTACTAACAGCTGGGTTTTACCCCTCCACATACCCAATAACCGCTGGAGACACCTTCATGTTATCTTGCACAGATTAGCGAAAATAGGCCATGGGTGGATGGAACATAGCACCTTAAAAAACTGCTCCATTGGCCTTTTAACCCCTATAAGGCCCAGTGTTGTAATGCTCAATTTATCTATTTCAAACAAAAATTAAAAAGTACAAATATT
The DNA here is from genome assembly GCF_000485575.1 of Poecilia formosa. Lineage (NCBI taxonomy): Eukaryota > Metazoa > Chordata > Actinopteri > Cyprinodontiformes > Poeciliidae > Poecilia > Poecilia formosa. The sequence continues at coordinate 64,474 of NW_006800090.1, forward strand.
GGCTTTTCTTCAGGGTTTTTACCCAGACTTGGAGATTAAATCCTATTGTCCAGTCATGCAAAGCTACCCCAGTTGTTTGTTAAACCTCAGATTCTGGGAGGTAGCATAGGCATTTTGTGGAAAAGTTGAAATGGCTCTTCAAAGCAAGGTGTGGCCCAAGACCAGGCTGTCCATTTGCACCCACCAGCTTTCCCTTTAGGATGATAATCAGAGCACAATATGTTGGCTAGAGAGTACGAACTGGTGCCAGCAGTGAAACGTAACCCTTTGCTTCACACCCAATGTCCTAAATTTGTTTTTGCGACTTCAAACAAAACAGGAGACACAAGCAACGCAAGTGTGGGTGAGAACCGGCATATCTGGCACGATGCATGACAAGCAATCAGTGAGGCAAATTCTGATGTTTTTACTAAGTTAAATTCTTCCATGTTATTCTGACAATGACTGTCAACAGCTCATGGGAAATTCTGCCATCCAAATCACCCAGCGTTGTAACGCTAATTTTCCTAAAACCTTACAAAAATAATTGGTTTTGTAGGAGTACTTTGGATATTTTCATCTCCAAAGTACTCCTACAAAATCATCTTATTAAAGCTTGAGATTTTTTTTTTTTTCCCTGTTTTCTATGACCGGGTCTTCCAGGATTAAGTGAGCTCTCAAACTGAAGCTGTGAGTCTGATTCGACTTTCAGCTTTCTGACCAGTTGCAGTGTTCAGCAATATTTTCACACAGAGCTTACAGTGGGGCTTCCTGTTGAAGTGGCATGCACACAGATAACAGCAAGACTGTTGGGTGTAACTGACTGACTTTTTCAAAAACGTTCCTGATGCCCCTAGGCTATGCTACGCCACCCGGGTTGCCATTTTGCCTACATTAAAATCCACCACTGTCTCCGACTGAAAAAGCAGATCATGTTCTTCATGCTGTCTGTTTCAGGCATGAAGAAATCAGAGAAGGTCTCACAGGATGCATCCGAAGCACATGATCCTCTTCAGATGTAGAATACGGCGTTTATATGGAAGTCCCTGTGCTGTTGGTTTATTGTTCAGACGTACATTCAGGTTGATGACGAATTTTACTTGCAGAGTAAACAGTCCAGTTAAGAACCTCTGCCCGCTTTAATGAAAGGATTTTAAGTTGAGACCAGTTATGAGCATGCGAGCAGCTTGAAGCGTGGCTTATTTCCGCAAGACGGTGACCTTGGAAAACCTCTATAAAGTTCCCCAGCCTGGGATACGTTAAAATGGATTAATTTCTCTCTGTCTGAAACGCCAATTAAATTTGGAATTAAACTATCACGGAGTTCTTAGACCTCAGATTGGACTCAACAGCTCTCACCTAACAACAATAAAAGAGTGTCATCTAGTTCACAGGCAAATAATTAAGGATTATCCAGCAAGAGTGTGTTAATTATGTCTGCAGCAACAACGGGATCAGCCTGATGAGGGGCTCAGCAATGATTAGATAATGACCACTGGCTTTTGACTAGAGTAAATGAAAGCGGTTGTGTCAGATGTGAGCGTACAGTGGTATTGTGCATCATTATTTTTGCTGGGTTGGTGGGACGCATACAGTAACATAAATTCATATTTCGCAAGCTTGACATGATAAGGCTGAGCAGTCATTATCGCTCATGAATAATATACCAATTCCTCACCCACTGTGGGCCGTATTGATCTGTTTTGAAAGAGATTTGCCTGAGCTCCTCATTTTAAGCTCCTGAGTTGCTTCTGCTGCTGCTGATGTAAAGATATGGGCTTTATATTGAACTTGCTATCATTAAGTGCACTTTGCAAAGTTGAGCATATTTTCCTTTCAAGTCATTAACTTGATTAATAGATGTTCAGTCTATTCTGGAAGCTCGGGTCAGGCTCGCGCCGAGGAGCCTGCTGCTGAGAAAGAGACCCTCTCTTTCGCTGGAAGCCGTCAGACTGAAGGGAGGAACGTTTCTCCTGTTTCAACCACAATTCCAAGAGAAAGCTTCTGCCTTGCAACTGACCAGCAGGAAGACGGAGTACAATGAATAATTGATTCCTTTAGATGGATAGATTCCCCTCTATCAAGGATTACTTCAGTTGTGTGTTGTATTACCTGGAAGGAGGGGTCCATTGTTCATCATATGGTCCTAAACTGTTTTTTTTTTTTTTTCGCCACTTCAGGCTTTGAGTCTAAACATTTTTCATTTATGTTTCTTCAGAAAGTCTAGAACTATGCAGACATCCTCGAGCAAAAAGCGTTATGATTTATGACTAAAATCGCAACTTGTAGAAATGATTCCTCAGTTCATGCTTCGAAAATATTACTTTACAAATAAATGTGGCATCCAGTCCCGAAGACAAGTTTTAGAAGAGAAGAAAAAGAAAAAGTTCTTGGTTGAATGAAAATTATTTTAAGTCCTAATATCCCAGAGGTACGAATAGTTTAGTGCAGTATGATGTTCACTGTTGTAAATTCACTAACAGCTAGCTTCTGACTTTCCATTCCATTTCCTTTGATATTGCTCTAATCAAAAAAAAAAAAAAGATAATAAGCATGACTCAGAGCTCATTACTTGTATAATCTAGCCGCAGGTCATTATATCCCTTTTGCTATTTCATATGTTTTGGTGAATGTTTTGCTCATGCAAATTCAAGATATGTTATATATTTTACTGACAGTACAGTCTGAGTCCAACTCATAAAATCTAACCACTGGGTCAATTTTACTTACTGTCACCGTCATTATCTGTCATAGCAATGAAAAGTTTTTTTTTAATTTCACATTTATCTGTACAGGTCTTGTTTTACAGCGACTTGTTTTTCACTGAACATGATGAGACGAACGTTGTGTAATGATGCAATTCATTGGCCACTTGTGTGTAACCTGCATATTGGCCATTGACCTAGGAGATCCAGCAACAATAAATGCATTCAGTCAATGGATGGATGGATAACATTGTCCATAACTTTCTCCACCATTTTTGTTTTTAACAATCTTGGCTATGTCTTTAAGGTGCTTCGCTCCTCTCTTTTTTTCATTAGATTTGCTGTTATCATTCCATAACATCTTCCCCATGTGAGAACTTCTCCTTCATTAACCAGTCATGCTTAGCCGATTACTTGACATTTAGCTCCCATTGAAAAGTCTTTAATCTAAATCCACCAAGAGGACTTGTGGTATTTAGCAGCTCCTGGAATTTATATGTGGCATATATTAATATCCATGATTCATTAGATGTGTGTTGTGAAATATGCTAATAAACCTAAAGAAGCACAAATGAAGGTGTAGGATGAATGACTACACCTTTGATTTATAAATATAAGTGAATTCATTTGGACTTAAAACTAGCTTTAAATCAACTAATTCTAACATCAAAGCATCAAATCACATTAAAGCTCCACATGTAAAAGGAACATATTTATGTTTAAAAAAGGGATCCATCTATTATAGTGACGCCTGAAACTAGATTTTGAAAAGATAGTTTTGTTTTTGCTGCAACAGTTTGAAAACGTTTTTGGTCTTATCCAACTCTTGGCAGGGGACAAATAAACCTGTACTTTTCAATATTTTACACATCCAGAAAGTATTGACATTGCTTCACTTTTATCACATTTTGCTATGTTACAGCCTTATGGTAAAATGGATCAAGTTATTCTGTTTCCTCGAAAATTCTACACACAAGTAACCCATTATAACAAGTAAGTTTTGAGATTTTAGCAAATTTATTAAGTATTCACAACCCAAAATTCGGTTTCGTGGCAAAGTGAAATTGTGAATACTTTCCAGATGCACCGTAGAAAAAGGTCTCATTGAACAAGTTTATATCAGTGTTCTGCACAGCATTAGGTCCAGTTAGATTAGCAACAAACACCTTATTCTCATGCACATATCAACAAGATATGATAGGTTTGTATTTATTTATTTATTTTTTTATTTTAGTTCAGTTGGATGCAATTGCATATTGAAAAAAAACTTGTGTGATTGTGAGCTAGAAATTGCTTTTACAAGCATCAAAGCGTAGCAGCATGACAAACATTCCTGATAAGTCTGCTGCTCAGGTGAGTGACTTTGTATTGACTTTATTCTGGGTCTCAACATTGCGCTTAAGAGTTTAGGGCTGCACAGTGGTAGCATAACTCCAGCGTAAACAGAACAATGTTTTCCTGTGACCTCTTGTCTTCTCCCTTAGGTGGGAAGGGAATGAAGCGTACCGTGACATTGAGAGAAGGTGTGAACATTTAAGTGGCACCAGACACCTTCAGTGATATGCCACATAGAAAATTTAGCACCTCTAACACAGCTCAGGCCAGGACTATTTCAAAGTTGACAGCAGAGCCGGGGTCAGAGAAAGGTAAAAGAATGACTATGGCTGCGTGAAGCGTGTTGGGGAGCAGTCATTTTACACTTTTATGCCCGTAGTGAATAATGAATGAAGGGAACAGCAAAAAAAAAAAAAAAAAATAAAGGTTAGAAGCTCAGCACAGCTTCATTTCGCAGGGTGATGTTCAGTCCTTTTGTTGCGTGAGAAGCAGTGCTTATTTTTTTTCATGGGTAACTCGAGAAGCCTTTCAGTCAGCAAAACAACTTATTTGCCGTTTTTCTTTCTTTTTTCTTTTACATTGTCAAGCCCCTTTACTTTATTGCACCAAACTCTGGACGAAAGACAAAGGAAATCGCTGTTGTACAAAACTTGCTGATATCAAAAATTTCACTCGATTCTCCGTTTCGAGCTTAAACTCTGGTTTGAAATGTATCCACTTCTATAAGATGAAAAAAACCCGGTGAGAGAGTCTTTTATGGCCTCAGTTTATCACAGGCAAGGTTCAACCTGTGATTCTTTTTCTTTCGCTGTGAAATTGCTGGTGTAGAGAGGCGACCTATCGGATTCCCCACTTCTTATCCAGTCATGGCCGATCCAGGAAGCTGAACCTAGTGATCGCTCATCTCAAAAAGAATGAAAATCACTTTGTGATATTGTCTTCTTGGCAGGAAGAGCTTTCTGTGGAGCTTGTTTGGAAAGCATTTATGTCATCAGTGTACTAGCAAAGAGCTTTGTTTGTGATTTCCTTTTGTTTCTGAAGATGATCAATCAAACTTTATTCACTTTTATCCAAACTCAGCCGGTTCAGACAGCTAAAACTAACTCAGCTTATTTTATTTTTTGAAAAAGAGATGAAAATATTTAAATATGGCATTTCTTTTCTTCTACATTCCAGAAATATTTGCAATCATGAATGTGTAAATTGAGATTTAAATGTCCTGTTTTTTTTTTTTTTTTGCCATTATCATAACCATTAGCTTCCTCTCTCTCTGATTAAAGTCATGACTCCAAAATGTTAACATTACTCCCAGGCAGCAAAAACTCAAATGACAGCATCCATGAACAAATATGGACTTCCTCAAAGGTAAAGGCAGGTTGAACTGGGCAGTGAGAATAATATGTGCTTCTTTGGACTGTAAGACTAAATCAGAGCATCAGGGAATCCCAGTCATGCACAGGGGGAGCACGCAAAGTCAACACAAAAACGCTGAAACCTGAACCTTGGTCATTTCTGCTGTGGAGCGACTGTGCAAAGCGCTGGCCTGGTATATTTACATAAAAAAATAATAAATTGTTCCCATTTTGTTATTACCAGAGTTGTGTTTATGCCATTATGCTAAATAATAACATCTTTGCGAAATGAAAAGCTACTGCTAATATACATATTATCAGCATTGGCGCGATAACCGTATTCAGGTGCTCCACTGTAATGTGTGAGCTGTGTAATGTGCTCTCAATATTTAATTAGAGCATCAAACCCACTGTCAGAGAAAGTGAGATATGGCTCTTTTGTAACCATTTTAAATGAGTTTTTCTCCTTGCATTTCTGTGACACTCTATTGAAATATTTAATGTGATGCCTGATTTTTCCCCCCCCTGCTGAAAGCTGAGAGGTTAACAATGAGGATGCTAATCATACCCTTTCACTGATAATTGACCAGTATTATCGTATTACATGCCCCCATTAGACAGAAATTGATTTTCCTGCCCAGACGGATGCCAGTGGTTCAGATATCTCACCAACAGCTTCGAAAAATATTACTCACCCTGTCGCTGCTGAAGTTATATAAAGTCTTTGTCAAGTTTAAACTTTGAAATTTGTAATTGAAGTAATCTATTAACATATGGCCCGTGGCTCTAGAAAATGGGATCCCAGGTAGAAATGGCAAAGTAATAACTCAGTTCAAAAAGGGAAGTCTCTATAGGTGTCAAGTTGGATCATGCAGATCCTGTTCACCAACGGTGTGTTTCACGTCAGATTTATACAAGATGCTGTATTACAAGGTTATGGCCTGAAGGACTGCGTTATACTAACACCGCTCCACCCGGAAAAAATAATAGCTTTAATTATGTGATCAATTATGAAATATTAGAAATTTAACAACTGTACATATGTGCACTGTTGTGTGCAGCATGGAAGTTCTCAAAAGGGGTTGAGGTCTGAGCTCTCTGCTGACAAATCCTGATGTGAAAATTGTGTCTTATGCTCTCTGAACCCTGCAATGGACTGTCGACCTGACCGGAGTTTCCCCCGCCCCTCGGCCTGATGGCTGCTGACATATTCTCCAGCCCTCCCGCCATCCTGACGAGGACATGGTGAGTTCAGAAAATCAGAAAATGGACTTAGCGGTGGCTTACTGCTGTGCAACTGGAATTTTGTGAGAATTGGCTTTGTCACTCTGTAATTTGCCCATGTCATCAGTGAAAGAAAATACTGGGTTTTTTTTAACAACTAATTGAAAAGGTGTAATATGTCTCCTTTCAGTGCGGTCACAAATTTTTCTATCTTTCAACAGACATTCATCCACTTATGACTTGGTTCGGTTCTGTTTAGTCTTTACAAATTTAAATTAAATCCATCTTTATCAACTAGAAAACAATCTAATTTAGTTCAGTACAGCCCGAGCAAGTTTGAGTGTATTTATAATATTTCAATTTATTAAAACAAAACAATTACAAGTTTCATATATTCAATAATATATATGATGACTGTGGATATTAATGAGGTAGGATCTGGTCACAGGCTATGATGCCTGAGTAGTTTAGGAAGGAAATTACCTCATAATTCAATATGACTCCTTATTCTGCAACATCTCTCTGCCAACCTCCATTCAAGGGTCTCCATGGTAACCAGTTGCACTCATATCATTGATTTAGATTCAGGAATTAAATTCCACTTCAGTTATAAGTAGTAAGCTAAATTTAAAGCCGTTGTCAGATAAAACAACATGTTGTTTCAAAAGATTTGGCTTTTTAATTATGATTATTTTTTGCATGCTTCTTTTTTATTACGGCATGACTGATGATTTTGTTTCGATTAGCTCCAAGCTTTGCAACATTTGCTAGCACTATTTCTTTGAAACTTCTTCACTCGGTCAGCTAGCTGCCTGCCTTGCAGTTGGCTACTAGTTCCTTTATAATATGTTATCTATTATTTTTGAGGCGTTATCGAAGATTATCCTTTCCTACATTACAAAAACCAAAGAAACAACCTTCCACTAAAAGATATGCAGTAAGAGATGCCACTGAGAACTTGAACGCTACAAAAACTCAAAGCCTTTCAAAGAAAGATTATTTTAATTTATTTTCCTTAAGTAGACCACATGAAGCATGCATAGAGCAGAAGGCAACATTAACGACGGGGATTGCCTCTCAAAATAAGATCACCGGTGAAGCTCTGTAGAATTATAACATTAGATTTCCAAGTTTCTAAATATTGGACAGACGATACATTCCTTAAACTTTGTTCCTGTTTTAATTCTTTTCATTTCAGCTTATTTATTTAGAGTCAATTCACAACACGTCATCTCAATGCACTTTACCAAAAAGTCTTGTCGATCCAATTGTACATACATTCCAATGAGATGTGCGATGTCGCTATGTTTACTACGTTGTTGATTGACCTGAAATAGATTGCATGCCATTAGACGCCAATGCCTTCTAAATACTGTAGATTCTGTCTCGTAAAAGGAGAAGCAATCTCACTCCTTCTCCTTTTAACCAACTTGAAGTCTGCTGATGAGGACAAGGTGTGACTGCACATGATAATAGAGATTTTAAAAGCTGTTGTCAGACTATTAAAGATGCTTGATGTCAGCCGGGTCTCCCTCTCACAACTCAAAGCTCTGTTGTGTTTACTGTATAAAAGTGACCTTGAGGTCTTCTGGTGGTATTCACAAGGTCTCTCTATAGACACGCTTAGAAATAATGTGTTAGGGTCACAGTATCATTTAACAAAGTCTGCGCCCAGGAGATCTATTTCATCTAGAAAGACAGCCGCTACACAACTTGTGCTCAGTTTACCGGTTAGATGGTTCTTCTAGGAAAGTATGAACTAAATAAGACAACTCCAGCGAGTGTGACAGCAAAATACCCTTCTTTGTTCTTTTGTTTTTGTTCTTTTGTTGCAAAACAAAAGAATCACAATGATATAAGTCATCTTATAATCTAAAACCTGAACTGATTGATTTACATTTGTTTAATTCATTAGGGCAGAGTCTCTCGTTTAAGGCTGCAGTTAAAGGGAAGGCGACTGACTTTCAAGTCTTTTGAGAATAATTTGTACATTCCTTGATGCTTTGACCCAGTCTGACTTTTTTTCAAAATACTTTCCTCTTTAAAAGAAATACTTATAATAGCTCTGCCTTTTTTTTTTCTGAAGCAACAGTAGCACTGCACTGCATCAAATATTAATACAGGAACGCCTTGATATGATACTCATTTAATTTAATTTTTGCTGCTGATGAAAAACACCATCTCTGTTTTCCCTGTTTAGTTTAGAGTGAACTAATCAAGATGGAAATTTCAGAAACAAAATTCTGTTTAGTCATAGCACACCATGATGAATATTCAACATTTTTTTTTCCTGTTGACGATAACTAGCGATGAATTGTGGGGTTGTGTTTCGTTTATACCCTCCCACATTAAACAAAGGCTCTCAAAGGTGCTGTGATGATTATTTTCACATTTGTCTCTCACAAGCACAACACAGTTCACCGTCTGAAGGAAATTAATCATCTATTATGGGATGTGTCATGTTTCTTATTGGGAACAATTAAGCAGAGTGGAACAAGCAAATGAGACTCTTTGTGCAATGGATCATTTATTTGTATATTTAGTTATTGTAGAACAAATTTCAGGATACGTATTTTTCATGATGATGTATTTTTTTTATTATTATTTTGTTGGTGTTTTTAGAGAGGGTCTAAGGATTTTAGCTATGTAGACATTTTTTTTTCTACAACTGGACTTGCTGTGCAGATGGTGACACATTGTTTTGCAAATGTTTGTAGATGCTACCTGTTTGCCCATTGGCTGGATTTTAAACAGCGGTGTACGTGAAAGTAATTGGGACGTTTGAATTTATTGATCTTGAGGAGTGAGTGAATAAGTTTGACAAAATAGTGTATGTTCAGTCAAGTTTAATTAAAAAGGAAAAAAAACAGATTCTACAAGATTCTAATTTACTAGGAGCTTTATAGGTAAGACAAATAATGATAAGTGATGCAACTGTTTAAAAATCAAAAATAAAAATTTTAATTTGTGCTTTAAAAAAATATATTTTTTTGCTTTTAATAAGAACTGCTTTTTTTTTTACAACAGTTTGTAGGTTTTATTATTACAATATTGACTGTGAAAGATTAAGATAGAGGTATCACAGCTTCAGCATACCCAAGTTTCTTGCTGTATTGATGTTATGAATGTGTTAAGAGGCTTCTAAATTATTCAGAAGCCTCTTATTCAGTTGAGACGGTTCTTATCCAATTTTTGTAGTGTTTTTGCTGCTGAGTTGAAAAAAGTGCATGTCCATTTATGTGAAAAAAGATCACAAACCTACGCCTGTTTCAAATTTTGTGAAGACTTGAGGCTTGCTTTCCCAAGGCAGCTCACTGCACTGATCAACTATCATACAATGCAGACATATTTTATACAAGGGATGATGTACAAAAAAATACAATAATTTCCTAAGAAGAAAAGGTGGGAGGATTCTGCAGATGAGTGTAATGTGTTCCTCTTGTACTCATGCTGTGTTCCAGCTGTAATCGGAACTGGAAAATTCCTTCTTCCCAGTTTGAAAAATCAACTAAAGTGCTCTCAGAAGTCAGATTTCCCACTGGGAAACTGGGAGCAACTCAAACTACCCACAGTTATAACTTGTAAGATGGACTTTGCAATTCACTATGGCATCAACAGAAGCAAGAAGTGTTGGAAAAATGTTCCAACAGATGTTCAACATTACATGCAGCGCCTACAACTATAAGCTGAAAAGTGATGTTTGCTTATGGAACGTAAGGTTAGTCAGAGGTCCTGCAAACAATGTCTATGGCTGTCGCCACGTTGAAATTCCGACTTCCTAACTATAACGCTGTTTTAGACTCTTTTTTGACGGTGCACATTGTCCCCTCCCTCACAGAAGTGAGTGAATCTCTTCGTCCATCTCTGATTATGTGCATACCACCAGATGGTCTTCTGTATCAATTTGTTTACGTAATTTTCATAATGTTCTGTTTCAAACAGTTTATTACTTCTGGGTTAGTAATGTATAAGGTTCTGTGTCAGATTACTACAGAAACACCATGACTCAAAACACACACCCCTCTTTCTGTCTCAGACTGTTAAGTTATTATTCAGACAGTTTGTTAATGTATTGAAGCTTTAATAACACGTTCCTGAAAGCAGTGAGAAAAACATATGCTTTTTGTATACAGATTTAAGAGGTGAAAAACACCACCAACCCTGCTAACTTGTTTATCTCCTATTTTTAATTGAGACTTTTTAGCCATTCTGTACAGATTTTGAGTAAAAAAATGGCAAATATCAGTATTTTTAGAGCCAGTGAAGCTAAAAATGTTGAAAGTATAAACCAAAAATAAATCATGTACAGCTTTTCTGTTGTTTTCAAAGCAGATGCATTATTTCAAAACAAACTTTTCTGACATGAAAAAAGTCCTTTTGTGTCATGCCTATTAAGACAGGAAGCAGCACTTTTATATATGGATGACAGTGTCTATGATGGCACTGTTTTGAAACCTGTCATTCTCTAAAGTGAGAGAAAATAGATTGTTTTCATGACAAAATAAAGCCTTTCTAATGGGAATATGTTCAATGGATCTTTGGCAACTTATTATCTCCACCTTACAGTGATGCAGTGAGGACAAAAACCATCAGGAAACATGGCTGAGCTCCATTAAATAAAGCATCCAGTACACTTCTTGCCGTACGACTGTAAGACAACTGAAATGTTGGATTTACGAGAAGGAAGATCTCAAAGCAAAGGAATCGTGTCACCACTAGAACAGAAGTGAGTGATGGGTATTCTTTGTGAGCTTTAAGTTTAGCAAGTTAAAACCCTTTTTTCTGTTGCTTTTACTTTGAATGTGTCTTCTGTTAGTACAAAACATCTGCAAACATCCACAGATCGTGTTGAATCAACAAGAGCTACCTCCAAGCAATCCAGCTACATGTCTAGCCATGATAATTAGCTTCAGCTTTGACATGTTTTTTTTTTCTCTTTGCTTGATCAAAATGAAGGAGAGAACATTTGGTTTCTGAAGCTGTGTGTGTTTTTTGGTAGCATGTTTTTAGGACCAAAACCTTGTTGTGAACTGATAGATTTTCTTGATTTGTTATGGTTAAACTCCCACAAGTAAGACTAGAGCTAATTATGAAGAAAAACAAATCATAGTTGCACAATCACTCCATAGAATCTGATGACAGCTGTTTTAATTGGTAAAAAAATGTGTGGCGATATATTGTTTTTTCTTTTTTTTTTTCAACCAACATTCCTCGTCAACAGTATTCAGGCTTGTAGATCACAAGATATATTGATAATTATGTTTCAAATAGTACAAACAAAACAAAACATACAGGAGTTGCAGAAGAGGTTTGGTGTTATATCTGGAAGGCTAAATTCGGGTGTTAGTGAAAAATACAATGGCTACCTAAAAGAGAGCGATAGTAAAGGCTGCAGTTTAAATGTGACTGCAAGATTAAATGGTGGTGATCTTTGAAACAATTCAAGATTTTGACTGCCTTCAGTTACACGTCACAATTTCTGCTCCAGTTCTGCTCAGCACTCTTACTCGCAGAACCATTGATGTCCGAACTACCATGTCTTAATGAAGATGGGATTTAGGTATCACCTTCTGCATATATTTCAAAAGTAAGACCATTTTTCTGTCCCATTTAGGTGTAGAGTTCAAATCTTTTGATCCTTTTAATGGGTCTCGGGTGACAAAACCCGGGTGACAATAGGTCCCGTTTGCAACCTATTGTGAATTCCCTACAGAGAAAAGAAAATACATCTCTCACCAGTAAATGCTGTTCTCTACTGCGGACTGCTATTGACTTTACACGTAAAGTCCATGCAGCTCTGTCCAGTTTTATAATGATCTGGCTTTCTGGAGGTCACAGTTCATCCATAAAAGTGTGCACTACTGTTATCTAGCCTGGTTATGTCCAAGCACTTTGATCTTCACCCTAGGAGTTGTGTCCATCACCTCTTAGAGAGAATTATCACCACAATTCACAAGCATTCAGAGAAAATGACTGCACAACTGGGTAGACTCAATAAACCAAGCCTCCCAGTGAGAAAGCTCGAAGGTGGGCTCGTCAACAAGTCAGAGCTCTTTTCTCTCTCAGACTCCCCTGAAATATTTATCACCAGAACTTATCAGCCACTTGATCAATTATACACCTGCCATGGGCTTGTAATGAATTATTAACATGCCCCTGATAAGCATCTAACCCATTGATTTTTGTCACATTCTTTGAGATGGATATACTGGGTGGAGTTTTCTCCAGCTCGTTCTCTTGACATTTGTCCGATCACACAAGGGAGTGAATGTGAGCTGACATTTCTGGCATAAATAGCAACTTCTTGTGGAAAAACATTAAAAATAAGTAAATTAGGTCATACCGCCAACCAACATTATTCAAAATTGTAGCTGTCAGGAATTGTTTCTTTACAGAAAAAAAAAAGATTCATTACAGTATTTGACATGCAACTAATAAATTTACTCTTGTTACTCTTGATTGATGATTTAGTTCTTATTTAGGTCTGAGCTTTGATTAGGTCAGCCCAACACAAAAGTTTGCTTTAATCCAACCCATTTCATTTTAACTTGGTGAAGGTGAACTTTAACCCCAGTTTAAAGATTTCTGCAGCCTCTTACAGGTTTTCCGCTATAACTATAAACTATCAACCTTCCTGCTGAAGAAAAGTATCCAGATACCATGATACTGCCGCCTCCATCATGTTTCATATCATTGTCAAAGTTTTTTTATTTTTTTATTTATTTTTTTTAAGTATTGCATGTGTGCGAAAAGTTAAATTTTGGTCTCATCTGACCAGACGCATTTTGTTTACGTTTGATGTCCTACATGCCATTGTTATGGTTTTCTGTAAAAAACACAACAATACTGGCAAAGTTATGGAGTGCACCAAAAGTAATCATACTGTCAACAGATTCCCCCACAGGAGCTATTGAGGACTGCAGCTCCTCCAGAGCTACCACGGCCCTCGTATCTGTTTTACTGAAGCGTTTTCTTCTTGCCTTTTTTGGAGGATTTGTACAGAACAACACAGAAGGCAGTGGTTTTAATTAATCCATCATTCTAATTAACTTTTCACATAAATGTAAAATCCTTTTATTATTGTACATGACCTATTTTCAATTTTCACTTATTTGCATTCGAGTCTTATTTGAAATTTACAATTACAGCTGAAAAGCAGTATAATAATTTCTCTTGATTTATACTAGTGCTGCCTTTGAAGAAAATAAGAATCTCTATCCATTCCCAGAAAGTAATACTGCATATCAGCGGACCTTGTCACATAAGCTGACGGTTCTCAGGTTAGCCTGACATTTTTATCAATTTAGTCGACGGTCTCAGGTTCTCCGGCCTGCAGCGCCACAAATCTCAACTGAATGAAGCTGAACAGCAAGAGCAAAAAGCACAAAAAAAGACCAATTCATTCAAACTAGTAAAACAGTAAAAATCTCAGTTCTCAATAATTTCACAGGCCAGTGGGGTAACAACTTTAATCAAAAATCCTTTGTGTAATGGCAGCTGCAAACCCCACTGATCTCTAACCTGTCTGGTTGAAAGGAACCCAGATTAATTATTTCATTTCTCCATTTCCCACTACAAGAACGCCCCGTCACCTATTCATGATGGTTTCATCCCGTACCCAAGCTAACATATGCTGGCTGCCAGTAAGAGTTGAGGAGAGGAATTCAAGTATTGCTTTTTCTTCTCTTCATAGCAAGCACAGCTCCCGGTTTCGACAGACTTACCCTGACAGCAGAAGATTGATTGCTGCAGAGATTGAGTCTGAAAGTCGGCTTTCACATTGGATAAGACGCTCAAGATTAGCTTTCAAAATGATGTGCAGATGCCTCCAGATTTGGCAGGAGAAAACTTAAACAGAAACCAGACTAATTTTTGTTCTTTTTCCTTTTCCCTCAAACGTAAAACATACATTTTACATGAACTCTGCCGGTTTGAGCCTTTGTTTAGTAAATGCAAACCTACAGATAAACTCAGAGGTGTTTTTTGGCTGTCAGGAATTAGAGAATTCTTAAAGATCATTTTTTGCGTGTGAAATTGTATTTGGAGGAGAGGAAGAACTGGTAGTAAGAAAAGGTATTAGGGCACAAGAAATGCCGATAGGAAGAAAATAAGGAAATGGAGAGAGTAGGACACTAGAAGATACAATAGGGAACGTAGGACAATAGGAAAGAAAAAAGGAAATAAAGAATGAAGGACACAAGGAAAGTAGATGGAAAATGAAGGTATAGGTGGTATCATGCCATATATCTCCAGAGAGGAGCCATGCAACCCTCCTTTTTGTCAAAAAGAAACAAGAAAAAGTGTTGTCCTTTGCCAATCATTCAAACAGGAAAAGCTTAATCTGAAAACCCACAACGCTTGTGTAAAGGGGTGGAAAAACAAGTTATAGGTAAATAAAAACAATCATTCAGAAAATAGGCATCCCAACATAATTTTTCATTTTGTATCTTTAATTTCTCGTTGTAATAAGTTCTTTCTTTCAGTTAGTCCGTGCAATTCCACACACAACCGCTAGAGGTGCTGCCGTGTTGGTGGCACAGAGAAGATTGAACACAGAAGAAGAAGAAATCTGGTTGAATGTGAAGGAAACTCAGCGTGTGTATCTCGTCTTTCTCGTACCGCAGCATCACACGTTGATCATTCAGCCATCTGAGGTTTCAGGGTAACATTTGTTTTGCTAGCTCTGCAGCCGTGAAAAAGACAGACACTCTTATTCTAGAGGGAAATTTTAAAAATTCCTTTATCTGCAACAGCGAAGTAGCAAACATGGCAGACAAGATAAGCTCATTGTTAGCTGTTTAAATATTAACAACTTGGTGTCAGCCATTCCACTGCGAGTTCCTCCATTGAGATGTTTCCCCCAGTGTGAACTCTGCACCAGCTCACATACATTGATTTTTAATGAAATTAGTTGCTAATTTTGCTAATTCTATAGGACCCATCTGTCAGCAGATGGACCCAGACTGAAGTTGCAAATTAGTGCAGAAACTAGTTGGAGACTGTTGTAACCTACCCAGAAAGCATGATGCAAAAATAGCAACACCTAAATTGGTTTTTGTTTTTGTTGTTTTCTTTATTAGAAAGAATCCTGAGCCTTTGAAAAGGTTTCTGTTGTGGTTTTGAAAATAGTTTTAAGTATTTTCCTTAGTATTGGTATGGAATTTGAAATGTTTGTATGGTGACAACCATCCTCACATTTATTAAAAATTGTAATTATTTCATGTAACTTTCTAACTTTCCTAGAAAGCGAATTTGGAGATTTTCTAAATCCTGAGTATGAACACCAGCATAAATTACTCTACCTATAATAAATGGTTTGAGTTGCACCTTTTGATATGAGATACTATAATAAATTCACCTTTTTATTTGATTCTAATTTGCTGAAATGTAGCTGTAGGAAACAGATCAAACTCTGAGATTAATAGTAGCACCACCACAGTGAAGAAAAAATATAATTAATGAGGATCTAAAAAGGAAATAAAATTGAAGTCAATGCAATTATAGAGGTGAGTTCTGATCAATAACCTTGACTAACAGCTTCTGGAAAGCACCATATAATAGAACGTCACTTCTGTGTTGTGCAGTCTGTTTTTTTTAATTTTTTCTTAGGTCATATACACAACAGCGCACCAGACTAAATTCCAGATTCAAAGTGAGCAATCAAGTTGTTTTTGCATGAATTTACCACTGATTAGCACCTTGGCTGGTATTTATATTCACAAGGAGATTAGAAACACTGACCTTATAACCCTCTGGAAATTATCATTAAATTAGTTAATGAGAAGTTGTGTTAAAATTTACATTCAAGTGTAGTAGTCTGGTGTAATTAGCTGCAAGCGGGAATAATTAACATTTATTTTTAGTATTCCAAAATTATTCACTGTGACCTTTTTTTTTAGGAAGAAAATCTTAACTTAATTGAGTGACTCAAGAACAAATATCCTGTTTTTTCTTAGCCCCATTATAGAAAGTAATGAGTTTTCTCTCACACATAGCTCCATTATCTAGTTATTTTTTGGTTATCAAATTTAAATAAAGATTAATATATCACCCATTAGAACAGAACACAACACCAGGGGTTTATCTTTAACTGTTCAGCTGCAGCTGTCACCGTCTTCACTGGATTCTGGTGCTTTATTCTTCTAAAGGAACCCTGTGGAGTTCTGTGCAAACAAAATGGTTTTATTTACATTCAGTATCTCACAGCAGAATGCCTCTTGTGCATCATTAGGGCTGAAAGAGTACAATTCTGACTGCCTTTTTTCCAAGCATACATAACATTTAATAGATTTGTGCCGCATAGTGTATACATTGCTACAGTTTGTGTTCCTTATCTATTGTTCCGTTACTCATGAGCAAGAACAGCAATAAACATCACACCACATTACCAAATATTGCTCCGCTGGACCTTATTGAACCAATAGATCCTTCAGAGGATAAGACCGCTGCAGTTTTCCTTTCCGCTACCCCAGGAGTGACATTTTATTTTTCAGAAGAATGTCCTTACAAATTTATATGTGCGCACACTTGGCACAGACATTTCAGCCTCCTTCATGTGGAAAATTACTTTATTGAACCTCTATCTGTTCATCTACTACCACTGTAATGTAAAAAAAAAAAAGAAAAAGAAAACACATTTGGCATAGATGAAACAATTTAGTATTATTTTTTTCAATTACTGACAATAACTCTGGGTTCTCTTTCTGTTTATCTTCCCAAGGAAAGTACATATAAGTCAGGGATTCTGTGTTTAGCTGTGTCTTTCTTGGACAAAACTGCTGACTATTGAGCTTTGTGGACTTCCTTCTCACATAAAAGTACTTTGTGTTGTGCATACCTCCTGGACAAAAACATTAACACAGCAACCACCTCCTTTAACCTGGAATCCACATTTCTTCACCACAAAAAACACTGAAACAGATACACCCGAGTATCTGTTTCAGTGTTTAGACATGTTTCTTTTCAGTAGTTTTGTGGACTTTTAACTTGGTGAAACTTATTTCCCCATCATAGAAAGTATCCCTAGCACAGTGTGAGTGTTTTTCTTCTGCATCTCCATCCTGTCTTCTCAACAACCACTGTGTAAATCATGAGAAATCTGCCATGTAAAGGAAAATAAGGGTTTAAAAGACTGATTTTAAAGGTGAAAGACTCGTTTAATTATCAATACAACATATTACTAAATGTTAAGATACAACTTTTATACTTTATCCAACATCTCTGCCCAGTTTACTTTAGTAAGTCTGAATCACTTGTGGAGAAGTCTTGTTCAACATAATGATAAATAATAGAAAAATAAAAGCGCATATTGAAAAGTGGCAGAGCAGATCTTTCTTAGAATACTCATTGCACAGTAAAGATTTTATAAGGAATGAAGCCAAAAAGACATCAGAATAGATGAGTGTGATGAAAGATTTATTCACAGTCAGTTCCAGGAATGGATGAGTCTCTGTCTCTTGTTCTGCATAA
The DNA here is from genome assembly GCF_000485575.1 of Poecilia formosa. Taxonomy (NCBI): domain Eukaryota; kingdom Metazoa; phylum Chordata; class Actinopteri; order Cyprinodontiformes; family Poeciliidae; genus Poecilia; species Poecilia formosa. The sequence goes on from NW_006800090.1 coordinate 82,538, forward strand.
GAATCCAGACAAGCGTCAGTTGAATTTCACTGCAAACAGAGTTGTTTGCACAATGAGAGGTAGACAGATACACAATGAGAGAAGGTTTCAGAAACAGGATCAACAAGGACTTTTTACTGTAGCAAGATTTTGAATTGGCAAATACAATGATCTGGCAAAAAAAAAAAAAAAGCACAA
>NW_006800090.1:82930-85097 GCF_000485575.1 Poecilia formosa
AAAACAAATCTAGTAACAAAAAAACTGGATAAACAGTTTTATACCTGGTAGTTTTTCCACCAAAGCAGTTCCAGTGCTGAGCCAGATGTGGTACATCTACAAACAGATGACTTACAATCACCAGCTTTATATGTTAACACTGTTTCAAACAATAATGTTTTTATATAGCTGAAAAACGGTGATTTTTGGCAGATAAATGTTACAACAGTTGAACACAGCATTTAACGAAGCATTAATTATCACTAGCTGATGATATTAGAAGACAGATTATGTTTTTGATCCATCTCTCTTCTTTTTCTGCCCATTTTCTCTCAGATGATTGTGAATACATTCTACAATTGCTATTAAAAAAATCTGTTATAAAAATGGCATTTATAGGTTCCAAACAAACATCAGGTAATGCGTGCATCGATCTGCTTAACCTCCGTGACTGGAGATATCAAAATAAACAGTGGGAGAATTGGGAACAGTGGGCTTGTGTGAGCTGGTTCGATATCTTATTATCGATCCATGTTTTTCCTGGTGTTTTGCCTTAAATTAGACAGATCAAAAAAGAAACTTGACACTTGCAGTGTTTTGATTGGTTGTTGTTCTCCATAAATCCTCTACAGCTCCTGAGGAAAAAGGTTCTTTCATCTGACCCGGATCAAAGCCGAACTCTGACAGAGAACATGTTTGTCAGAGGAGGAACCTGCACCTGTGGAAAAACAGAAACTGGAGCCGGACCACAAAGGATGCATCAGAACAGGTGAGTTCAGCACTGAAAATAAGTTTAAAGGAATCCGTGATGTGGATGGTGATCAAATAGGTTACTTCAGTACAGGACTGACATAAAATAAAGCAATTGTATTGCTAAATTCCACACAGTGATTGTATTTAGCACTGTTTTCAACAAAACTGCTGCAAACATGATCAATTACAGTACCGTATTTTCCGCACTGTAAGGCGCACCTTTAATGAATGGTCTTTTTTAAAACTTTTTTCATACATAAGGCATTATAAGGCGCATAGAATAGACGCTACAGTTTAGGTTGCCACCCGTCCCTTTGTTCCGTACTCTATGATGTGTAATAATAAAGAAGTGGTCCCCGAGTACTTTATATAGAAGGCTGCCCCAGTCGATCATAGACATAATATAAGGATAGACGCCTCACGGACCGCTCTCGCCTATTGTCGCTGACGAGATTTAAGGCGGCCATCTTGGAGCGGTCCACCGCTCCACTCAGCCTTACATGTCTAGCAGGCACAATGACGTATCAGCGCATTTAATCGCTTTTTTGTTACTGGAAATCATAGTCAAACATCTATCAAAGCTACATTTATAAACAATTGTATTTTTTAAGTATGTTTTTAATGCATAGTTCAGCATATTTAAATATGCTTAGTGGCTATAACAATAGAATAGGAATGGAATATTCTGATATCGATGTATGAAGAGCATATTACAAAGACCACAGCCGTTCATGATTTATTTAATAAGTTATTTAGTAATATCAATACATATTTATATAAATATACAAACACAAATAAATAATGATTAATACTGAATAATATATATTGGATACATACATACATGTACCCATACATATATATATAAATATATGTATATGTTTTCCAGCCGACGAGTTCCAGCTTCAGAGAGATTCAGCAGCTGAGATTGAGTCCAAAATCTGATGCGAGATTCATCCGTGCTGCAGTGAATCCATCTCTCTTTAAAGATATCTCCCTCTTCTTCCTCACATTGTGTCTTTAGGAAACCTTCAAAACAAAAATGGAAGACTTGGGAGCTATCTTACTTTTGACAGAGTGAAAGAATTGCATACAAATAATAGTCTTTACCACCTGTGTAAACTTTGCTGGTAAATGTTATAACACGTAATATAAGTTTTATATGTTACATTGTTTCATTTCTAATATAGGCCCTTGTGTAAGATAATCTAAGTCAATGTTAGAGAATAATTCATTTTTTTAGATTTACGGAATCTCAGTTAGCCTTCATAGCGGGGCTGAACCAGTATTACACCAAGCACTATAGCTAATATTAGCTGGTATCTCGTTGGTGGACATAAATAAGGTAAGGAAATATTCTAAGGACAATATATACACAATAATATGTCCATCTTACTTGTGAAATGTTATCTGTCAAGCCCTCACATCAATAGTCCAT
>NW_006800090.1:85223-143538 GCF_000485575.1 Poecilia formosa
CAGCCAATCCTGGGTCTATTCTTATATTATGTCTATGGTTGCGATATTGTGCCCAACTGCTTTCTGGGTAACACAGACCAACCGACACGCTGCCGCCGCAGTCCCTGTCTCTCTTCATAATTTTACATCATTCCCAGTTTTGAGATTTGTTTATTTTTCATTCATATTTGTGATTTAAATACTTATTCATCAATTTTTTCATTCATTTAATTTATGTATTTATTAGTTGAGTAATTTATTTATCAAAACAATCATTTATTAAAGTCTTTAATTTATTAATTCAGTCAATATTTTCCTTATTTATTGATTTAATAGTTTATTCACTGTGTTCTTAGGTCTTTACAATGTAATGTAAAGATTCTTAAATGTCTCATTTTCTCTGATGTGTTAAAGATTAAAACTGAGTTTCCTTCCAGCATTAATGATTCTGTTGAACTTAAACGTCTCATTTGAGCAGATTCGCTTTGTGGCGCATCCTTCAAATTGGACCGTTGCTGTTTCTTTTCTTTTCTTTTTTTTCTCCTCCGGATCCCGTTCCCTTCTGAGAGTCTTCTCTGAGCAATGATCCACAAAATTCCAGCGCACAGAGAGATGAGAGAGCGAGAGAATAAAAACAGAAAGTTAGGCTGGGGCGGGTGAGGTGGGGGGTGCAGCAGAGTGTGACATAGCGGTGCATTTCAGCTCGGCTGACTCCCATCCTGTGCGTGTGACCGTGGAGGATCTGAAAAACCTCTGCTTCGCCCCACAGCAACAGAAAGAACAGGAAGGTTCTTGGGGAGACTAAATTTAGACCCAATGTGCTGTACCATCAATCCCGATTACTCTAACTGCAGAGTTGCATTTGTAGTTAGAAGAGTATGGCTAAGTGTGGAAACCATGTTACATAAGTGTTATTTTGTGCTTGCTGCTCCTACATGTTTGGGAAAAGAAGGAACTTTTATGATTCTGTGAGTGTGGTACTGTCCTTCTCATCTTCACTAACCTGGCCTTTATCCATATTACATGAGTTAATTTGAGGTTTGCAGCAGCACAGTTTGGGACTCCAGCATATAGTTACATTAGTGCTTTTTATACTGAACAAAGCTGACACTAAGTGCACAGTCACATAGTGTTTATAACTGAGAAATGATTGTTTTCTCAGGCTTCTCTTGTTGTGTTGTGATTAATGTGCAGTTATTCTCTTGATAAACATGTTTTATTTTAAAAGAATTCATATTCGGTGTACATACAGTGTTGCAAAAAAGTATTTCTTCTGTGTTTGTTCTTTTCTTACACTTAAACGTCTCAGTCAGAGATAACTAGTAAATAGAACAGGCAGGTTTAATTTATTCTGTCTCTTTCCAAACTGACCTACCTGCATATGAAAGACTAACTCCCCCAAAACCTAACAAGCAGTTTTTTCAAACACTCTGTTGAGATTGTGAAGAGTTTGCATAGCTACACAGAAATAAAACTCGGGTAAAATAAGATGAGAAAGACTGAGTCCTTGATGGATTCAGTCTGTGAAGGAAGGTGTCTCATTTACTTCAGCTTTTTTGTCATTTTAACAGGCCGTCAAGCTTGTTTTGACCACATATTTCACTTGCGTTTGATACAGCCGCTGTCATTTCTCAAGGTGCTGATTAAAAAAGATGCTTAGAGAATTTCATAAAACCATTGGCAATCACCTTGTAAAGTTGTTCTGGCAAAATATAGAAGTCTGCAGCATCTGTGTGATGCAGACTTCTGTAACATGGACCAAAATCTCTTGATGAAAGTTTCTGACGTCTTGTTAAGGAGCTTTCACACTCCGTGATGTCTGTGGGTAAACTGTTACTCTGAACAGTAATTCTCCACAGAAAACAACAGGGAAGGCTAAATATGTCCAGAAAAATAATTTTAGGTGACATAGTATCTCTCAAATTGATCTAATTTCTATGAAAAAATAAAACGGAAACCTACAGTCTAGCACCAGAATGACTTCAGCACCAGCACCATTTCAGCGGAGAAGCCCTGGGAGGCTGCAGGCTGCACCAGCTGCCATCAGCTGAGTGGCAGGAACCTCTTTGAACAGGTCACCAGTCACAGCAAACAGAAAGACACCCAGCCATGCATGCACACATTCACTATTACTGTTCATTTAACATCAAAAACACAGCAAACATCCATGTTTTCAGAGTGTGGGAGGACGAATCAGGCAAGCATAAGGAAATCACACAAACTGAAGGACATTAAAGTCTTGCACTGCAGCATTTCAGGCCTTAGTGAGATTGGATTAAGAGCTGTTTGATATTGTGTTTCCATCTGAAAAACTTGATCAATCTTTAAAGACCCTTTTTTTATTTTAGCACGAAGCTAAACATCTCACTGTCTTTGCAATTTACAACAGTGACAATGCATTCATTGTCTGCAATTTACTGCTAACTCACATCATACCTAGAGCTGTACACTCTTTTAAGGCTTTGTCTTGTCAATTTACTCACATGTTTCGTCTAACAAGAGCTGTACCTAATAACTGTGAAGCCCCTTAAGATAAGGATTTCTTACTTGTTTTGACATGTGCACACATGCAGATACACACATAATCTGATTTATAATGACTGCATGTTTGTTTCTTTAGGAGCTGTTTTACTTTTTGTTTTGTTTTTTATTACGCAGAGACTTGTGTCTCTGGCTGACATTTTCATTTTCATCACCTCATCTATTATGAATGAAAAGCACCATAAATAACAAATGTCTGACAGGCATCTGAACACTGTAGTTTTCTTTATGCCATGTATTTAACTGCCTTTCTGAGCTTGTGCTGACTCCACCAACATGCTTTTTAATTTATTTAGTTTATGCTGTATTTGTAACAAGCATATCCCTGTCTCATTTCAAACGCTATGTTAAACAGCTGGAAATTCATGCACTACAGTTTGTTCCACCAAAATCACAATGTACTGTACGTGGTTGCAATGACTTGTAAAGACTAAACTCAAGAAAATACAAGGTGGAAGTCAAAACAAGGTGGACTTGTCATCTTAAAATATTTCCATCCATCCAAAAACGGAAGTAAGGCTTATGAAATGCGTCATTAACTGCGAGACGACCAAATACAATAAAGTGCAATGAAATTTCCTGCAAAGAAGTCACCTAATTATCAAATATTGTACATCTGTGTTGATCTCAGTATAAATCCAGCTGTTCTGTGAAAACTTCAGACGTTTGATGGAGGCCACTGATGAACAACCATCATCATGTAGAGCAAAGAACAGAGCAGGCAGGTCAGAGACGCAGTTGAGGAGAAACTTAAAGAATAATATCTGGCGCTATGAATATCTCATGTGGCACTGTTGACAGTGTCTCCTCTGAAAATGGAAAGACTAATGCACGACTCCAGACTTTCCAGTTTAGCAGGCTGTTTACCTACACTGATTGCAATAATTAGAGACCCACGGTAACTCTGGAAGAGCTGCAGAGACCCATAGCTCAGGTGGAGGAATCTATTGTTAGGCAAGATAAGGCAGGTTTATTTGCATTGTGCCATTCTTGGACAAACTGCTTATTTCTTATAAACTTGAGTTCAACCACTCGCTTACCAGATATGCTTTACAATGGCGCAGTCAAAGTGCAGACCTATATAATACTGAGAATCTGTAAACAGACCTGAAAATGTATGTTTAATATTGAGACGTTCTCCTTTAAAGCATTGCCAAAATAATAATTTAGTGAATATAATAGCAGAATTCATGATATTTAAGTATCACAACAACCAAAGCAAAGCCTAATCTTCACCTCTTTGACTTTGAACATTCCTTGACTCTTCTTATTCTGTGCAGTCTAAGTTTTCCTTGAACTGACACAAGGTTTCTCTGTGGGAATTATACACAGCAAAAAGCTCCCATGTTAATAGCACAGTAAATGCCATCTGCATTAACAAAAAATTGTGATGGATTTTTCTTGTCAAACATGCATGTATTGTGTGCCAGCATAATAAAATATTTATTCAGATGCCATGTTTCTGAAATAGTGCAATAGTTAACGCTTCACTTAGTAGGAGGGGGAAACTCGGTATTGATTAATTTTCCCTGTTTTATTTGCATGCCGACTGCCGCGTCTTGACTTCTGCAGATGCAATTCCTCTGGATCCCTTCAGCTGATGGTCCCATGATTCATCATTGAAATAAATGCATCAGTATTACAAAGTTGTTTTTAGGGGACACATTTCGAACATGAATATATTACCAAACACACACAATGTCAGTTTTGTTTTCACTCTGGTTGTCAAATTAGCTGTCTGCCACATCCTTCACACAAAATGCGCTCTCAGTTGTGAGAGCATCCTTTATCCACAGCTCCATGGAAATTTATAATTGGAATCCAGCTGGGACACCTATTCTTTCAGCTGAGATGGGTTGTCCCCCTGTTCCTAGTGGCGCAGAGATGTGAATGCGTATGAGGTCACTGACAGAGAGGACGGATTCCTTTCGTCCAGATCAGGGTTGTTTCTTTCCGGAAGGAGGCTCCAAGTGGGTGAACGGGTCAGAACAATTACTCAGATTGTGTTGTTTGGCTGTAGACCTGCTGGAGCATAATCTACTAATCACATTCTTGCCTTGTTCCTCGTCTGGTTGAACGAATCATCTAAGTCCATGCTTGGCGTCCTACAGTCAGTTACGAAGGAAAAACTCCCGTACAAGAAAAAACGAATTTAGTTCTTCCAAAACACAAGACTAAATGTTTTTTAATAACAAGTGAACTGAAATAATAGTGATTTTAAAAGTTTGAGACCATAAAATGTAACTAATTATCATAAGTGTGTAATTAAAAGGCAACTGGACTTCTTCCCTTGTTTCTTGAAGACATTTCACCTCTCATTCAAAAGTTTTTCTTTCAGTTCTGATCAAGGCTGGACATAAGCTGAGAATACACTGAAATATGGAAGACTTTTTTTGAAAATTTGTCTTATTTTTCCCTTTATTTACAAACATCCTAGCATCTTATTATTATTATCAATACATAAGACGATAAATAGAACACACTAATGCGTTCAGTAAGGTCTTTATGAGATAGTTGGGACAAGTGACTTATTTGCTGTACAGCCTATTTATTTTCCTTGTTTGGGACATTGATGCTTGACCATCCAATAATATCCCTAAAGATGCAGAATGCATGGCTGCTTCTAGACAGTCATGCAGTTAAATAGGTAATTTCTTCAAATTAAAAGCATTTCACCAGAATAACACCAGTGATGTATTTTTGAGTGACAAATATTTATTTCATGCTACGTGTTTGGGCCTTTCTCCTGACCTTTGTGCAATCAGATCCTTTGTAGCTATTCTAATAACTATGGCTTGAATCTTTACGTAGGTCATGGATCCAAATAAATAAATGCCAAAATAATTCTACTAAAATAGCTGAACTTTCTCTAAGTTTAATCAGTTTGCCTGTAATTGGTGCCTAAGGTGAACCTAAGAGTCCCTGAACTTTAGGAGTGTACAGAATCATGCAACTAGGTTATTGCCCATTTATTTTTTGTTTTTATATTTTCTCCTCTTAACAGATGTTTGTTTTTTAGTTGATTAATATCACATGAAAGGTGGGAAGAAGTTTAAAAGGATTTATCTTGGTATCTCATTGTTTACATTGATCTTGGATCTTAGTCATGTTTTTTTTTTTTTTTTTACTTAGCAGCTAAATAATTATCAGTGCAAGTCAACTAGTTGCCAGGTTTGCTAAAGTTGACGACAGGGGTTTTCACCTCTCTGCAACCCATTGGTTTCCCCCACTATGCGTGGTCCAGGGAGTTTTGAGTTTTGTCATCAACTGTCATCCTGCGCTCCAAATTTATCTGACATTCAGCATTGTGGGCTGAATACTACAGGTAGAGCCACCTCATGTCAGACTGATATTGTCATAAATAATGGAACCAAGATGGGCCCACATAACCCAGGGATAGCCAGCCACCCAAGAGTGATGAAAGAAACCTGTAGAGCCCAAGGACACTCATCTAATGGTCCAGCATTGCCAGTGGTACTGTCACATATCTCAATCAAACCACACAGCCGCTGCTGCCTACACGTACAGAGTCTGGGGAGAAAATATCCTGTCGTGTACGTTTGAAAGAGATGAAGATCAAATGCCGGACCACCACAGATGTCTGGGCTTCTAACATCCTCCACCTCATGGTGGAAAACTTTAAAGGTATGTGTCAGAGAAGAAAAAAAGAAATCATGATTAAAGTCCTAGCACAGAAGACATTGGTCAGTGTTCACGAAAGGAGTGCTGGGTCCTTGAGAGGGAATCCTGCTCTGTGATCATTAGAGGATCCGTGTGCCGAGTCCAGACGGAGCTGTCACAGCGAGGCATGCCTACATGCGTCCTCTGTGTCTGTGGGATCCGTTGCTCTGGGCTAAATGGAGGGGGATGGAAAACCAACATAACCTTGCGCTGAAGGTTTTCCCACTCTGAAAGAATGAGCGTCTTATTGCAGCAAACACTGACCTTCTGAAGTCGCAGACAGAAAGTACTTATGCATACAGCCCCAGCCGAGTGCCATTCCCCATCAGAGGAACATCTCTGTTGCTGCTGGCTGTGTAATAATGGCCTCCCAAGCCAGACGACTTGATCACATTGTGAAACTCATCTGACTCATAGGATGTGATCAAACAAGTAACTGCTCTGACATTTTTTAAAGTAAAGCTGTAATCTAATATCCACATGAGTAATAGATAACATAAACCTTATATGGTATGATGTCATATACTACCATTCAGCGGGCATGATGGGATTTTTTTTTTTTTTTTTTTGCTCGAATGTCAGATACTATTATCGTCTGTTATGTTGCATCAGTTTTTCTTTCCACAGAAGACTTTGCACTGTTGTAAAACAAGGCTGTGGAGCAAACTGCAGCATTAATATCACTGTAATCTGATATTAATGCTGTGACCTTATTCCTCTGACAGTTTGTAATTGTTTATAATAAAATAATACCTAGTCCCATCGTGTTCCCAAGCAGCTAACTTTACAAATGACTGCTTGTTGTTCTTTGAAGATTATGACCTGAACTTCTTATCCCGTGTGCATTTATGAAGAGTTAACATGCCTCTATATATCATAATATAATAATTCTTAAATACATTTCTGAGGTATTTATTTCATTGTGGTGGCATATAGCAAACAGATTTTTTTTTTATTTGATCTGAAGCAAAATAAGTTTGATCTGATTTAACTTCAGATAGTGAGAGAGAAAAAAGGTTTATAAGTCTTTTTATTTGGTGTATGTAAACTATAAACTGTATGTAGAACTAAGAATTTCCTCAAAAACCTGCTGTACCAAGTAAACATATTTCCAAGAACATTCAAACATTCTCTAAAGAAACAAAAATGACATTGACACATTAATGACACAAAAAAATAGAAAACCAATGAATAAAATAAACAAATAAAGACTTGCTTGAAAAAAAAAATAAATTGAAAAAATTCTGATGGTTGTTTTTGTGTGTGTGTGTGTCTGGGTTTAAAATGTTTAATGAACCACTGCATGTACTGTAGTAATAAATATTATATAGTGTGGTACTTTGTGGACCTTTTTCTCAAAACAAAAAACCCAGCAAAAAATTTAAGGGACCGTACTTGACCAGTTTAGTCTCGTGAAGCAGAGCAGCAAATCATTGCTACATCATGCTGCATGTTATGATAATGTGTCTGTTTAGCTTGTCATTGCATGCCTTATACCGAGCAGGAGTCTCACCTTCACTTGGAATGTTATCCTTGCCGTCACCATTTAGCATCTCAATTTAATATATAATTGACAACCGAAAAGCCCAAGAAAGAAGAACAAGATTTTTCCAAAAATAACAAGTTATTTTCTTGGAATGTCATGACACACCCAGGCCTGATTGCTGACTGCTGTGTAAAAGCATCACTTTCTAAATGAACTATTTTCCAATGCAAGGAGAAATGTGCTGGAAGGAGAAAGTTCTCTGCAACTGCTGAAAGTGCAAAAGTAAGAAGTAGGATGAAACAACGTTGTTCAATAGAAGATGAGGAAATGATTGAAATGCGTCAGTCCAGGAGGTAGCTTTGAGTTGGGTAAATAAAGTTTTGGGGGAAAAAAGTCTTTTAGCCAAAAAAAAAAAAAACCATTACGGCTTGTCCAAAGTATTTCACAGATCAAAATTTGAAGCTGGTGGTTATCTGTGCAATGATAATTAAATCAGGTACAGTGTGATCTCCTATAACAATGAATTCTCCTCTCTGACAGAAACTCCTGAAGGAGAGCATCATGCATCAGACTGTGAGAGAACACTCGATAAGAAATCATTATCGCATCAGGTTTCTGAACACAAACATTAGAAAGGGCCTAGTCAAAGCTTCATTCTGAATCCCAATGAAACGATAAAAGGCAGCACGAGCAGGAAGGAGAACGCGAGAAAACTTTCAAATGTTGCATCGTTTTGGTTTTGTAGGTGTAGAGCCTGACTGTAACCAATTATCCATAATAGTCACTAAACTTTAGCAGTTATGCTTTAAAAATGGACCAGAATTGACTGAGAACTCGTATAATTTGTCTTAGAGATCTGTGACTTTAAACACTAGAATGTATAAGAACATTGGCATCAATTTAATACAATGGGGCTCTGATTTGTGAATAAACACCTTTTATTTTTCAGTATCACTGTGATTTAAAACAAGTGTCTTTTTTATCACCAAAGTTATTTTTTGTGTATATTCCTTAAGATCTGACAGTTTAGCGCAATGAAAAGATAAATAAAAGAACTCAGGAAAGCCTTTTGTTTCACAGCAGCACATTCACTGGGCCCTGTTGAGACAGTCTGGTGTTTTTACCCACTTAATGAGCAGTTCTCTGAAAAAAATGTTTATTTTTTCTGCAAAGCAGAATTTCCACTTTGATGACAAAAAGTGTAATGTTTATTTCATGACAACACAACGTGCTTTACAGAATAACTACTGCAGATCAATCCGCTTTGTTCATGTGAAGCTGATTAAAACAGAACTGCAAGCGGTGCATCTTTTGTAGATCCAGAAAGTGGCGAAATTATAATATCTCATTGTTATATTAATGTCAACTGTGATAACTGAAATTTTAATGAGGAACAAGACACTTTGTGGCATGTTGCTACTGTACAAAACATACCTCTACATGAAGGATAACGAAGCAACAATGTGCGATATTTGATGAGAAATGCAATGCTGCTTAACCAATAACGTTGATTTTCAGCTAGAAATAGACCATTATACTATAATATATTTGCTCAAACTTATTATAATGCCTTAGGCCAATTAGCTTTGAATGTCTAGTCAAATTTCATTGCAAAAAAATAAATAAAAATGATGAATAATGGAGCTTCAATTTTAAGAGAGATTAAATTATGGATATAAAATCTTGTGATAATTTGTCAAGATTCTGGGTTGTTTTGGGACTTTTCTGGGTTTGTTCATTTGTCATTCTGTGTTTCTTTGTCTCTTATTACTTGATGAGATCAGCCATATTATTTTACTTTATGTTTATTATTTATGTCTTGTCCCTACTTTTTGATTCATTTGGATTTGATTAACCAGTTCCCCAGTTTGTATCTTCTTTTTTCTCTGACTCTCTCTCTCTCTCTCTCTCTCTCTCCCTGTCTCTCTCTTTTCTTCACTCTGTCTTCTGTTCTCTCCCCTCACACCTGCAAGCTGTTAGCTAATCCGCCCCGGTGTATTGTTGCAGCATCACTCTCACAGTATTTATACACCTCTCCTCCTCTCACTTCTTTCTACAGTCATAGTGCTCGACTCCCTGTACCTGGTTCTTGCTCCCTGTGATCTCCCAGTTTGTAAGTTCTTGTTCATTGACTTTTTCATTAAATCCTCTCTACCTACCTTTCGCCTCAGTCTGCTCTGCATTTGGGTCCAACACCGTAAACATGAGATATTAAGCTTTTCTAGTTCCCATACAACCCAGTTTTGAGATGATTTTCAAAGTTTTTAAAGGAGTAATGGGTTTCTGATTCCATGAAAAAACTAAGTAAATAATAAAAGGTCAATTTTAATTGTTCAGCTTTTGAGTGGATGCAACAAAGGGAATATCACCAAATAAGCTCTTAACTCCAAACACATGGGAGATAAACCTCCAAAATATCAACACTCCACATGATTTGAATGCAAGTCAAGGTGGTAAAATAAGCTGAAACAAAATGAATTAATTCTAAGAAACTTTTTAAAGTTTGTGCACCAAACGTAACCATAGCTGGCATCTCTGTCTCCCATTAAAGTCCTCCTTAGGTTAGATACAATCCTTTGAAACGGTTAATTTGCCAAACAAACATTTTAAATATAAAAATTTTGTCAAGATATGTTTTTTTTTTTTTAGTTTAAACTCAAGATTAAACAATGAGACCTGGAATGTTTTTTGTTTAAAATCATACCTGAGCCTTTAATCCATTATGGCAATTTTGAGTTGCTTATATCCTCTTTAGAGGCCAAAACTGAAACATTAACTCAGCAGGTGACTCCTACTAAACCTTAATTTCTGGTGTTTATGCTTTCTAGCTACTATAGAGTCAATACACAGTCCACATAAAGTCATAACTGTTTCAAACTTTTTTCAGGGATTTTGCTGCATGGTTTCATTGACGCATCAAGAAGAGGAGAGGAAGCTCCGTGTGGAGGTGAGGCTCTGTTTTCTAGCCATAACTAATGATCATTTCACAGCTTTTACACTTTAAAATGAAATATAAACACCTCACAGTCCAAGGAATGTTTTGCTATTCAAAGATATTAAATAATTGCAGCCACACACAGCAGCAGTGCCTTAAAACTGCAAAAGTTACTGATCCAAACGGGGGGGGAGGGTAATTTAAAACCTCAAAATATTTTGTTCACTAATTCCTTCTTCTGCTTCAGGGTAAATCTACTGTAAATTAGTACAGGTGAATTTCTACTGTAGTCATTAGTTTTTCCCCAGACAAAGTTAGAGGAATAGTAGCTACTACTCTTTTTTTCAGGAGAAGACCTCTTTATTTAATATGCAACTTCACACTATAGAAAATTCACACACAAAACATGGTCACCTCTTGCTAATGACCTCAGACAGATCCATTTACTGGACTATTCCTTAATTGTAAAGGACGACATAAGCACTGAAAGAAAACTCTAAATAAAGCTTATTTAACACAACCATATTAAAGAGAAGCATCCCTCTAATCATTTTCAGATATTTTTAAAATGACTGACATACTTTTTTTTTGTCCTCAGTCTATTTAGAGCCTTCTTTGAATACCTTAAAAGCCTTGATGACATGAGGACTCCTCATTCAGCCAAAGTGGGATCTTGATTTCAAAATGTATAAATTGAACTCTGTAAAGAGAAAGTTTGAGGCAATCAATCTACTGAAAACACAGCATTAAAATTTAACATTTCCCTTTTTTAGTCCGCCGATAGTTCTTGGGATTTAAAATAGGACAAAAATAAGACAGTTCATCTCAGACCAAAACAAGGTTTGTTAGCTGATCAACATGTGAGTCAGTATATCAGAATAATGGCAGTATCTGTTAGCCCTCAAAAGAATCGTTTAACACGTAGATCACTTAGAAACTAAAATCTCTAGGATATGTAGCTTCTGTTCAACCACCCATTGCAGATACATGAAGTACTCCTTATCCTCTAACTTAATTTTGTAAAGTTTATGAGCTTGTTTTTCAGAGACGCAGAAAAAGACCTCTGTTCGTTTTACCCATAGAGTCCCTGTGTGTATTTCAGTATTAAAAGTGATTCATAACATGAATGTTTTATGTGCAGAAAACCACGCTAAATGAGATATGGCTGCCTCTTGTGGAGTTGGCATATTTCTTTTACTCCCTGTAAAGTTTTAAGTGATATATGATTGAGTGCAACCTTGACAGCTCAGCAGGGCACCGAAGACATGGTTTCCTATGTAAATAGCTCCGTTAGATCAGTATTTGCCTGTATAATTGAATAATATATTCCAATTAGATCCCTTTTACAATGTGCCAAATTGCAAGGTTGACTAACAGAGGGGTGGTATATGTTGTACTCCTCTGTAGCTGACAACTGCTTTTTTTTATATGTAAGTAATTTTAATCTACAGTTTGTTTGGAGCAGAGCTTCACACAGGGATCACCCCTGGTGGAGGCAGTAATGAAACCATAAATCACAGCATCATTGGACGTCTTCCTTGCCTCTGATATTTCCCCAGACACTTTCAGTCCAGCCCTTTTGGCATGCTTACAGTGTTAAATAGATTGACCGTAGAAGATAAACTTAAATGGGACTTTCAGGGGCTTGTGACTCAGAGGAAAAAAAGAAGGAGCGAGCTGTTAAAATCGGCGAGCATTTGATATAACTGGAAGCTCGAAGCAACAGAAGAGGTGCAGTTTAAGGATTTCCTCTGCATTGTGCAGCATGATGTGGGTGGAATGGTATTTAAATGTCAGTGAAATATCTTTTTATAGCAAAATGTATGAGCTGGCTTGGTGATGGAAGGAGTCAGGCCCATTGAAGGTTTCCACCTTGCGCTGGTTTTGACAGAACATCACAGGATAGGTGATATTCAGAACACCAGTATACCAGTCAAACTCTTTCATTCTATCAGCAGGTACGTGGTTTTGGGCCCAAATGTCTCTTTACCTAATTAATCAAGCACTCTCTCCCTCGTGTGGCTCAGGCGTTGAGAAAACCTTAACTGGGGTTACTTATTGTTTATGAATGAAGCAAGAAAGTTTGGAAAGGGTTATTGATTAATTGTCAACTGGGTACATCAGTAGATGTTTTATATTGACAGAGTACATATAGAAATAAAAAGACATAGTTAAATAAAGTCTTTATCTTAAATGATTAGTGGACTCATTGGTCTGGCTGTTCACTCCCTGTGTCAGCTATTTACCCTTGCCATATCACAAACTTTGATGTGTTAAATAATCTGCGTTGAAAAGCAACGGAGAAGTCGATTTATGCTTTATTTATGTTTCGGGTTCTTAAGATTTAAAGGTTTTATGGGTTTAAAATTTGATGGCATTCCCTCTTTAACTAGATGATAAGAAAAGACAGGCTGCTCTAAAGACGTCAGGAATTTGTGTTCGTGTAGTTAGGGGAGCATCACTCTACATGATTTCTCTTTCACCTGATTCTGCGAGCTTTGTGGTAATGACCATTTCATGATTGAGGGACACATTCAGCACCTGCCAGTCCAGTAATTAGTTTGGGCTGTGGCATGATGGAGGCCGTTTTTCACCCACAGGACAATGATTGCATAAGAGCTGGCAAAACAGGGCTGCGTGATTGCTTTCTTTTGTTGCAGCTTTAGAGGGTGAAATGGCTTTCCAGAGCATTGTAGGGGTTACCTGTCAGTTCCATTCTGGCATGTGCACCACCATGTGTCTTCATACCTCGTGACAAATTAACAATACAGTATATTAGCTCAGACACAAGGTCATCGGTGGTGGTGGGGAGCGCTTTATTTACGACAGAGCGGGGAAATATTTCATGTTCTGTGTGAATGGGGTAGACAGTGCTGCGACTCTGAAACTCTTCAGCAGCAACATGTAACGATTCCCTGTCAAAGAAAAACCCAGGAGGCACAACTAAAACAAGCAGAACCAACTAGAGAATACACACTTCAGCCAAAGCTGAAAATAACAAAGATATATTTATAGCTGTGCCACTGGTTGCTGCTTGTCTTATGAGCTGCTGTGAATTCCCACCTAAATCCATTGATTGTCTGTGCTGCGTATTCGACAACGGGTTACGATGTGGACATGTCTGAGAGGAGTTTTCATGTGTGTGAAGGAATTATTAATAGACAAACTGACCTTTACGTGTTACTTTTTTTTATTTCTTTTTCTCAGACCATTTATTTCACTTTTTTTTCATGGCACTAATCTTAAAATCACAAAATAACTGGTTTTTTGAATAAAGGAGAAAGAGGCTTTGAAAGTTAACATTTTGAGCATGGTTGGAAATTATTCAGAGGCAAGTTAATACAAACAGCACGGGTGGGACACATTCAGTGTACTTAACCTTGAGAGTATGGGTTTTACTCAGGTTTGCAAAATCTGCTTATTTCTTCGTGAAATATCTTGCTTCCTTTTCAGAGTTATGGGGGAGAGATTATGTAGTATGAACTTTTTTGAGCTTTATATCATCGTAAAAAGTTGTCCCCTTGTTCCCTGGAGTTTTGCTTTGAGTCTTTCATCCAAGTATGATAAGTAAATCCTTGAATTTCTCCTGACAGGCATCCAGGGTGCCTAAACATTTGCGCCTACTTCCACGAAACTTCTCCACAGAGCTGCAGTACTTTCCATTCCTCCCCCACGCCTCCCTGACTCGGCTCCATCAGACTAGCGGCAGCAGCAATTAGCAAACACTCTGTGGAATTGCCCATTGATCAAGCCCTTCATACAAACTACTTCTCAGTTCAACTGGTCGCAAGGATGGTTGTAAATGGCATAAAGGATAAGCATTGTTGTGACGACACACTGAAGGTGGAGTGTAGGAAAAAGCAGAAGCTTTATAAAGAGAAAGAGGCCAAATTGTAAAGTCATATTTCCTTTATGTTATGTTTGACACATACAACATGCTATAACAACTCAAAGTAACACATTTACTTGATTTTGATGGCACAATACATATTGTGTTTAGAACTACACCTGCAGTCACAGAAGCCATTTAGGTTACGCCTATCAGCTTTGCACACCCTGACCATAAACATGTGAACCGCTCTCCTCTGCAAAATTGTTCTAGCTCCCTCAGATTGAATGTGAAACTTTAGTAAACGGCAATTTTCAATTTTGTCACAGATTGGGGGAAACGCCATTTTGTAAGATGTTCAAATGTTTTGTTTCTGTTTCATGTTGCATTAAATCTGGGATGCCCAAGTCCTTTGAGAGTTACTAGCCTGAAACTTTTAGATGCACCCTTTCTCCTACACACCCAAATAAAACGAGTGTATTGTTTCCAGGCCTCTGCAGAGCTGAATAACATGAGGGAATTCAGCCATTTCAGGACTGGACGCCCCGGGGTTAAAGCGGCTATATTTATATCCATCCATCCATTGTCTATTCCCTATTATTCTTTGTGCGTCCTTGTTGTGGGGGGTGTCTCAGGGCGAGAGGTGGGTCCACCGTGGACAGGTCAGTAGTTAATCACGTGGCAACATAGTCCATCACAAGCAACAAATAACCAGAGGAAACATCCAAACGTCCAGCAGAAATGCCTGGAATGTGGTTGGACATTTTCACTGCAGGGTGAAACTATAATATGTGCATTCTACTGTACATATACTGAGGATACATTAAAAACACATTAGCACTATTAAGAAGATTTGTAAAGACGATTAGATGAACTGCATTTTATTTGAGGTCATTTTTAGGTTTTCTTTAATTTTATTTTCATAAGAATACCCAACACATAAAAAGAAAGCACCACCACTAAATTTACAGATTGACTATATTTTTGTGTTGACTAGGATTACAAATACAGAAACCATAAAATTATACTTTTTCATTGAAGGTTTACGGTGAAAGTATATATATATATATATATATATCTTAAATGATTGGTATACAAAAAAGTTTAAAAATGAATTATTTAGTATTATGTTTTATGCATGTGTCTCAAATAGTGTACCAATATTTTCATTTAGATTTGGTTTTTGTCACAGACCTTTACTGGAGAGGGTCCTGTAAACCAATCATGGATCTGGAGTCTAAGAGAGACACTGCATTATAAATCATGAAATGAGATTTGAAGCAGATCCACTTTTGCACCAGAGCCACTGGAAGCCCTCAGCCTGGGGGCGGGGGAGAAGCTGTGGAGCACAGGATGATGCAGGAGGGGAAAAAAAGGCGAGAGCGAGAGTGAGAGAGGCCATCTGACACCGTGAAGTGATGTGGAAGAAACAACTCCAGGTTTTGTGACTGCTGAGTGAGAACTGTTATGAAATGATGAGAGGCTTAGCCGTTTTTGAATATACCCTCTGTGTGTGCTTTGAATATGTGAGTGTGGAGGCTATTTTGTCTGTACCTGAAGTATTATCTCCCGTCCCGCCACCCCCGAAAAATAAAAGATAGAAAAATCTTTTTCGCCCGTCAGAGAAAATAGGATGTGAAGTGGTCGGGTGGTGCACTTTGATCACACTTCATTGGCGTTCGATTTATGACCGCTATCCTCTGACTTGCATGGTCAGGGCCAAACATTTTGAAGATGTTCTAGACAGGCCGGTTAACCTTTCACCCTGGATGCAGAGCAGGCGTGTTCTGTTGGCAGACCTCTCCTTAGCCTCCTGGTGCCAATCAAGTGATTTAATCCAGTTGCAGAGGAAGGAAGTAGCCTTGGCTATCTTGCTCTAATCCTGGGAAATCCACATTCTTTTCCAAAGCTCCAGCATCAAGTGCTGTCAATTATAGCTTGAAAAAGCTTAAAGAAAAAGAGAAACCAGTTTTAGTGCGCGCACAAAAGAGTAAAAAGTCTCCTGTGGATCTCTGAGAGCGGAACAAGTACATTTACCGTCAATGTGGTACAACAACAACTTAATTAAGTAAATTGGCCAACTAATTCTAATTTCAGCATGTTTACCAATGTAGAAGACGTGTTTTAATAGGTTTACCTTGTAAATTGTGATTAGAATGGAATAGAAAACGGTAAAGCAATCTTGCTGCCCCTTCTGCTCCCTCTATTTTGCTCTCCAATAGTTTTCACATCCCTTCAGCTCTTCTACATTTTGTGTCACATTACAGCCTCAATGCATAACAATGGAATTTTATGAGGCAGAATAAACCTTAGTTAATTGGGAAAATTATGCATGTTTTTTTAAGTAAACTGCAAAAGGTGTCATGCATTTTTATTCAGTCACTTGGGAATGAATTAACCTTGAATATATTGACTTAATAGATGCTGCAACAACACAGGCTTCCAAGCGTAATATCTATCTTTTCTTTTCAGAGAAATCATTTGTTTGCACATAAGTAATTGGAATAAACAGCCAATCGGAATAGAAATGTGTCACATAAACGCTCCCATCAGAGTATTCTGATTGGATTCAGCTCGAATGGCAGGAATCCATAATCTGAATGTGAGTGGTGGTTTATGCTAATTGATAATCTGATGCATTTAAACACTCGTTCAGATATTCTGATAGTAGCCAACTGACCTGACGGATCATGTGTACGCCATGTCGGAGAGGCAAAACTGAACGAATTAATCTTGTGTCCATATAAACAATTATTTTATTAAATGTATTCATGAGGCTTTCACAGAACCACTGAATTTATTCAGAAATTAAATTATACACAGGCAACTTATGAAGCCATTTTATTGCATTGTATTTTATTTAGGGATATCATCATGTTTATGGGATAGTTTGTGGTTTTAATATGATAAAATATGAAAAAGTTGAAGAGATTTGAAGACGGTAGATGCAGAAAATGGTGTGGAATGTGGCTGATGGTGAATATAGTGTCTCATTTGGTCTAACCACTGTGACAGGCTTCAGTGCTGCATTGGAGGGTTTGATACTGCGCAAATATGTAATCTTTGAAATCTAAATCTCCAGCTTTATTTGCACTACAAGTTTCACATCTTTTATGTATTTTTAGAAGTAGGCTAACTCAAATCTCACACATGCCACATTCTTTAAATAATGTATGCGTTGAGCTTGATCTTGATCTGGGTCATTGAGGTCTTTAGAGTGTGATCGACTCAGCGCTGCGAATGACGAAGGCTCATTTAACTATATCCGTCGCTCGCTTTCCAAAGTTATTGGAAGGAGAGAAGAAGTGTCACATTTTAATGGTGGAGCGGAAGCAGCGAGATTACTGTGTTGATAACTCTTTTGTATTTTGGCCTTTTCGGTGCTCAGGCTTGACAGCATTCTCGCCTCATTTTAGATGACGGCAGCTGGAAGCGAGTTGTTTCTTTCCACAGGAAAAACGGAAGAAAGGACAAATCAGAGCTGAATCGAGTAATGGTAAATTTAATAATTGAAAGCCTGCTGTCCGGTCCTGTATTTCATATTTATTGACAGCCTATTCATACAGACAGCAGGTAGTGAGTTTGTGCCCCACAGTAACAGAGTGCTGATTATCTATAGGCAGCAGCGCATTTGTTTGAAGCCAAACCGCTGCTTCGCTCTGAACCTGTCAGAACCTGATGCAAATGAACCAGTTTCTGGCTCACTGCACGCCAAGAATTAATAACCACACACACCCTGCATTACAGCGCAATTAGATTGTCCATTATTTTGTAAACGCCAGCAGAATCATTCCGTCCTTTCCAGCATATTGTCATGTGGCTGCATTTGCCTAACAAACGTGAGATCAAAGGCGCGTTTTTGAATCCTAATCAAATCTATTTGGAGTCCCTCGTCGGTGCAGGATGGCGGGCTGCGGTCTGCGGCTGGCACGGTTTGAGGCCCCGTCTGAATACCTGCAGCAGTAAATAGATGGGCGGGAAGGATGATTTGCATATAAAAAGGAGCAATGATAAAAGAAAATACTTAACCTGGAGTTTCTCACCATCCAACACTCTGGCACCTCCAGCAGAATGACAGAAGACTGCTTTTTATCAAAGGGGATCCCATTATAAGATAATTGTATTTATTCTGGTGGGAGAATGAAAGGGAAGGAGCAGACAAAGAACATGGTCTGCAGTGCTGTAGAGCAGGATGAACAACTGTAAGAGACTGAAGAGCCCGCTTACTTTAAATACAGACGAGCGGAGCGCGGACTGTGGTGTCGGTATGCATTTGTGAAGGGACCTGTGTTTTCTACAAAGATGAGTGCTTTGAACATGTAGGAACCCTATGAGGTATAATTCATGTTGTGTCAATTACCAAGAAGCGCATGTAACAAGATGAACAGAGGGACTCCCAAACCAGAACTCTTCAAACAGCGTGCGCTCACTTCTCCACCCCGTTAACACTTCTCCTGTCAGTCATGCAGTTAGATCAATGCAGCAATACTCAGCAGACTCTGAGGTTTCTGTCCTGGTTTAGAAGATTTGTTTGTTGATCCTGAGAGGCTGAAGCACATAGAAACACATCTCTGGGTTTCTCTTAGTCATAATATGTATTAAGAGGACTACAAGTCTGCAACCTTGCTAGCGGGGAAGGAAAATAAATAATCTGATCATATCTTTGCGTATTTCTAACTGGAATGTTGTAAACTAGAATGCTCTGTCAGCCACTTTTAAAGCCCATTTATGCTCAATATCAAACACTCACTGCCTTCTCATCATTTCCTGTGTTCTTTTCATACATATTTTAGTTTGCCATCAGGGAGCTTTTGGATGCATATCCAAAGATAATAGCAATTTTTTTCCCCATTGAAATTAAGAAAGAACAAGAGAAATGCTATTTTCCATCCACATACCACAAACTATTTAAATCTGGAAAAATGTGACAAATTCTACAACTGATTAGCTCCATTGAAATTCAGTAGCAGTTGTACAAAATGGTTTCAAACATACAAATCCAATGCAAAATAAAACAGTGGACACTCACCTTTTCATGGTTCCATATTTGTGGATTTGTCAGATTTTCCTGTGAAACAAAACTTAAAATACTTTGCAGAAAGTTTGCCTATTCATGGATTTGTTTGTAGGGCATATCTGGAAAAATAAAAAAATAAATGCTGTTTGGGAAGCTGAAATACCTAGACCCATCAGAACTTGACAGGCTATTGGCTGACACTTGCAAAGCAGCCCAATCCATGAGTGGCATTCATTTTCCTTGGACTTCATGGGCTGCACCTCAAAGAGTGGAGATAAAGAAACCTGTGCTGTTTGCTTTTGCAATAGCAGCAAGATGATTCTCACTGTGCATATTAATGCATATTTTAGTGCAAGTGTTTTTACAGTGCTCTCTCTCGGACAGCAAATATAAAAATTTAATTTTTCATTAAATTATACATAAATTTAGGCAGCAATAGTTTCAAATTTATCAAACCTTGATTGTATTTCAGTTTAGTGACTCTTGAGTCAAGCAGCACAAACCAAATGCAATGACTACAGATGAATAGCTGCAGGATCAACAAACCTTTAAACTGAGCTCTGAGCTAACACAATAATTAGCAGAAAAATATAAATCAATTACCGTAGTCCTGGCTGTTGTTTTAATGCCTGAATGCTGGTTGTTTATACCATTCAAACCAGGCTAATTGAACTAAGCCACACAAGATACAAAGTGTCTAAAAGAAATTTCTTTCATTCAAACTTTCCCAAAAAGAAAAAAAGAAAAAAAAGAAAACCTCCAATACTTGCTACCATTTCCAGTAGGGCACTTTCATTAAGCAGAAACAAATTCCTATGATTCATGCAACACAATTTTCTTCCCTTTTAATCAAAGCTATTTGTAAAAGTCTCAAAAGTGACCAAAAAATAATTGAATAAAATTAATTTACCTGACTGGACATGAACATTTGGGCTTCAATCAAGCTACAGATTTGCAGGGATGGAAGAATATACTGGTTCAGTCTTTACTGCTCCACAGGTAGTTGTTGTTTCTGCATTGGCAACAATAAATAAGGGTGACAATACTGGTTAATGAAGTTTCACACAGTCATGTAATTGACTGAGAAAGTCAAAAGCCCTTTTACTTTGATGACTAAAGTTTCAGAGTTAAATATCAGCTTCAGTTGGCTTTTGAGTGTTACATTTCTATAAAAAGTTAGCTGGTCATTGTATGTGTACAGTGATATATAGGATATTTATTCCCATTATTGCCCATATGGCTACACTACTGCTTGTCTCTTGGCACCTAATTACAGCAGAAGTTAAAATATTCGAATATGAGAAGTGGTTCTCGGTTCAGAGGGAACATGTCATCAGGATCCACAAATTCATTGCACAGAAACAGATGCAACAGCTATTTTCCTGTGTAAGTTATAAATATGTGTGCTGGTCATTTCACTGCTTTGGGATTTTGTATCTTTTTACTCTTGGTCGCTTTGAACTTGACTTTTTTTTCTTTTCTTTGACTCCGACTGTAGGATGTTTCTTACAAACCATGAGCTGATTTGAACTCATACAGGGAAGGTGTTGTACCCACTTTGACAGCTGATTTAAAGGGGGGTATTATGTATTTTTCAGGCACATAGTGTCTGGAAAATACCTTCAGTTGTTGTAAAAATGCATTATATATAAAAGAAAAACGGACATCATGCGGACACTGGTGTCCTCATGGACCCATTGGATAACATGTAAGCATTTTGGGGGTGATGGTTATGGGGTTAAGAAGTTCCTAGTCTTTGCGACAACACCTTCAGCACATCACCAAAATGCTTCTCAATATGCAGTACTGTGTGTAGTGAATCAATAAAATATACAAGTTTAGTTAAATTACCGCAACACTCGCCTGCATTCTTTAAAGCAGCAGTATGAAACATTTTTTTAAAANTTAAGAAAGAACAAGAGAAATGCTATTTTCCGTCCACATACCACAAACTATTTAAATCTGGAAAAATGTGACAAATTTTACAACTGATTAGCTCCATTGAAATTCGGTAGCAGTTGTACAAAATGGTTTCAAACATACAAATCCAATCCAAAATAAAACAGTGGACACTCACCTTTTCATGGTTGCATATTTGTGGATTTGTCAGATTTTCCTGTGAAACAAAACTTAAAATACTTTGCAGAAAGTTTGCCTATTCATGGATTTGTTTGTACAGCATATCTGGAAAAATAAAAAAATAAATGCTGTTTGGGAAGCTGAAATACCTAGACCCATCAGAACTTGACAGGCTATTGGCTGACACTTGCAAAGCAGCCCAATCCATGAGTGGCATTCATTTTCCTTGGACTTCATGGGCTGCACCTCAAAGAGTGGAGATAAAGAAACCTGTGCTGTTTGCTTTTGCAATAGCAGCAAGATGATTCTCACTGTGCATATTAATGCATATTTTAGTGCAAGTGTTTTTACAGTGCTCTTTCTTGGACAGCAAATATAAACATTTAATTTTTCATTAAATTATACATAAATTTAGGCAGCAATAGTTTCAAATTTATCAAACCTTGATTGTATTTCAGTTTAGTGACTCTTGAGTCAAGCAGCACAAACCAAATGCAATGACTACAGATGAATAGCTGCAGGATCAACAAACCTTTAAACTGAGCTCTGAGCTAACACAATAATTAGCAGAAAAATATAAATCAATTACCGTAGTCCTGGCTGTTGTTTTAATGCCTGAATGCTGGTTGTTTACACCAGTCAAACCAGGCTAATTGAACTAAGCCACACAAGATACAAAGTGTCTAAAAGAAATTTCTTTCATTCAAACTTTCCCAAAAAGAAAAAAAGAAAAAAAAGAAAACCTCCAATACTTGCTACCATTTCCAGTAGGGCACTTTCATTAAGCAGAAACAAATTCCTATGATTCATGCAACAGAATTTTCTTCCCTTTTAATCAAAGCTATTTGTAAAAGTCTCAAAAGTGACCAAAAAATAATTGAATAAAATTAATTTACCTGACTGGACATGAACATTTGGGCTTCAATCAAGCTACAGATTTGCAGGGATGGAAGAATATACTGGTTCAGTCTTTACTGCTCCACAGGTACTTGTTGTTTCTACATTGGCAACAACAAATAAGGGTGACAATACGGGTTAATGAAGTTTCACACAGTCATGTAATTGACTGAGAAAGTCAAAAGCCCTTTTACTTTGATGACTAAAGTTTCAGAGTTAAATATCAGCTTCAGTTGGCTTTTGAGTGTTACATTTCTATAAAAAGTTAGCTGGTCATTGTATGTGTACAGTGATATATAGGATATTTATTCCCATTATTGCCCATATGGCTACACTACTGCTTGTCTCTTGGCACCTAATTACAGCAGAAGTTAAAATATTCGACTATGAAAAGTGGTTCTCGGTTCAGAGGGAACATGTCATCAGGATCCACAAATTCATTGCACAGAAACAGATGCAACAGCTATTTTCCTGTGTAAGTTATAAATATGTGTGCTGGTCATTTCACTGCTTTGGGATTTTGTATCTTTTTACTCTTGGTCGCTTTGAACTTGACTTTTTTTTTCTTTTCTTTGACTCTGACTGTAGGATGTTTCTTACAAACCATGAGCTGATTTGAACTCATACAGGGAAGGTGTTGTACCCACTTTGACAGCTGATTTAAAGGGGGGTATTATGTATTTTTCAGGCACATAGTGTCTGGAAAATACCTTCAGTTGTTGTAAAAATGCATTATATATAAAAGAAAAACGGACATCATGCGGACACTGGTGTCCTCATGGACCCATTGGATAACATGTAAGCATTTTGGGGGTGATGGTTATGGGGTTAAGAAGTTCCTAGTCTTTGCGACAACACCTTCAGCACATCACCAAAATGCTTCTCAATATGCAGTACTGTGTGTAGTGAATCAATAAAATATACAAGTTTAGTTAAATTACTGCAACACTCGCCTGCATTCTTTAAAGCAGCAGTATGAAACATTTTTTTAAAAGTGTTTTTTGCTTTTTTGTTAAAACTACCAATATGTAGTGACGGTATGGTATGAAATGGGCAATCTGTGGAAAAAAAAAAAAAAAAAAGCTTCTCCGTCTTCTCAATATGGTCCTACTGTCATCTGAAGAAATGCATCTCTTGGTCAGAAGCAACGAGTCAGAGGAGGATCTTAGGGCAGTTAATCACCACAAGCTCCCCTTTTCTCTCCCCTATTCTACTGCTAGTTCACCCTATTCCACCACAACAGAGGCTAACATGAATGCTCAGGCTGGTAAGCATTGCAACCGATTACAGAAGATAATCGTTTTCCTGGAATGGTAAGTTGTTTCTCCGCTATTGGCACATTTAGCGGTGCATATACTCTCATGACTGATATTGCGAAGACCCTCCTCCTGGATCTGATTGGTTGTTTTTGACCGGGAGCTGTACATTGCTTCACACCGCAATAGGAGCTCAGGGTGGAGGTGGATTATGGATCATCTGTAGCGACATGGTGGCAGTTTTAACAAAAATGTGTAGAAAAAACATTTTTGTAACGGTTACATACTGCAGCTTTAAACAACCAGTTTAGAATAAGTAAGCATTTTAGGGGGTGCTGTGGTGGCACAGGGGCAAAGCTCAACCCACATATTGAGGCCTCGTGGCAGTGGTCGCAGGTTCGATTCCCAGCCTGACATTTGCCGCATGTCTTCCCCCTCTCTCATTACCCTATTTCCTGTCAAACTACCTTCAAATAAAGGCCACTAAAGCCAACAAAACCTTTTAAAAAAAAGAATAAGGAAGCATTTTACATTGCTCAAACTTTGCTCGGCTATGAGGAGATTGATGTGACATCTCTGGTGTAGCTCAGCAGATGACCAGCTTTATTAGCCTTCCACTGAAACATCTTTAGGCTGCATTTAATGTCAAACGCTCCACACATCTACCTCCTGCTCTGGAAAGGAGACAGCTGGCTGCCGCCGCTGCTGCTGCTGCTGCTGCTGGAGGGCATCACAATGAGCCATGTGGCCTGAGGGATTTGAGGTCTTCAAGAAACCACAAGGACATTTGCCTCATCTCTCATGGGCCTCTTTTGATGTTTTCATCGTGTGCTGTAGTGTAGCCATACATAGTTTTAACCTCGTGAAAACACAAGCGTCTGTGAAAGAAAACGGGTTCCTTTTCCGAGCTTCCCTCATCTAGTCCTTGTGCTGTGAAATGTGTGCATGATCTCCCTCGAACTGGTCTGACGTGTTGCATAATTGCCGTGCCCACGAGGTGACCTTGATGATCAGTGGAGCTGCATCTGCTATCTGTGTACCAAAGCCCACCTCTGGGGAGTCGTTCATCTAGATAAGAGAGCCATCAGTCAAGGAGGCAATTGATCGGCGCGTCAGAAGCTTTGATTTTCTTGTGTAATAATCGGCTCATATTTGACACCTTAATGTGTAAACAGGAAGGGAAGAGTGGGACAAATGAATTGTGAAGGACAGTTTTATGCTTTCTCTGCTGCATTTATGTTTGAATGTCTATCAAAACCAATCTGGCCGAGAATGAAAAAAGTAATTACCCCCGTTGTTAAGCAATCATGGAATTTAAACACATTTGTCTGAAAGCTGAGTCATATCAGTAAAATCGATAAATCAGTAAATGGGATCAGACTGACATGAACTAGGCTAAAAGATCACCAAAGCGACACCGATTCTGAAACAGATCAAAATATGGTCCTTAATTTCTATCAGTCTGAGTCATTTCTCAGGCTTTCAGAATCCATAAAAGTTAAGGTTAGTGATCCTAATTTAGCAAAAAAAAAAAAAAAAAATGGAGACTGAACCAAAATCACATCCATGAGTGAGTTGCAAGGCCAGAAATTACTCAAAGGTCCATTTTACATTTACCTAAAAACATATTGACTGAGATTTGTGGAAATAAACTCTGTGAACTCATGAGACAGAAATGTAACTTCCTGGAAGGCTTGCATCTCATATCTGACATAAAACCAACAGCTAAATGGTGACTACTTTACTGCTTCAGCATCCTGATGACTTGCCACTGATCACTGGTGCTATGAAATTTGCTCATTACTAAATGCCGCAGGATAATATCCGACCATCAGTTTGACATCAAGTGAAGGACAGGGAGAGTATTATCCAAAGTACACCAACAAGCCCATCTTTAAATAAAAGAAAAAGCTAAGATTTCACAGTGGCTTAGTCAAAGTCAACAACTTAAATCTATTTGAGGTGTTGTGGGGTAAGTGATTAAAGGCAGCTCATGCTACAAAACCCTCCAATGTGACTGAATTAAAACAATCATACACAGAGAGCGCCAAAACTCCCACAGTGATGTAAAAGACTCATTAACAGTTTTTCATAAATGTTTGATGACACTTGTTGTTACCAACGGTGGGGCAAACAGGAACACAGCCATTTTTTTCCTCAAAAAAAAAAAAAAAAAAAAAGAAAAATTATCATTTCAAAACAGGTTTTCTTGTGTCTGTTAACCATGATATCTTTGGTAGAATATTAAAATTTGTTTGACCTGAAGCGTGACAAAAAAAAAAAAGCAAAGACAGTAGAAAGTTGTGACAATGCGTCTTCAAAGCGCTTTATGTCATCAATGCAAGCCACGCTGCACTCGGAAGACGATAAATATGTCTGTATTGCTATTTTCCAGCGAATATAATAAGACGTACTCATTGGAGAGCCCCAAATGCCAGGCATTTATTCATGATGCATTGTGAGACAGTGCCGGATTAGTGCGTTTGGTCCCCCGTTGTGGTCAGTGTGCTACTAGGACAGTAAGAGGCAAGCTGACATGTGTTAGGCATTGATAATGACTGGTTGAATCACAGCATACCCACTGGAGTGCTGGGCAAAATAAAAGCGCACAACCATATCAGTCCCAAGCATGGCGGCAATCGCCCACAACAAAGAGCAGTGTCTTGCATGCTGAGTTAAGCTGATGGGTTTTATATTCAAATAATGAGGACAGGACAGGGGAAAAAAAACAAAAAAACACCACCAGCATCGAGGGATTGCTTCCTCCATGAACATGGATATATGGTGGCTAGATTAATGGTTTATGTCTGATCTCATATTAGAAATGTTTCTAACTCAAAGAGGCGTTCAGCATTTCAAGCTGAATTATTTTTATCCGGCTCTTTGGCAACACAAAGTTTCTGTCAATACATTGTTGATTTTCAGTGGGCTCTCTGTATTTAATGAGGGGCGAGTGCATAACATCTTGCTTTGTTTACCAGTCCTTTTCTGTCTGCCTGGTCAATAGGTTCAATTTGATTCAGTCTGCGGGTGGGAAAATAAATTGGACTTGTAATGGAGGTCATGTTAGACAAGATTCAGTTTGCTTATATATTTATTACATTCAAATAACTAATGCAGGTATACATTTTTACAGACTTGATCATTCTGGGATGTAGAGCGTCAAGACAATGCTTTGCAAAAGTATTACCACTGTGGAAACTTTTTAGCATTTTGTCACGTTACAAAATCAAACTTCAGTGTATTTTATTGGGACTTATATATGTTAGACCAGTGGTTAGCAACCAAAAAGAAAAAGCTTTTATAAATGTGTACAATATGTATTATTTGGAAATTTCCCTCAAGCATGCAAACATACAGAAAGTGTAGCATGCAAATCAATAGATTGAAGAGACTGCAATTACAGCTGCCAGTCATTCAAAATATGATTCTCAGTTGGATTCATGTCTGAACTTTGACTGGACCATTATAATATCTGAATAGACCTCCCCCATTATCTGTGGCTGCATGTTTAGTGTGCACCCCTACGGAAGCTTTGGTGGTTTCATGCTGCTGTGCAGCGTTAGATCCAACAAAACTAGCATTTTGCATTAAGTTTGAAAAGCACAATTGTTCATTTTTGGCCAGCACATGGCAAAGCATTAGAACAAACACTCTATATGCTGAGGCCAATCAGGACTTTCTCTGGATGCATTTCCTCATCCTCTCTGCTCATTTCCTTTCCGATTACTTTAAGTAAAGGCCATTAGTGCCACAAAATCTTTACAAAAGTTCAATTGCTCAATTTCGGTTTAAATTGAACATAGTTCAGTTTAATCTTCCACATTTTGCTTGTACCCTACATGACTTGTCGGAGACTGCACTTCTTTGGCTTTTTACGACTTTCTTTCAACTTCGACCTTCTTGTTGCCATTTCTATTAAGAGAATATCCAACTAATGGTAGTTGTGTCAACAAATGTATCCACCTAAACTCTATGTATCTGTAGCTCCTCCAGAGTTATTGACCCTCAATTGCTTCCCTACCACTTCAGGTGGTCGGCCATATTTTGTTAGGTTTGCAGTTGTGCCATATCCTTTCTCTTGTTTGCAAGTTGTAACTTTTTCTGAACTGACTCCTGTGTCTCTTGGTCTCCATGAACTTCTGAGGTCTTCTCAGAACAGCTGGAAATGTTACAAATCAAGGTGAGTTGCAAAGGCACTTGGGTGTGCAGGATTTTAATTAGGGGTAAAAGGAAGATTAAAAGGGAATGGATACAGGTGCACATTATGCTTCAGAATATTGTTTGCTAAAACAATGAAAACCATAAATAAATGTCCTTGCACTGCAGTTATTCCCTCCTATGTGTTGATCTACCACTAAAATCAAGAAGAATGCATTAAAGTTTGTGACTATAATGTGACAAAAAGTGAAAACGTTCAAGTGGCGCAAATACTTTTAATCCTAAAATAACGTATATTTCACCCTTTCTAGCATATGTGCCAGTATTTGTGGAAAGATTCACCGAATGGCCCCATGATTAAATGTTTCCTGACAACATTAAAAAGGCATGGTCACACAGGCTCACTGTGTGATTTGGGAATATTTATACCCTCATTATCACTTTGCAGATGTCATTGTGGTGCCTGGATAATTAGCTTTCCAGAACCCTAATTTAGGAGTCAGACTGTGCAACACCTGTAAATTTATATGCATTTGTGGAAATAGTTTTAGTATTTAGTACAGAGGTCCTAATTAAGATTTTATTTTTTTCTGATACCAAAACAAATCATTTAAAAATAGGTATTGGTTGAAGCAAGATTAAACTGAGTTGGGGTCATGTAAAACTTGCACAGTATGCGTCTCTTTTTATATAGACAGCTGGAAGAGACTATTCACATGAAATAAAAACAAACTCATCAAAAATCAGCTGGAATGTGCAAATGGCAGCAGATGTGTATAAAAACTGTTAGTTTATTGGTTATAGTGTTCAATAGATGCTGGGAGGAAGGATATGTGATGACGCACCTTTGTGCACCTAGGATGCAGCAGTTGGTACTGAAGGCGTTCTCCGGTTATGCAACACAAAAGCCTGCAGGTGTTGCTTTAAAGTACTTTTCTACACATGCCTCCATTTAACTCAAATGTTGTGGATTATCCTGTCCATGCAAAGAAAAAACATTTTCATTTGGACCTTTTTGGTTTAAATCATAGCAATTGTACTGTTTGAAGGCTTCAGGTTTTAAAGAAAGTAAAAATCCCTCTAATCAATCTGGTATTTAGGAAATATGGATAATTTGAGTTGTAAAACAGGAAAGGGATGATCTGATCTAATATACACTTAGGGGAACATATATCTGTGTATAGAGAGAAAAAAGGATAATTTAAATGTAATTGTCAGAAAAAAATTCGATGGTAAACCTCTGAGCCCAAATACACAGTAGTGTGTGTATTTCCACTTTTAAGGTGTGCAGTGATCCTAAACTTTAGACTGGAGGCTGGTTGGTTCAGGGGCAGCAGAATTTTAATAAAACAAAATCCAGACCCACTCAAACAGTCTGAAGCAAAAGAAACAGAAACCATGAGGGAAGAAACTGGTAGCAACAGAGGATAAAGCAATAAATGAAAGGATCCAAGGTTTATAAAGGTGGTTTTCACATGAACCTTGAAGACATAATAGTGCTTCAGTCCCCGATCTGTGATTCAGCCACAGATCGGGGTGAACATAATTGAATCTCAAACGGAGCTGAGTAGAGTTGCCAAAAGTTATACTGAAGTAACCATCATGTCAACAGTTTTACTCGAGTAGAAGTAAAGTACTCTTTAGTGTGTGTCTGTACTTGGTATATTTTTGGTTAAAACCAGTTTTTTCTTTGCTTAGAGAGGAAACTTAAGGTGGGTAAAGTTAGCCAGGAATTGTAATCCAAGTAAGAGCAGTTATACTTCAAAGTACTATTCAAGTAGAAACAAAAAGCCTGGTGTAGTAGTTCTACTCATTGTAGTACTTTGTTGTCGTTTCAAAAGCTATTTAATAAAATATTCTCTATATGTTCTATGCAAGCTTAGCTTCATTGACTGTATTGGTATAAGTTGTTGTTTCTGTAAGGCACTTTAGTGTGAAAAGAAGCAATTGTGTACAAAATATAAATGAATTTTGTAACTGTCCATATTTTTTACAGTATTTTGTAAACATTTATTTTATTTTTTTTAAATATTGAGTAGTATCTGAAGTAGCTGGATGATCTGTGGGCATTCTGATATGCTTTACCTTCGTACCGACTGTCTAATAGCCTGGAAACTTGCTATAATTACCCTCCAATGACTTATGCACACCTGTTTAAATTGGTTATAAATGCCTGGCCCCACCTGGGACTCAGAGGAAGACTCAATCATGGAGAGCTGATAGGCTGTTTGTGAAATAGAGGCTCCAGCATTAATCTCTGCGCTCCAGTCCTCTCTTGCAGGTGTTTCTCAATACATTTGAGTATTTTAGATGTTCATTAATTTCAGAAATTCAACAAAAAGGTATTCATTAGAGATGGCAAGCATTTATTTCTCATAATTTTAATTAAACCACAAAATTTAGCTCTTCAGAAATGTTGAATATTACACAACTGATGTACAGTTGATAGGTTATTTTTGGTTGTTGTTTTTTACACAGTAATGTGGCATTATGGTTCACAAAATCATGGTGAAGACTGCTGAATTGATAGCATCTCGTGACGGTCACCCTCCATGAAGAGGATCAGGCCCAAAAGGTCATTGCTAAAGAAGCTGGCTGCCCAGTGTGCTGTTACCAAACATATGAATGGAAAGCTGAGAGAAGGGAAAGGTTAAGAAGCGACACGGAAAAGCCTTGAAAGCATTGTGAAGCAAAGCCTACTTAAGTGCTTGGTTGAGATGCAGAAGGCTCAGAGTGAGGATGGAGTCAGCACTTCAAGAGTCGCCACAAACATCTATCCTGGTCAAATGTCACATTCCTTTTGTTAAGCCACAACTGAACTGTAAACAATGTCAGGAGATTTTTTTTTTACTGGGCTAAGAACAGGACTGGACTGTTGCTCCAGATTACTTTACTGTCCAAAGCAATATTTTCAGGTAAAAGGAAATTGTGTAATGATTTAGAAATCACGTCTCCGCAATATTACAGGATGATTGCCTATGCAACACCTTACTGATATAACATTTAATGCAAAAGAGCCCTCACCAAGTGTTCAGTGCATATACTAAACAGTTCATGGACATATTAAACATTTCTGTCTTAAAAATCTATTTTTTTAACATGTCATCCAAATTTTCTGAAATACAGGATATAGCTTGTTCAATTTATCTGTATCTGTAAAATTTAATACATATAAACACTTAAAATGTGTGCATTAAATTTAAGTTTTTCAATTGGAAGTGAATCTGTAAAATTGACTATTTTTCTTTATAAATTTTCCATTTTGAAATTTAATTCACATTTTTAGATTTTCTTTTCAAAATGTTGTAAAACTATTTACACATTTAAAGCTTTCATTCCCACTTTCAGATTCAGATTAGTTTCATTAAAGTAAGGAGTTTATTTTTGTTAAGAAATAAGATGGTCATCTATTAAAACAATGTGAAAGATGAGTTTTTGGGGGAAGAAAATATGACATTTTTGTGAAAAATAAGTGGAAGCTAGGAATAACTGACTGCCTTTCTAAAAAATGCCTTTCGAAAAACTTTTATTGATATTAGCTGACTCATTGCTTAGTTTGGTATTTAAACAAGACCCAAAACAAGACCAGTTTTAAACCTAAAATTAATTCACATTAAATATTTTTTTGTTAGGTTCTTGTGGCCTGAAATTGCACAATTTAGACAGAAATGAGATGAAATAAGAGAAGGGAGGGGGGAGATGTAGAGCAAAAGGTCTCGGGGTCGGGAATCTAACCCTGGTCAGCTGCATCGAAGACTAATGGCCTCTGAATATGAGGCACCTGCTCTACTGCTGCAGCACATAACACTTCAAAATGCTCCTTTTTCAAATTTTCTATAATTTTCTATAATGTGTTTGTATAGGTTTCCATACAAAAAAAATCTACAATTTCAAACATTTCTGAGTTTCTGAAGTCTGCTTTTAAGCTCTAGCAGGGATGGACCCCCGTTTAACTGCAGTTTTATTTTTTTAAAAAATAGGGAACTTTGTCATGGAAACCCCTTTCTTTGATGTTCTGAAACCTAGCTTTAGTCATATATTTTATAAACACAGCAAACGGTGTTATTCACAAAACTACCTTCAGAACAGGCTCCTTTCAACATCTAGATTATATCTTTTAAGGACAAGTCTGATAATCAATAGAATCACAAAAATAGCTCTGATTGTCATCTTTTGAAGAGTACATGTTGTTTCCTGGAACAGGCTCTCCTCCGTGACCTGCCTTTACCTTCTGTTTCAATTGTTCACTGTTATTTCCCTAGTTTAGCCCTGACAGGCTCGTTACAATGAATTGGAGGTTCCACAAAGGAGACTTTTTACGCCACATTAGGCAGGGGTCCCACACGCTTCTTTGGCACAGAAATACAATTTATTTGGACAGAGCGGCTCATGTTGGCAGATTGGCTGTTATAAGTTCCCTTGATTTTTTTTTTATTTTTTTATTTATTTTTTTTTAGTTTTTCCTGCAGCCAACTTCTCTGTTGAAGTTGAAGTAAGGATTTGGTGCTGGTAGAGGCATTCAAAGAATGGCCAGAATAATTTTTCATAAATTACCTCTGTCGTCATTTCCCTGCAGGAGTGCTATAGTGACAAAAAAGGAAAATAATTTTTCAGCATTGACACCACCAGCGGTGTTGTTTCATTATTTTTGTAAGAATGTGATTTGGTGTTCATGAAAGCAATTTTTTCCTTCTACGGGGAATATGCTGTGTTGTCTGTCAAACAGTGAAAAGCAGCTGATTAACCACAGTTGTATAAGTGGCCCAAACACCACTGGTGGGCCTCCGGGTCGTCACGTCAGTGAATCAATTTGTTGTGTGCCCCCATATGAAATGAGACCTAATGAGAAGTGCCTCAGTCTCAATCACAAGACAACAGGGAGACACAAGGACACATTTCCCCCCCTTTTTTTTTTTAAAGCCATAGTATTACCAATACATATGCATCTCAAAAAAGTGATTCATTTCAGTGACCAATGTGTAGTGCTGTGAAAAAATATTTGCCACCTTAATGGTTTCACTTCTTATTGTTGAACAATTTCAGATCATGAAACACATTAGATGATCAGACCAAAATGTGGTTTTATTTAAGAAAAAAATGATACAAAGGGAAAATATGTTTCCTCTCTAAACATAACTGGTTGGTAGAGACAACCAGTTATGTACCATACCACTGTTGGTAGGGACAGCAGAGTTTGTGAAAGGGGCCCACAATTACAAGAAAATATTTAATTGTGATACCACAAGTGAAAATTGAGATAACTATCATTTTTATGATTAACTCAGATTTTTGGGACACTTTTCTTTTACCATAGCACAATGACCCTACAACTCTCTATAGACTCTGTAGATCCACTTAAATAGAAATTTCTAAATAACATTTATGTGCTCAAATATTATTTTATCAATTAAAGCAGTTTTAAATGTGTATACTGTCAAATTACGTCAATGTGAAAAGATGATCAACATTGTCTTAAGTTCACAGAATTATTTGCTTTAAATTGAACTACTGAAATAAATTAACTTTTGAATTATCTTCTAATGCACCAACATACACCTCTACTAACTGCCAACGCTTTGTTGGAACTGTTTTAAAAATTGCATCCAATTTTCATGCTTCCTCCCAGGCTCCATCTCCATAACGCCATCAACATGCTCTGCCCATACGTGCTGACTGGATAAGTGCAGCGTGGCTGCACAACGCGCAATTTGTACATAAAATTGCAGGGTAGCGTCTTTCTCAGCAAGAAGGGATATAATGTATATTGACTTGTTTTGATTGAAGCTGTTTGAGGGACATTTGAGAAAGTTCACTCGTGTATTTTTGCTCACCACTGAAGCCTTTGATAGTGATGGACAGGTGTGTGAAGGGTAATAAGTACCGTAGCTGAAGTAAGAATGCACTGACAGAACCCATTACCTCTGCAGGAGAATACTTCACACATCCACTCAAATCAGAAAACATGAGGGTATAAATAGGAAAATGCTCATTGACCTCTGCATAGCGACTGGAAAATTGAACATTATTAGGGTGCTATATGTCTTCTAAATGGGTCTGTGACACTCTTCTGTTTGTGCTGTGCGCAGGGCAAAGCTGTCAATCAGTGCAGAACAAGATGCCTCTGTTTAACTTCAGGCTGTTGTTTCTAGACCCACTGAGACTATTACTCAAAATTGATGATCCTTGTGTCATGATGTAAATTAAAGTCTTATAAGCCAAGTTCATAAGAATTTCAGACAGTTTGACGGGAGTGTTGCTCATTTTGATAATCGCAGTCATAACTTTCTTTTCAAAACAGCCCCGGACTTTGTTTGTTCAGAGTACAGAGGAGGGGGTGGCAATTTAAACGAAAGCTCCAAATTAATGAAGATGGAGGGATTGCTAAAGCAGTGAGGTTTCATCATCCTCTTGTGCTCTTATATTTAAAGCTTCTAATCTTAAAGTTTATAGGAATTCTCGGTCAAACTCTCACTGCGAAAGCGTTCACAGCCCTGGAATTGTTCCATGTTTTGTGACTTTCCAACTTCAAGACATTTTATTTGAGTGTTCTGTGAAAGTTGGGATGCACAATTTACGCTTAAAATGTCAACATTGTATGATAGACGGGTATCTTCCCTGAGCATTTTCTTCAGGAGACTGTCATAGAAAAGCAGTGTCTTCAGTCAGAAACTTCTTTAAATTTGCTGCAACACAAACTGCTTATAGGAGATTCTTCCTTTTCACAGCCATCGCCAAAAACTCTTTGAAGAGCCTTGAATTAATGAGCTAAAACATTTAATTTCCCTTTAGTATCAAAGTATTTCTAAATAGGATTTAAAAACACAAATGCTATTCTAGCAGTACTTTAAGAAGAGCAATCATGATGCAAAACAATCCTAATAGCTACATCTCATCCTATTTTTAAATACATTTATGATTATTGATACTTTATGGAGCCAGTAGCGGGGAAACAAACTGGCAAAGCAGCAACCACAGCCAGGTTTTCTCATTAGTTTTGGATTTGTTTGCATCGTAAATCAAAGTTTATTCTTGGACCAACTAAATCAGAATAAAAATCATATTTTTACCCCCTGAAAATGAACAATACAAAAGTAGTCCATTCTTGCATGATGGCCTCAGAATTAGCTGAAAAAGCAGCCAGAGGCCAAACGATAACTCTGGAGCAGCTGCAGAGATCCACAGCTCATTTGGAAAAATCTAATAACGGGACAACTATCAGCTGTGTACTCTGTAAATCTGGCCTTTATGGAAGGAAAGCAGCAAGCAAGCCAACGTGGAAGGAAAGGCATATGAAATTCTGTTTGCAGATTGATGAAAGCCAGGCAGGAGAGACAGGAAACATGTGGAAGAAGGTATTCTGGCCAGATGAGTGAACTTTCAGCCACAATTTGTAGTAAGAAAACCAACAAAAACTCCATCACATTTGTGTTAAAATGTCAAAGTCCATTTGTAAAATGAATTAAAAATCTGACACAAGACTAGAGTTTCAAAGAATAGGGTAAACTACTTTAAAAGGTGGAGTCACCTGTTGCTGAAAATTATACTCAGTTTTGCATGAAGGTCACCTGACTCCTTCCCGGTGCGCTTTTGTTCGAAAATAGCTTTATATGAATATCAGGACCGGGAAAATGTTCGACATAATCGACGCTGAAAATTACGAGCTAGGGTTGATATAGCTGATGCAGGAACACGGCGTGTGCACCCACGACGAACCGCTCCTGTTTATGCTGAAACCGAAACAGTAAGTTATGTCCGGTGTGAATCTGTGTGTATGTGTGTGTGCTTCAAAGTCGGCACGGACTTTACTGTAGGACTACGTCCCCAGGTCGTGGCGACTCAAATCGCAAGAGATAAGAGACGTTTGTGATTGTACTGAGGGCAAAATACAAAAAAAGTTTGGTTTTGCAAGAATGTCTTAATTTACAGTTTTTATACAAAGCAGTTTAGATTTCACTGCCATCTTAAACCAGCAATTAAAATGTTATTTTGACCCACTTACCATGTCTGTATGACTGAGAAGTTAATGTGCAACAGTGGTGAGGAAGAACTTTAGCTTTATTAGCTCATTAATCAGCCTCTTTGGTCTTACACAGACTTTGTTGCATGTTTTCTTACATAATCTCTACATCAGAGTTGCAACACATTTAATTATCACAGTTTTCTAATCCTGGAAAATTAATTTATTAAAAACTGTTCATCAGTGGTCGGACGCAACAACTTTGAATTGTGCAAGCACCTAAACATCAATGACTCACTTTGTAGACTATCTGAGCCAGCTTTGTCAATTAATCAATTTTTTTAAATGTAATCAAAAACAGTTTCCACCAGGCCTTTGTAGCACAGCTAAATGGGCTCTTTACCAACATCATTTCTGAAGACATGTGGTTGGTCTAAGTTTAATTTAGGGGCATCACAGTACAGGGGAAGTGGAGAGTTTTATATATATATATACTGCTCAAAAAAATAAAGGGAACATTTCACTTTAATTTTGTGTGTGGCTCCAAATCCAGGCCTCCATTGGTTAATAAATTTTATTTCCATTGATGATTTTTGTGTGATTTTGTTGTCAGCACATTCAACTTTGTACAGAACAAAGTATTCAATGAGAATATTTCATTCATTCAGATCTAGGATGTGTTATTTGAGTGTTCCCTTTATTTTTTTGAGCAGTGTATTTTTTTTTTAAATAAGAAACTATTTTTTCTATTGTGCCTCCTTTTTTACCATTATGTTCTTCTTGGTGCAATTCTATCACAGGGAATCAAAGTAAAACCTACTTTGCAAGAAGTTTTATCCTCAATTTTGGCACAAGAACATTATTTTAAGCATGACACAATATCTTAGAGATAATAGCTTGCTTTTAAAATTTACCTTCTTGAGAATTAATTGTTTGTTTTTCTGTACAAGAAAAGGTGCACTTTGTTCGGGCAGGCTTCTCACTGCAAATAAACAAGCATTTCTCAATGGTTCTTCTGATTACATCCAACCCGGTGTAAATCAGGGTTTAGAGGAAGTGGAGAAAGTCATGCAAAACTTATTTCTGTCCCCAGATTGTTTGTGCTTCAAAGGGTAATTTTAGGTTTTCTGTTATTCTGTGTTTCAGTGAAATTTGATGAGATCTGATGTGGTTACTGATCAGCGGTGTCTTGAGAAGGAAACTCCCTTGGTGGTTCTTGGCTTCCTCTGAGAGTTGGAATGAAGTTCTAAAAAAGAAAATCTTATCCCATAATTACAAGGCAGACATGAAACAGGTCACAAAAAGGACAGACACGAATCTAATATCTAAAACATGATTCATACCATGAAACAGAAGAAAGGCATTAAATCAGAATTATAACATTTACTGAACACTGCATGTTGTCTCTCATACTGGCCTAGTCATTTACATGCAGGATTTAATCTTTTAAGTATGAACGCGAATCCTAGAACGGATTGGGGGAGGAATTTAACTTTTATGTAGAAAAATTTTTATGAAGAACACTGGTTTCAAAACTGGCGTCAGTGAAGATCAACATCAAACACCAGAGAAAACCAACCGAGAATGTCCAATAAAAAGTTGTTTCTATCTACTTATTATAGTCTAAACAGAGGAGTTGGCATCTCACCCAGTTGAGCAAAGAAAGAAAGGTGCAGAAATTAGACGGTGACAGGCACAGCTCAATGCACAATAAATATGCATGCATCCCTGCCCTGCTTCCCCTATCAATCACACGTCCCAGATGATTTCCTCTTGACTCACCAGTTACAATGAGCTGGAAGATGTTAAGCAAAAGCTAAAAACTGGAGAAGTTACACAGCTTGCTTAATTTATCATCTAAAAACGAAAACCATACTAACGTACTAAAAACAGGTAATTTTTTCAAGTTATGTCTAACTAAAACCATTTTAGGAAACGCTGTTAATGTTTATTTGAAAATTGCTCGCAGGGACTTTGGACTCGAATGTAAATACTAAATGTTTCAAGCTGGATTATGCAACCAACAGAAACTCCTCAAACTGAAGCTCTCTTCCAAAAGTTGTACCATGACTATCTTGTTGAGACTTTACAATGCCAGCGACACTAGCATCCTTACCATGTTAACATTGTCGCTTTTGTATTCCATGTCATATTCTACCCCCTCAGCTATTTTTCATCTTTTTTTGCATGCGACTTTAAATTATGAACCCCTGTGATGTGAAAAATAGCATTACATAGTCTAAGCATGTATTCTTTTTCTGCTACACTCAGTTTTGAGATAGGAGAAAGCCTGAGGACACAAACGGCTCACAAAGTGTGTCGCCAGCTATTAAACAAGGTGGCAGTTCTGCAGTCACATAAGCAGCCGGGGGAAACATTAGGTGTGATGATTGCTCTGCATGGTCATATAACAGCCAAGGAATATGATGGCATTTAATGGAAGTACCCCATGGTGCAAAAACAGTTCGCCTATGATGCTGCTGTAATTTGCGTGTGCGTCAGGAGGGGAAGTGAAATCCATTCAAAGGTGGTTTGCTAAAGACTCAAATGACATTAAATGTATGCTTGTCCTTTTATTATTGTGATTCAAATACACTTTAACTTGTACTCAAAGCAGATTTTTCCACTAGGGGGTTTCAGAATAATGAGTAGAATGTACCGTGGACACAGACACTTAGAAACAATGGTGGTTCCTGTGTAAATGGTGCTCTGGACAAAACCCTCCTTCTGGCGCCTTCTACCCAACTGAGCCTATTCTCCAAAAAACATAAGGCTCACACACAGACAGATGTATTTGTTTCTGCAGACACCTTTGTCCTATAATTTGCAGGACCTTATTGTACTTATAGATATCTGTGATATAGAAATGGACTCCTAACTTTGCCTGATTTGCCAAAGATTAGTTTTATGTTACTATAAAAATGTGATTGTTTAGACATTAAATTATTAATTTATTGTTTCCACTTTGACTGCTTTTTGCACATATTGCTCTTTAGCATGGGCCATTTGTGTCCAGGATGTGTGGGGTCTTCAGAGATGTTGGCTGCCCCTCTTGCTGACAATGAACTTGTACAAGTCCTGGATGGAGGAAAGGCCAGCCCAGTTGATAGTCTGTGCAGACCTATTTGTTTGTTGCATTCTGAACCTGTTCTGTTTTGAGGATGAGTCAATCCACACAGTGATGAACGACCACATCACAGACTGAATGGTGCAGAATAAAGCGCCTGTGGAAGGTTTTACTTCTTGAGTTGCTGCTGGGCCTTCTTACAAGCAATTATCTACGTGTGCGAAGCATCGCTAGGAACTGGAAGTGATTGTCAGTAGATGGTGTCGTCGAGAATGGAGAGGGAGTGTTGTGGTTGTTCTCCAGAAGTCAAATGGCGTCTACACCGTCTTGAGAGGTTTAGGATGCACATGGTTTTGACCGCACCAGTGGGCCAGTTGATCCATCTGATCATTGCATGCATAGTTTTATCAATACCCTAATAAGAAAAACCTGTGTTCATGTCAGACTTTTAATATTTCAGTAATCGTGCTTAATTTTTACTCCAATAACCCTTTTAACCCAAATTGGTCTACCGCTACAAGCAGTTTGAAAATTTTACACTGCTTACTTATATTTTTTACACATCCAAGTAAAAATAAAATTAGTAGATGTGAGCTGATAAAGAGTTTTCTTTGTTTTCCAAATGGTTCAGTCAATCCTCTCTAAGCCATATGGCCAAAATCTCAGTTGCAGTTATTTGTTAAATTGTTCTATTATTTTTTTGGGGGGTGAGTCATGTCAGTTGAAAGTTTGTCTTTTTTTGCAACTATTAAAACACTGTTCAAAACAGAATTCAAAAAACAAATCTTATGAATTTTTCATCAACCTGATGTGCTTAATGACTGCAGGGGGCCATTTTTATAGTTCTTGTTACCAATAGAGTTGGTTTCTGTTCTTTGTATGTGACTTATGGTTGTTCTCCTTCAAACACCACCCGCTGGTGGACTACTGCATCCCGCCGGCTGTGGGCTGAAAGCAACCAGAAAAAAAGGACATGAACATATGTTTTCCTTTGAGGACCTCCGAAGTCTCCACAGCTGTCGGATGTCTTTCAGAAATGATCATTTTAAGTGCTTCTGTTAATAGAAGCCACACAGATTTGAAGAGGTTCCTCAAGGCAGAAGACACAACAGAAAACATAATTGCTACAACATGTGTCGATCCAGCCGACATCTTGATAAATGGAGGAAGATGATATTCATGAGACCGAGACCTTATTCAAACTTCTCATCTGGTGGGTTTCAGCTGCCAAAAGGCTAAAACTTGTGCCCTTCACACTGAAAAAGATTTTAAGGAAAAGGGGTTTATTGCTCAATATATAAAGAGAGGAGTACTAGACTGACCAAGCGATCTTCATCTCCTTTCAGTTCAAATAAAATTCATCCCACTGAGCAAACGTCACATGATTGCCTTTGGGATTAAAGTCAATAAGGCTAGTTTAGAATCCTGAAGACAATTTCAAAGTTAATTTAAGACAACATGCAAAAAAATTACATAAAAACGGCAGAATATTTCTCCAAAGTCCTCTCCTTTTTAAAACCAATTTCAACAGTTTTGTGGCGCTGCTAGCAAATACCAACTGTACTGTATCAAAAATATGTATTCGTTTGGAGTAAAATCCAGCCTCATCCTATTTCTGACTGCCTTAATGCATCATAAAGGCATGTAAAAATCTGACACAAAACAATAGACCTCTTTGTTTGATTTGTCTGTTTTAAAACATGATGATATATTTTACAAAGAGTTTATCCTTATTTGTGTTTGGGTGAAGTGTTTTTAAGAGGAAAACAAAAACATTGTTTATTGGCCAAAGGCACATGATTTTATGCCTGCCCTTGGAGGCTTTTATTGTGAAGCAACTCATCTGCAAGAAGTGTCAAGCTTCATTAGTGTGACTGTGAATTTTATCACAAACTACTAGAAACAGACTGAAACTGTCTAAAGTACTGAAAATCACAGAGTGCATTTCAAACTTCCTCTCACGGTGGATTCTGCCTTTAACCTCTGGTGCTTCCAGATGGATAGACTAAAACAAATAAGATCTGTAAATGCACAAATTTACCTCTAACCATGTTTGTCTCTAAAAGGTTTTAAATATTTTCTAACTATTGGATTAAATTAATTAACCAGACTAATTCCCAACATTAGCTGCTGGTGTTTGCAACATGATTAAAAAAAATGTACCGTAAATGCATACAGTCATTCATTGGACACAATAAATTACTGGAAAGACATCCAACCTGCCTTAGCATCCATCCATTCATTCCTTTAAGTTGTCGACCTGTCTCTTCATCCCTCTGGCCAACAGACTATTAGATTTATCTAGCTGTTTTAAGATTGACCCCAACAGAAAAGCCTTCAGTTCTCTTACATTAAGCTTTTTCTTAAGAAATTGGACAACAATGAAGATTGAACTCCTCTAATCCGAGTCTGGAAAACTGCAGACTGATTTAGTGGAGCACTGCAATAACATTACTTATTGATTTACCCAAAACACCGAGCATTCCTCTGACAGA
Organism: Poecilia formosa; assembly: GCF_000485575.1. Lineage (NCBI taxonomy): Eukaryota > Metazoa > Chordata > Actinopteri > Cyprinodontiformes > Poeciliidae > Poecilia > Poecilia formosa. Next base: position 126,604 of record NW_006800090.1, read on the forward strand.
AGGTCTGCTGTTTCTGCTTGAATGATGGCTCGAGTTTGAGTGTGACGCACGGGGCAAAGAGGTGTGGACTTTTGCTAAAGGCCGTGGTGGTAGTCTGATATTGGTGGATTTTATCTGAGTGTAAACAGAAATCTTTCCAAGTAGTGAGAGAATTTACAGGACAGATGGAAGGACAGAGGACTAAATTCAAACTCTATTGATTTCTCTCTCCAGGTTGAGAAAGAGCAGGAGCTTCTGTCTCTGGTCAGTGGAAAAAAAAGCTCTTTGTTGTGCATTTACATTTTTGCTTTCGGCACAAGGACAACACAAAGATTCTTTTATTTTTCTTTCTACAATTCTTGTCATTTGTCAGGAATGCAATCATTCATCACACTGAAGCGAAATTGTCAGACTGTGGTTGTGTCTGTGTCACCTTGACAAAAACAGTTTCAGGTTGTGCCTGGAGATAAAGCATCTAAATACAACTTAAGTTTTTTAAAGACTTTGGAATTAGAATGTGCCTGGGAAGCTCTTAATGTCTCCTTCAAAGTGTTTTGAAGCAAGATTTGCACTTTAGAGAAAATCCTTTCAGTGACTAATCTGCTTAAGACAGTGAAAAAGATAAAGAGGGTCCTGTGGAACTAAATTCAGTGGACCAAAGCAGTAACGCCTGTCACTTCTTATGGCTCTCTGCTGCAGACAGCACTCATCTGTAGGGTCAGCAGCTGGGAAACGTTTAGCAAGCACAGCCCCAACTGGCCACCGTTCACTTGCAGATGCTGCTGAGAAAACCTAAAATTCACACCTCGTAAAGAGAGGAAGCAGATGTTTGCATTTCAATAGAGACAGAGCGGGGAGGGTGTTGCAGCTGCTCCATTACAGAGTACAGTATACGGCACAGGTGGATGTGCTCTCGTTTCATCTCTGGGGCATTTTGATCTAGATGCCTTAACATGCCAGGTGCTTCAAAATCCACACTGCAGTCGGTTCACATCTGTGTTCAAGATTGCAGTATCTTTTTTGTTGTTGTTTATTCACTGTGATTTAGAATAACCGGTTTTTGTTTTCATGTGACTACAGGGTTGGTGTAGCCGTTTGTTATGGCAATGATCCTTTGCAACACCTTTGTCAATGTCAGCATTTTTTACATAGCAGAGATTATTAAGATCCTTAAAAGTTGAAAGTAACATTTTTAAAATGAATCTCATAACAAACAAGAAGCCAGTGAAGCTAATTTATGATTAGTACTTTGGGGTTGGCGTAACTGACTTCAGTTTGTTGCTCTGTCTGTAACCCTTTCTAGATTGATAAATGTAACTTACTTTGTTTCCCGTGATTTTCTTGAAACTCTTTAGGCATGGCATGCTGCTTTTTGAGATCTTTTTAGCATATTTCATGTAGTCAGGTTCTATTTAAGTGATGTCTTGAGATTGCAGTCATAAAAGAGGTTGCTCATAGATGTTATTAGGGTTCATTATCTGCCATATTCGTTTTGAGAGTCAGTGCAGGCTGATAGCCTTCAGAGTCACAATCCATGGAAATTGGGTGTAATAAAAATGTATCAATTAATTATTTTATATATTATGATTATATATCCCTGCAATTTTAGTTTATCTGACTTTCTTTAACCAGGAAAAAACACATTATGATTACAAGTCTGTTTTACAAGAATGTTCTGACAAAGAAATCACCAAAAAAATAAAAAATAAAAAATATTACAGGCAGACATATGAGCACACCACATATTAGTCATTTAGACTGACTAATATATGAAATTCATTGAAAAAGTCAGCAGAGATTTGTCTGACTCCAACTTAGTCAGTGTTTTCTATGTTGGCTCCATTGAGATCATTTCATGACATTTTTTTCTTCATCAGTTTGTTCCAGTCAAAGATGGCAGCTTATGAAGGCTTTTTTTTTCCCACATCTGAGTTCATACCCCTGGAACTGAGGACAGAATATGTCTTTAAACGACGCCTGGAAGGCCCTGGACTCTTTAGAAGGATATGGTTTGAGAGGCAAGACTGAAATTCACAACAAGAATATACCGGTGTCTTAGTTTGTGTATCGATACGGAGGACCAGCCAACATGTTTATATAACATAGACTAATCAGAGGAATCTAAAACTAGATCTCTGTCTACTGTTGGGCATTCAACACATCACCATAGTCCCACACAGATGGGATGTTTTTTTATTCAAATGAAAGGCATTATTTGATCCTGAAATAAAGGTTTAATCTAAAAAAAATAATCAACTGCCACAAGAAATTGATGGTTATGCAGTGGTAAATTCATGGTACTAAAGGAAAGCAAAATGCTTCCACAAAAATCTAACTTCAGAAGTATACTTGTGAATATTCACTCTGAATTTTCTGTAGGATTTTAAACGGGCCAAGCAGTTTATATAGATCAGATGAGAATTGGCTCCTCGTGACTAGCTACTCTATTGTCTAATTGGCTTTCAGAAAGCACAAAGGCCAGCTGTCAGATGTGAATGTCGCATTTCATAAACTACCCATGAAGCCCAGTCTGCCTTAAATGTAAACCCAGAAATATGGGGCAAAGTGTTGTTTCTCAATTCATCTCTCTCCACTGACAGGAATCTATTGATTTACCCGTCAGCTGCTTCACAGCCGCTCCAACAACTAGGACAGTCATTTACTGCAGATTGAAGTGGATAGCTAAAACTTCTGACATGCATACGCACTTTAATGTTGTCCAATTACACTTTCCAAAAATAAAAAATAAAAAATCTCCCTGAATGGTCACAGAGATTTCCAATGACGGGGCATAGAGGTAATTTGAGCTGCAATCAGCATCCACAAAGAGCTGCAGTTGGGAACAAAATCAGTGCAAATCAGACCAAGTTAGACGTCCACATGCTTCCGCCCTGAATGCAAATTGCCACATATGAAGACATGGAAGGAAACTGGAAGCTAAATTAGGCATTGCTGGGAGGTAGATTTTGTTCAGGCCGCCTGTTCTTAGTGAAGGGGTTTGTATCCGTGCTGAGTATACACTCGCTAACAAACACACAGAGGGACAAACATGGACCCAGAACAATGGAGCCACTCATCCCAATGAGCTGAAAGCCTTTGAAAAGTCTAGTGTTACGGATTAATAGCCATGAAACTTCATTGATTGTCTGTTGTTAAGCCCAACAATCAAACTGACGGGATATTGGTGTTTGCTGTTTGAAATTTTCCAGTACATTAATTTTAATGGGTTTACTTTGAATAAAGGCATTACCATTTCTGAACAGTGTCAGTAAAGCCTCAAACCGGTTGTGCAAAATCTTGAACAGATGGGCATTTATACCATTTTGCAACACTACAATAATACGCTGCATTCATTTTTATAAGGATTTTATGTGATGCAGCAAAAGAAAGTAATGCATATTTAGAAAGTGGATGAAAAACTATAACTTGCTTTTAATTTTTTAAAAACATCTACCTCTGGGTTTGTGTTCCTCAACTGCAGAAAGTATTGAAGGAGCCACAAAAATCTTCATTTTTCATTTTTCCTTCTTCAGATTAGCCTGATGTTATGAGGAATTGTCGGTTTCATTCCTTGATTGTTTTTAATTTATAATTTGCTCATTTGTTGTTCATTTCTCCTTATGCCCATTTGACCTTATGTTTCCAGAAAATCTAGCAGGTTGATGTGCAACTTGCACATTATAATATTTATAGTCTTCAGAAAACTAAGTTCACAAGTTAATTTCATGCTTATAAGACTGTCTGTCAGATGAGGAACCGTCGTTTCCAGGTGCAGGGCTGTGAAAACACTCACCTTTTCCTCATGCTCAAGGCAGAGACTGTATTTAAGCAAGATCATCAAGGCTTGAGGTCAGAATCCCTGCTGAGGTGTTCTCATGAAGTCCAGCCAAAGGGGGAGGCCCAGAGAAAGGCCCAGGACAAGCTGGAGGGACGATGTTTCTCGGTTGGCCTGGTAACGCCTTGGGGTTTCCCTGAAGGAACTGTCCCAGTTGGCTCTGGAGAGGGAAGTCTGGGCTTCTCTGCTGCGGCCTTCGGGACCCAACTGTGGATTAAGCAGAAGAAATATGAATGTTTACACTTATTTATTCATCTTCTTTTTCATCACTCCTTTTTCTATTTTAGTTTATTTAGAAACAGCAACGCAACATGAAGCAATAACTCCCTGTATAGTAGACTTGGCCAAATATATATATACACACTGTCATTATTGTTTGCTCTGCAATAGTGGTGGGTGTAGGGATGCTTTTCTGAGAGAAGCTGGTGGTCAGACTGGGAGCATGGATGGAGTTAATACATGGGAATCTCGAAAGAAAGGAACCCAGAGCTCAATTCAAAATATTTGCAAGGAATTTTGCAATATTTGCGCTTATTTACAATGTGAAGTATGGCTTTTTGTTACTCGCCTTATAGATCGATCATAGACTATAACTTGCTGAGGTAGTAGTATAGAAGTAAGAAATACTGCCACCTATTAGTGAAAGTTAGCATCACTGAAACCTAATGGGTTTGACTATTTTTGCAGAAAATTTGCATCCCTTGCATTAGTCTGAAAAAATGCAGGGATCGGTTGATTTTGCATGAATATATATCATGGAATCGTGAAGAATTGGACGGACTAATTAATGTAATTCAAAAAAGCTATGGCTGGCCAAATTTGGCCCCAGGGCCTTGAATTTGACATATGTGGGTTAGATCAAATATTAATATTTTCTGATGGCCTAGTCCATCCAACTGATTTTAACTTTAGATTCAGCCAATATTAGGTTGAGCTGCTGTACAAAGAAGAATGGTCATTATTCTTTGACGTATGCAAGACCTAGAGTAGAGAAAGAGAATAAAACACTTGCTGCTGTGATGTCGCCAAAGGGTGGTTCTGAAAAGCTTTGCTTCATGGGGTTTGACTATAAATGCATGTCATACTTTTCAGATTTGCATTTGCTGAATGCTTCACAAATAGACACTGGGAATACGTTCTGGGGTTACGGCTGCAGGTGCTATGGACCGTACTGGATTAAATCAGTCAGCATAAGCAACAAGAGGAAGAGAGAAATAACAGCTTTAACTGTAGCAGAAATTGACCTGATGTCTCTATTTCCCAGTAATATTGGAAAACGAGATGTAAGGAAGTGTGGGTTTAATCTCAGATTAAAGTTCTTGGATGGTATTCCAAGCACATTCATTCATACTCTGCTCACTCTGAGTCACAGAACAGTTTCATTCAACACATTTTGCATTGACAGTGTAAATTACTAAGCATGCTCCTCTGAGTCGCAGCTACACTTAAAGATGGGGAGGGGTAAATCTGGATCGCTGCCAAAGCCACCCCTCCGATCCCGATTCATATCCACCTCCTCAAGCCCTTTTTTTCCTCGGGGGGGAAGAGAAAGAGCTTGAAAAGGCGAGAAAAGACCTTTTTCATCTTCTCTCTTTTTAACAGTTAGCGAGAAAGCGTGAGAACAGTCACTGCGGGGTTTCAGGAACAAACTTGTATCTGCCTGCAGGATGAAAAACCTTGCAATGGAATGAAAGAATGAGAGGCGTTTTCTCCAAGACCCAGCTCGGTGTGAGAGAGAGCAAAAAGGGATATAGTGAAAGAGTCCACTACTTCCCACTTAATTAGATTAGGAGAATATTGATGTAGAAATGAAAACTAGTGAGCCCATACTATCACACTATCTGTCGGAGAAGCTGTTTCAGCATTTCTAGATCATATTGACAGTGATAATGGGTAAAAAAGAACTACTATCATATACCAGCACACTTTCCAAGATGTATCACACACCATGAAAACATAATAAGGCAATAAACCATGACTATGTGCAAATGCTTGTGTAGATTGTACTTTAATGTTTCTCATAGACACAGAATGTTACAAATAAACCATTTAATTCTCATGATCTCAAACTACATTTTTTTTTAAATGTTCAATTTTAAAAAATTGTTAAATTTCATGTAAACACATGGCCTCGTTCACACAAGATGCTCTTTTCCAATTCCAATTTTGAATTGGAATCTGATTAGCTTTTTATTTGATCAGTCATACTATAAGGCGTCTGTGTGAGCGGTTTACAAACCTAAGTGGCCAGTATGCACAGAGGAAGAACATAGATGTCACACAGCAGCACACTGTACAAAACTAATAATGGATGCTGCCATCTATGGATCGATTTTAAAGTTCACACAGCAACGGGAGTCAGTTGTCACAAGATCATAAAAGACTAGGTTAGCTAAGAAAGGGTAAGCAAAACTAACAGCGATGGCCTTTTGTGGAGAACTGACTGCAACTTGTGTTTGGATGTCGGACCAGGAGTGGTGGGATTGTGATGTGATGCACTTCACTGTTTTCTTTCGTAATGTCATAGTTATTACTTTCAGCCATTGGCTGACAGCGTTTGGCTTCTTTTGGCGCAGAATTACAATGCATGTCTCAAGTTAGTGATGTAAAAGTCAGGTGAAATGTGACATGACCGTTCAGGCTGTAGACGCTTTGAAAAAATCTGACTTAATACCACATAATACAGGTGGCCCAAATCAACTTTTTTTTGGGGGGAAGGGTGGTGAAATAATCGGAATTGAGCCATTCAGACTGTCATGAAAAAGTTGGAAATTGGGTCACATTTGCCTGTGGTGTGAAAGTAGTCATGGATTATGTCATGGATAAACTACCCCTGCTGCTACCAGGCTCCTCCACACAACATCAAGGACCACCACAGTCTCACCACAGAAGTTTGGAGGGTGCTCAAAGCTGTGAAAGACCTGTCCATCTCCAATACAAACAGTCATCACTGTGCATTGGAGTGCACCACAGAAGGCCTTTCCAAGTCCCTGCAAAGACGATAAACACTTTTATCACTTTTATACTTTTGCATTTTCATACTGGTGTGAAGAAGGGCTTAGAATATACTTTGGCTGCTTTTTGCTTACAGTTGAATCTCTCTCCTTCAGATTCTTGATTTTAAAGGTTTCTTTTTTAGCATTTTTTGGGTTTTTTTGTACAACCAAAGCAGATATGTTCCAAGTAAAAAACAACCCAATGATCCTTTCTTTTTTGAACATCAACTGTGTTTGGAGAAATAAGCATAAAACCATTATTGTGTTATGACGAGGCTTAAATACATAAGAATATTTGAATTGGTTTCCTTTTCCAAATGAAAACGCTCTGATGGACCACCGATCACTGAAAATACAAGCGAAGCCTGTGGTACTGGCAAACCTGCTGCCTCAGCAGTCTGGGTGTGTTACTGATGTTTGGGTGTCACTTCATGCAGGGCATCAAACCAAAATTCAAGCCAAGACTTCTGTTTTGTGCCCTCATGGCAGAAGCTTTAGGACTCTCCATTAATCTGAGTTTAAGCTGCCTGACTTCAAAAACAGATGCTTGAGGAGGATAAGGCAACTCTGTGGGAGAGAAGTCACCTAAGCCTCAGTCAGATAAGGAGAGAAAGTGGCAGTGTTGCCGAGTACTTTATCTCCTGGATGAGACTTTATGGGGGAAATGTTTATTGATTTAATCGTTATAATCTCATTTTTGATGTATGAGTACACTTAGTACAAATTAAAACATCAACCCTTTTACATGGAGGAGATGGAGGTCATTCTCAGGTCTCAGACTGACATGAACCAACGTACTGCAGGGTGCTACCAAAACACAACACAAAGACACAAGTTTTCAGTGGTGGGTTTTGATCTGGGAAAATGGACTTTCTATCCTCAGGGGATGGGGGGGGAGGGTCAGCGACTGGGAAGGAGGGATGGAGCCTTTAAAACCTACTAAGACATGTCGGCCCAAATAAACTGACAAGTCAGGCAAAGAGAGTGATAATCAGAGACCTCTAGAAGCCCTCTAACTCTAGAGGTCTGCACTCCACAAATCAGGTCTGTGTGGAAGAGTGACAAGACAACCGAAGAAAACCAAAAGTCTTTTCATCTGTCGTTTCCTACAAGTAGTGTAGGTAGGGAGGAATGGAAAATGTGTTCAGAAGGTACTCTGGTCAGATGATACCAAAAAGATACTATTTGGTCTACAATGAGATAGGTGTGCTGAAAAACTATTATTACCCTAACGTGGGGCATGGTAGGGGAGTATCATTCTATCGGGAAAAGGGACATTGGGACAAAGTTCATTAACTGACCTAAATAAGGAGCAATCCCTGGAGAAAACTTTCCAGAGGCTGACGTAGTGGATAATTTTCCAAAGGGACAATCAACTTTTATATGTAGACAGAGCTACAGGATAAGATCTTAGTGAAGTGGATCCCTGCCTATTTGCAGATTTTTTTTCTATTTTATATCTAAAATATTATAAAGGAAATCATAAAGCTAAAATATCTATACCCAATCCAGAAGCACCATTCATTTTCTTCATCAATGATTGACTGTTCCCCCAAGAGCATACATATTATAAATATAGTCCCTGCTCTTTCTTCTGAAGTAGCGCTAAAACATTCCATGTACGGTTCACTTGGTGGTTTTTCTGTTTCTAAACAAAATCATAAAATAAATGAGGTGTTTTTTTGTTTTTCCTTTTTTCAAATTTAAATTTAAAAATGTAACATCAGACAAATTAAAATTTTGCAATGTTTGAATTTTGCTTCAGTTATCTAAATCGTAAGTCCTTGTTTTAATATAAAGCAACGCTGGAAATGACAGGAGTTTTCTAAAATAAAATACACTTTGTAGTGGTATATCAATACATGCAAATGTTTAAAAGCTACTATAATAAGGCATTGTATGTTCAATGCCCGAGTGACTAACCTACCCAGTTCGTGTTTAGGGTCAAAGGTATCTGGTACGCTGTAAGCACCATCCTGTCAATACACACACGTCTCTTACCCCACATTGCCAGTAGACCAGCGCCAGTAAGGAAATCTGTGCAGATCATGTGATAATTTGTGGATCATATGACTGATGTAAAGAATGCCTAATCAATAGATGCTCTCACTTTAAGTACATCATTTATTATTCAGGGGCTTTATGCATATTGTATTGAATATCCAGTGATGTCTGTTTTAGATACGTCCTCTTCACTGTGGACAGAAAAACGTCCATTACTGTGATTAAGTGTTGTGTAGTTATATCTTCTATTATTATATGAAATGTGCAACAAGGTTTTCTCTTTAGTCAAGCTTAGCATTTGCATTATGAGTTGATTAATGGCCTGAGACATTTGGTCAATAGATCCAACAGTGAAATGCCAATTTCTGCCAATTAGCAACATTGTTCTCTTTTGGGTCATGTACCAGTAATTACCAATACTGTATGTTACTCCCATCTTTCCAGAACTGCTCTATCTCTGCTTAGCATTTCATAAAAACTCCACTGAAAATAATGACAGTCATAGCAACAGGATTACAGCCAACTCTTTGCCAGTCTGTTTTTCACGTGCCTATTTTCCTCTCATAAAAACACTTATGTTTAGTCTCATTAAATTTTATGATTATGCTGACACAACTCACCAGAAAAAAATTATATCAACAGACAAAAAAATCCATTTACTGCAGCATAAGTCTGAAGTTTGTTTGCTTTAGTTTATGGTCTGGCTGAGCTGATGGTAGAGGAGTGAGACCACCAACGGAAATTTCTTTGTATTCTTAAACAGCTTCTTGTTTTTTTGGTTGTTTTATTTTTTTTTTCTTCACCACTCTGTTTATATTACAACTTTAAAGTTATTTGACTTGCAAAGTTGGTCTAAAAGCTTGCATACATTTTTAATAGCTAGATATTACTACTTCTCTAAGCATTCATGTTGTTTAAGTAAAGTTCTAACTTTTGTTCACTTATGATTAGCCTATGTGAACTGTAGCCTCGGTTACCTGGTTTAAGCTGACAGGAGGGGCATCCAGTGTTCTCATCTGCTGCAGCCTCTCTGCTGCAAGGAATACCGTTCATTCAGAGACGGTATTCCAAATACTTTGGGATTAAGGAGCAGCTATTTGGGCTATTGATGCCTTTCTATAAAGCATTAGTGGCCCTTTAGAAAGACATTAGAGTCTGCTCATTTTATTGTGACATCAGCAAGGTATTTTCATCCACACAACTGGCTCTCAATGAGTATTTTCTCTGTTTCGGACCAACCCAGTGGCATAGAAAGTTTTTTTTTTTTTTTTTTTGGGATGATTCTGCTCAAGTATTTATCACAAAGAACTCTAAACCGCATTTTTCTAAAGAGTGGGGTATGTTAGTTTAGCTATTTTGACTGGGACTATTTCTAAAAATGCACTGTAAAGCTGTCTGTATGTGAAAACTAAATGTAGAAATATTACCCAAAGGGCCTAAATTAAACACATTTGTTTGCTTAAATACATATTCAAAGGCCTACAAAATTCAAGTGTAGTATGTTCCCATGTTTTTTGTTAAAACATGAGTACATATCTGCCACTTTGTGCAATATTTTGATTTGTAGTAATTGATTCGTTTCCGTATAAGAAATACTCAGATTGGATGGGAATTATCTGCCTGTGGTTGGATGGTGGTGTGGTCCATTTATATAGACACACAGTGGATTGTTTGTTTACAATGTAATTTACATGTAAAATATGCATGAAATTTTGTGCTTTTTTGGCTGTGTTGGCGTTTCATAAACAAGGAGCAGGAGTGTCGGAGTAGAGCATGTTTGGATAGATGTAAGCGCTCACATCAGTTTCACTGACCACTCAGATTGGTGGTACAAATATAAAGCTATGCAAGTGCAGTTTTTGAGCAAAACTGGGGAACAATGTCACAAGGTAAAATGTGCAGGTATTAAAACAGGATTCCCTTCCTCCTTGCTGTTATTCTGCAGGACAATACACATGATGAATGAGTGAACCACATCTTAATCGCTTGAATTACAAAATAAGGTTAAGGTAGGATTTGTTACCCAAAAACATTGTTACTAAAATTAAACCATTATTGAACATTACATGAACAAGCTTATAAACTCGATTAAAATTTAATGGCTATTGCCTCTAAAATTCTCTTTTAGAACTTACAGGATATTAAAATGTTTTTTTTTTTTTACAGCACAAGGAACTCTTTTCCCAGCTCTATCTAAAGATAAAGCTCTAATCATTGGCTTTCAACGTGAGTGGTCTTAAGTACAGCTGCCTAATCTTGTCTCTTGTCAGGAAAAAGTTGAAACTGAGCCGCGGCGATATAGAGTCTTTTCACAGAGAGTTTGGCTTCCATATCATGGCGGATTAAATTGTCTCCAATATCCTTTAAAATAGACACTTGTAATCTCAGCTCTCGCACTTTTCCTGAGTGTGCATGTGGCTCCAAGCAAGCCATTTCCACCCCTGAAACTGGTCTAGATTCTGATCTTGTCACAGGTTATGCGAGGGGGTTACGTGATGTGCAAGGGGGGGAAGTCACCGTGGTATTCAGCACTTTCCCTAATACTCCAGGCGTCGGTTTGTTGAGTGTACACCCTCACGGAGGCATACATTCCTCACACAAATGTACATGGAGGCTCCAAGTAGAATGTGTGGCCTCTAACCCTCATACTTCCACGCCATAATTAAAGACAGACGGTGTATTATATGACAATGTGCAGTTGCTCTGATGGAGATGGAGTATGTCACAGGGGCAAGAGGACCTCTGGGACCAATCTGAAGTCAAAATAGACCTTTGAGATTAAGTGGGGGGTGGGGAGGGCTTCGAAAATGTCCCATCACTTGTGCAAGAATGTCACAGCTTGACATAATTTTTCTATTAAGGCTGCCAGCATCATTTTCCATAATGAGAAAATTCCTGTGAGCATGAGGGTTAAAAGCCGTCTCTCACCAGTCAGCCCTTCCCATAGCATGCTGAGCATTCCTATGGACTCGTATCATCTAGCTTTGAAGGTTTTGAATGACTTTCCCTGGTCAAGGATCAAGAATAACATGCCTGAAAGTTGTCAGCAACATACATTTTATGTAACTAAGTTGGAGGGGTCAGATGTACTCTCTACTCACTGGTATTCTGAAAATAAGGCTGATATTTCCAGAATACCAGCCTTATTTTCCTTTTAGTCCTAAGAATAAAACAAGGAAAATATCAGTTAAATGAAACAAAAAGAAGAAGGTGGGATGCATGACACTAATACTGGTTTCGACCAGTGTTAGTAATTTTTTAAGATATCTGTTTTGGTCCAATAAATAAAACTGGGTTAATTGTTTCTGGAGGAAGGGGAAAGGAAGTTGGTCATGTGGTATTTTTGTGGTCATGTGATATTGACAGAACAGGATTTTTGGGGAGTTTAATTGAAGCAGAGAAGCAGTGGTGAAGTTAACGTTGTGGTCATTTTTTTTTCAAGGTGTAAAAAAATATTTACAACAGAAAAAATGCCAATAAATATTGGTTATCGGCCATAACAACAATATTAATATCGGGTATATAGATTGGCTCAAATTTTTATATCAGTTTATCCCTAAATTTGATGTAACCTTTGCTTCGTAAGTGACAATGTCATGAACAAATCCTTGATTCGTTCATGACTAAACAAATCAACAGGTGATGTCTGCTGTTGGTGTCTTCTCTGTAATTTGTGCCAATGCCGACAGTTTTGTGCAGCCGATTTTTAAACATTTGAATAGAAAAACCCCAAATGAAAAATGACTCAAGTTTAAGTGGAAATTAAGCATTTGCTTGACATGGTGTTCTTTAGAAGAGCAACACCCCATCAGAGGCAACAGTTGTCAAGTACACAGGTGAAACGGGGGACTTTTTGTTTCTCTGAAATTAAATTAGGCTAAACTTTTCTTATTTTAGGTCAGAATTACTAGATTACTTTAACATTGATGGAATGGGACCCAACTGTACATTGAAAAGGCAGCTTTAGTCATCCCAAATTGAACCATCATATGGGAACAAAAAAATGGAAACATCCATAAAGTTGGTTTCAGTGTCTGTTGTCACAGTTTATTTTATTTTTTGTATTATTATTATTCACATCTTGGTTGCATATTCAGAAGCTTTTCTTCAAACAGAATCCTTGTGAATCAAATCAGAAGATGTAAAATAAATACAATCCTTTCCACCAATGTCACTGTTAAGCTCTGTAAAGATCAAGAATAGCATAATTCAGATTATTTGTTTTCCATCCTTTTGAAGCAAACCCAGACAGCCTTTCCTCTTAAATTATATAATAAATAATCAGCTTATTTGTATTCAGACGGTCGGGCTGGGTTTTAAGGTTTCCACCATTACATTTAGGTTGCAAACCAAATAACCTTTTTGCAAATCATATCTTCATTTTCAGTGTTTCCAGGATTTCTAATCCTGTGAATGTTAGCATAACAAACACCTAGTTTGTTATGCTAACAAATAGAATGTTTGCTTTGTTATATACTTTAGAACTCACTTACTACATTAATGAAAAATCCATTGGTTACTGTTAGTGCTGAATTAATAATTCTCGCTTTATTTATTCTCTTATTTGGCAGGACAGCATACTTGTCCGTTGCTATGCAAATGACTCTCAGCTATACTTATCTATGAAGCCAGATGGAACCAATCAGTTAGACTATAATCATGTCTTAAAGACATAGCGGGCGGGATGATTTTTAATATTCTGCCTCTAAATAAAGATAAAATTACAGTTATGTTCTTTGAGCTTAAATGCCTCAGACTAATGCAGTAGGTGTTTGTTTACTCAGGATGCCATTACCTTAGCCCTGCGATACGACTGGGAGAAACCTTGGAGTTATTTTTCACCAGTAAGTCTTTTAGTCTGCATAGAAAGCATCATTCTCCTAGGACTTCCTTCTTTCACCTTTTGTAACATTGCCAAAATTAGGAGCATCCTGTCTTGGAAGAATGCAGCAAAAAAACTATTTTATTTATTTATTTATTTTCTTCAAGGCTGCTTCCTTATTATCGTGATGTGCTAAAGCTCCAGCTGATCCACAATGCTGCACTGTGGGTTCTGAAGTAGAGAGAAAGATTATATTGCTCCGATTTTAGATTATTTTCAGCGGTATCCTTTAAGTCATGTTCTGTGTTGGTTTCTTAGACTTTTATCAGTTTTCTGTTTTGTCTCCCGACACTTGGTGCTGGTTTTCTAACTTTAACGCCTGAATTGTGAAAACATAAGCAATGAAATGTGATAATTGGCATTACAAATATGCCAATTATCATAACCACAGATATACATTGGAGTAAGAGTTTATGGATTAGAGATATAAAGGTTTAAAAAAAGACACTAACAATGCAAGCCAAATCCTTCCTATGTTGGGTCACTTAAGGTTAGCTTCATTATCACAAAGTGCATTATTATATATCTCAGTAGTCCCTTGACTCCTGCATGCCAGTGAGCATCATTAAAACTGGCAGCTGGGCGTTTTATCAGCTGTTGGGAAGACAAGGAGCCATTTTGAGGGCTTTGTCTCGTAGGGAAAAACGACGTGTGGCTTCTGTTAGGGGATAAAACCGAACAGAATAGTATTGGCACAAGAGAGTGTGGTTAAGTTCTGAGTCAGTCTGCAGATTTGAAGGATTAGAGGTAGAACAATGGGAATCTTTCAGGGACTAAGATAAGCATATTGTGAAAAGAGATGGGCAGCACCGGTGCCAGAAACTTTTTTTTTTTTCCTGTTTTTTTTTATCTGGACCAACAGATAAGAGACTAAGATACGGTCTTAGAAAATTGTGTGAAGTGAAAAATTAATTAAACACAGAACATGTAGAATCCCTCTGAAGAAGAAAACATCTAATTTAGACTAACAATCTGATCCAACATCAAAGCCACTGCTTCAGTCATTACAGTGAAGGCAATATTTTTTTTTTCTTTATGTGCATTAGCTGTAAGTAACTCGAAAACAATGTCCAGGCTCTGGTAAATGAGCAGCAGCCCGTCGATCCTTCAGTGCACGGCACGCAGCAGGCAGTAAAACGCATCATCTGCGAGCCGCTACCTGGGAAAGGATATTTATTACCAGCGAGCTCTTCCTGGCACCGACTGCATTTCAGCGTCTTGGAAATTAACTGCGCTCAAGCCTACAGACTTGTTTTGACGCAATTTGTCATGCCAGCTTCATTTGCACCATTTAAAGTGGCAATTAGAACCTGGCTGCAAAGCTGCAAAAGCTAAGCCCTGGGGTAAGACGCTCAGATACAGTTCTTGACCTCCTTGCCGGCCGGAAACTCTGCCAGCGGCCTCATTCATGATCAAGAGCTTTGCGGCATTCTTTCTTTTGCACCCTGAAGGGTGCTCAACACGTTGGTCCTTTAGGGCTAATCCAGGGACGCATTTCTGCTTCATTACCATTTCAAAAATGCAGAATTACCTGTCAGGGCTCCATTGGGAGCCGGTGTTGCCAGCGCTCCCAAAGCCACAGTAACAAAGGGTGCTGCCTCTTAACACATAGATTGTCATTAAACAAAACTGGAGCTATTTGTAGGTTCATTAATTACACCCTTTCACACCCCACTTCCCTTTCGCTGGAACAAAGGGAAGGTGAACGAGGACTTCCATTTTTGCTGTACATCAATGTCAGATTACAGCCGTCCTGACTTCAGCTCACCTCCCTTGTGCTCTCCCTTTTGCCCTCGAGGTATGCGATTAATTATAATAAAGGGAATGGGGAAATAGTGACATTCACATCACTGTGTATTCTCTCACCCGAAACTTTGTGCAAAAGCCATGGCCATGAAATTGGAGGAAACAGCACTGACTTGTTATGATTGTCACACGTCTTATCCTGAGTTGGTGATTTCACGTCTGGTTTGGCGAGGGGAGGTCTGATGTGCCACTCAACGTCCATTTCTTCCAGACAGCTCAGCGTTCTGCTGCAATTAGCTCAGAGGGCGATGCCGGCATTGACTCATCGTCCCGGTGCTGCTTAGCTCTAATGACTGACTGGAAAATATGCAGTTGTTTGTCTTTGAATGTGATACTTTTACCGTACATTAGGCCGTCCAGACAATAAAAGTAAAGCTGAAGCAAAATGGAAGAGGATGCCATTTCCTGCTTTTCATAAACAAGAGCTAATGAGCCACTGAGATCTGCAAATATTACTGTCTCAGCGTTGTTTGTGCTGAAAAAGTGAGAAATTGTTAATTGGCTTCTCAGTTAACAGTGTTTGCAGTGTGCAATTATTTCCCAAGATGTCCATGTACGAGCACATGACTCTTTAGACCAGTCTGTCATCTTTACTTAGGTTAAGAGAAGCATATAATTGCCTTGACTAATCTGTCGTATTCAAAATCCTGACTAAAATAATAAATCATAATATCCCCTTGTGTTAAAATCACCAATCAGCTTGCAAATCACAAAGCCAACAGGGCTAATGAAAATACATTGGACTGCATCCCACTACTGAATGAGACAAATTTTGATCTGTATCTTTCAGTGGACAGCTGCTAAATGTTCATCTGTATCGGCATGGCCCCCTTAATGGAAAGTGCTTCAGACATGGTTCCCATACAAGCAATCAAAATAGGCCTGTGTTCTGTCTGAAGCTTTTTATGGGTACTAAACAAAAAGCAGGTCTTCAGAGGTCTCCGCTTTAAGTGCACTATGGAGGAGGTGCGGTGTTGGTGCAATACACTTGGGTTTGTCTAACTGATAACAACAGTGGTTTAATCTTTGATTTATGGTTTCATTAATTGGCGTGCCTTCTATATTTCCAACGCTGATACACCTGTGAGATTTATCTTGATCAGTAAAGGGACAGATGTTCATTTAAAGGTCTTTTTCAAATCAGTATGAGGAATTAAACCTAGACTTGCAGGCTCTTCAGCAAATTTCAGCCACAAAACCTACATTTTTTAAGGACTACTGATTTTTTTTGTCTCTTGATGTTTGGGGGGTGGAGAGGTTCCAATGGTGTGCCAACATTTTACTCACTAACAAACTCTTGGAGTATGCAGTTGGACTTTTTTAAAGTGTTAAATTCTAAAGTATGCATTTTCATAAGAAAACATCCCATAATATATACCATTTATACAAAAAACACATTTAAAAACAGTCGTTATTTCTGACCAATGTGCTGG
>NW_006800090.1:145894-282841 GCF_000485575.1 Poecilia formosa
AGCTGTGAAAGACCTGTCCATCTCCAATACAAACAGGCACCACTGTGCATTGGAGTGCACCACAGAAGGCCTTTCCAAGTCCCTGCAAAGACGATAAACACTCTGGATACTTTTCCATTTTCATACTGGTGTGAAGAAGGGCTTAGAATATACTTTGGCTGCTTTTTGCTTACAGTTGAATCTCTCTCCTTCAGATTCTTGATTTTAAAGGTTTCTTTTTTAGCATTTTTTGGGTTTTTTTGTACAACCAAAGCAGATATGTTCCAAGTAAAAAACAACCCAATGATCCTTTCTTTTTTGAACATCAACTGTGTTTGGAGAAATAAGCATAAAACCATTATTGTGTTATGACGAGGCTTAAATACATAAGAATATTTGAATTGGTTTCCTTTTCCAAATGAAAACGCTCTGATGGACCACCGATCACTGAAAATACAAGTGAAGCCTGTGGTATTGGCAAACCTGCTGCCTCAGCAGTCTGGGTGTGTTACTGATGTTTGGGTGTCACTTCATGCAGGGCATCAAACCAAAATTCAAGCCAAGACTTCTGTTTTGTGCCCTCATGGCAGAAGCTTTAGGACTCTCCATTAATCTGAGTTTAAGCTGCCTGACTTCAAAAACAGATGCTTGAGGAGGATAAGGCAACTCTGTGGGAGAGAAGTCACCTAAGCCTCAGTCAGATAAGGAGAGAAAGTGGCAGTGTTGCCGAGTACTTTATCTCCTGGATGAGACTTTATGGGGGAAATGTTTGTTGATTTAATCGTTATAATCTCATTTTTGATGTATGAGTACACTTAGTACAAATTAAAACATCAACCCTTTTACATGGAGGAGATGGAGGTCATTCTCAGGTCTCAGACTGACATGAACCAACGTACTGCAGGGTGCTACCAAAACACAACACAAAGACACAAGTTTTCAGTGGTGGGTTTTGATCTGGGAAAATGGACTTTCTATCCTCAGGGGATGGGGGGGGAGGGTCAGCGACTGGGAAGGAGGGATGGAGCCTTTAAAACCTACTAAGACATGTCGGCCCAAATAAACTGACAAGTCAGGCAAAGAGAGTGATAATCAGAGACCTCTAGAAGCCCTCTAACTCTAGAGGTCTGCACTCCACAAATCAGGTCTGTGTGGAAGGGTGACGAGACAACCGAAGAAAACCAAAAGTCTTTTCATCTGTCGTTTCCTACAAGTAGTGTAGGGAGGAATGGAAAATGTGTTCAGAAGGTACTCTGGTCAGATGATACCAAAAAGATACTATTTGGTCTACAATGAGATAGGTGTGCTGAAAAACTATTATTACCCTAACGTGGGGCATGGTAGGGGAGTATCATTCTATCGGGAAAAGGGACATTGGGACAAAGTTCATTAACTGACCTAAATAAGGAGCAATCCCTGGAGAAAACTTTCCAGAGGCTGACGTAGTGGATAATTTTCCAAAGGGACAATCAACTTTTATATGTAGACAGAGCTACAGGATAAGATCTTAGTGAAGTGGATCCCTGCCTATTTGCAGATTTTTTTTTTCAGCATATCTAAAATATTATAAAGGAAATCATAAAGCTAAAATATCTATACCCAATCCAGAAGCACCATTCATTTTCTTCATCAATGATTGACTGTATCTCCAAGACCATAAAAATTATAAATATTATAAATATAATCCCTGCTCTTTCTTCTGAAGTAGTGCTAAAACATTCCATGTACGGTTCACTTGGTGGTTTTTCTGTTTCTAAACAAAATCATAAAATAAATGAGGTGTTTTTTTGTTTTTCCTTTTTTCAAATTTAAATTTAAAAATGTAACATCAGACAAATTAAAATTTTGCAATGTTTGAATTTTGCTTCAGTTATCTAAATCGTAAGTCCTTGTTTTAATATAAAGCAACGCTGGAAATGACAGGAGTTTTCTAAAATAAAATACACTTTGTAGTGGTATATCAATACATGCAAATGTTTAAAAGCTACTATAATAAGGCATTGTATGTTCAATGCCCGAGTGACTAACCTACCCAGTTCGTGTTTAGGGTCAAAGGTATCTGGTACGCTGTAAGCACCATCCTGTCAATACACACACGTCTCTTACCCCACATTGCCAGTAGACCAGCGCCAGTAAGGAAATCTGTGCAGATCATGTGATAATTTGTGGATCATATGACTGATGTAAAGAATGCCTAATCAATAGATGCTCTCACTTTAAGTACATCATTTATTATTCAGGGGCTTTATGCATATTGTATTGAATATCCAGTGATGTCTGTTTTAGATACGTCCTCTTCACTGTGGACAGAAAAACGTCCATTACTGTGATTAAGTGTTGTGTAGTTATATCTTCTATTATTATATGAAATGTGCAACAAGGTTTTCTCTTTAGTCAAGCTTAGCATTTGCATTATGAGTTGATTAATGGCCTGAGACATTTGGTCAATAGATCCAACAGTGAAATGCCAATTTCTGCCAATTAGCAACATTGTTCTCTTTTGGGTCATGTACCAGTAATTACCAATACTGTATGTTACTCCCATCTTTCCAGAACTGCTCTATCTCTGCTTAGCATTTCATAAAAACTCCACTGAAAATAATGACAGTCATAGCAACAGGATTACAGCCAACTCTTTGCCAGTCTGTTTTTCACGTGCCTATTTTCCTCTCATAAAAACACTTATGTTTAGTCTCATTAAATTTTATGATTATGCTGACACAACTCACCAGAAAAAAATTATATCAACAGACAAAAAAATCCATTTACTGCAGCATAAGTCTGAAGTTTGTTTGCTTTAGTTTATGGTCTGGCTGAGCTGATGGTAGAGGAGTGAGACCACCAACGGAAATTTCTTTGTATTCTTAAACAGCTTCTTGTTTTTTTGGTTGTTTTATTTTTTTTTTCTTCACCACTCTGTTTATATTACAACTTTAAAGTTATTTGACTTGCAAAGTTGGTCTAAAAGCTTGCATACATTTTTAATAGCTAGATATTACTACTTCTCTAAGCATTCATGTTGTTTAAGTAAAGTTCTAACTTTTGTTCACTTATGATTAGCCTATGTGAACTGTAGCCTCGGTTACCTGGTTTAAGCTGACAGGAGGGGCATCCAGTGTTCTCATCTGCTGCAGCCTCTCTGCTGCAAGGAATACCGTTCATTCAGAGACGGTATTCCAAATACTTTGGGATTAAGGAGCAGCTATTTGGGCTATTGATGCCTTTCTATAAAGCATTAGTGGCCCTTTAGAAAGACATTAGAGTCTGCTCATTTTATTGTGACATCAGCAAGGTATTTTCATCCACACAACTGGCTCTCAATGAGTATTTTCTCTGTTTCGGACCAACCCAGTGGCATAGAAAGTTTTTTTTTTTTTTTTTTTGGGATGATTCTGCTCAAGTATTTATCACAAAGAACTCTAAACCGCATTTTTCTAAAGAGTGGGGTATGTTAGTTTAGCTATTTTGACTGGGACTATTTCTAAAAATGCACTGTAAAGCTGTCTGTATGTGAAAACTAAATGTAGAAATATTACCCAAAGGGCCTAAATTAAACACATTTGTTTGCTTAAATACATATTCAAAGGCCTACAAAATTCAAGTGTAGTATGTTCCCATGTTTTTTGTTAAAACATGAGTACATATCTGCCACTTTGTGCAATATTTTGATTTGTAGTAATTGATTCGTTTCCGTATAAGAAATACTCAGATTGGATGGGAATTATCTGCCTGTGGTTGGATGGTGGTGTGGTCCATTTATATAGACACACAGTGGATTGTTTGTTTACAATGTAATTTACATGTAAAATATGCATGAAATTTTGTGCTTTTTTGGCTGTGTTGGCGTTTCATAAACAAGGAGCAGGAGTGTCGGAGTAGAGCATGTTTGGATAGATGTAAGCGCTCACATCAGTTTCACTGACCACTCAGATTGGTGGTACAAATATAAAGCTATGCAAGTGCAGTTTTTGAGCAAAACTGGGGAACAATGTCACAAGGTAAAATGTGCAGGTATTAAAACAGGATTCCCTTCCTCCTTGCTGTTATTCTGCAGGACAATACACATGATGAATGAGTGAACCACATCTTAATCGCTTGAATTACAAAATAAGGTTAAGGTAGGATTTGTTACCCAAAAACATTGTTACTAAAATTAAACCATTATTGAACATTACATGAACAAGCTTATAAACTCGATTAAAATTTAATGGCTATTGCCTCTAAAATTCTCTTTTAGAACTTACAGGATATTAAAATGTTTTTTTTTTTTTACAGCACAAGGAACTCTTTTCCCAGCTCTATCTAAAGATAAAGCTCTAATCATTGGCTTTCAACGTGAGTGGTCTTAAGTACAGCTGCCTAATCTTGTCTCTTGTCAGGAAAAAGTTGAAACTGAGCCGCGGCGATATAGAGTCTTTTCACAGAGAGTTTGGCTTCCATATCATGGCGGATTAAATTGTCTCCAATATCCTTTAAAATAGACACTTGTAATCTCAGCTCTCGCACTTTTCCTGAGTGTGCATGTGGCTCCAAGCAAGCCATTTCCACCCCTGAAACTGGTCTAGATTCTGATCTTGTCACAGGTTATGCGAGGGGGTTACGTGATGTGCAAGGGGGGGAAGTCACCGTGGTATTCAGCACTTTCCCTAATACTCCAGGCGTCGGTTTGTTGAGTGTACACCCTCACGGAGGCATACATTCCTCACACAAATGTACATGGAGGCTCCAAGTAGAATGTGTGGCCTCTAACCCTCATACTTCCACGCCATAATTAAAGACAGACGGTGTATTATATGACAATGTGCAGTTGCTCTGATGGAGATGGAGTATGTCACAGGGGCAAGAGGACCTCTGGGACCAATCTGAAGTCAAAATAGACCTTTGAGATTAAGTGGGGGGTGGGGAGGGCTTCGAAAATGTCCCATCACTTGTGCAAGAATGTCACAGCTTGACATAATTTTTCTATTAAGGCTGCCAGCATCATTTTCCATAATGAGAAAATTCCTGTGAGCATGAGGGTTAAAAGCCGTCTCTCACCAGTCAGCCCTTCCCATAGCATGCTGAGCATTCCTATGGACTCGTATCATCTAGCTTTGAAGGTTTTGAATGACTTTCCCTGGTCAAGGATCAAGAATAACATGCCTGAAAGTTGTCAGCAACATACATTTTATGTAACTAAGTTGGAGGGGTCAGATGTACTCTCTACTCACTGGTATTCTGAAAATAAGGCTGATATTTCCAGAATACCAGCCTTATTTTCCTTTTAGTCCTAAGAATAAAACAAGGAAAATATCAGTTAAATGAAACAAAAAGAAGAAGGTGGGATGCATGACACTAATACTGGTTTCGACCAGTGTTAGTAATTTTTTAAGATATCTGTTTTGGTCCAATAAATAAAACTGGGTTAATTGTTTCTGGAGGAAGGGGAAAGGAAGTTGGTCATGTGGTATTTTTGTGGTCATGTGATATTGACAGAACAGGATTTTTGGGGAGTTTAATTGAAGCAGAGAAGCAGTGGTGAAGTTAACGTTGTGGTCATTTTTTTTTCAAGGTGTAAAAAAATATTTACAACAGAAAAAATGCCAATAAATATTGGTTATCGGCCATAACAACAATATTAATATCGGGTATATAGATTGGCTCAAATTTTTATATCAGTTTATCCCTAAATTTGATGTAACCTTTGCTTCGTAAGTGACAATGTCATGAACAAATCCTTGATTCGTTCATGACTAAACAAATCAACAG
The DNA here is from genome assembly GCF_000485575.1 of Poecilia formosa. NCBI lineage: Eukaryota > Metazoa > Chordata > Actinopteri > Cyprinodontiformes > Poeciliidae > Poecilia > Poecilia formosa. Next base: position 151,622 of record NW_006800090.1, read on the forward strand.
GTGATGTCTGCTGTTGGTGTCTTCTCTGTAATTTGTGCCAATGCCGACAGTTTTGTGCAGCCGATTTTTAAACATTTGAATAGAAAAACCCCAAATGAAAAATGACTCAAGTTTAAGTGGAAATTAAGCATTTGCTTGACATGGTGTTCTTTAGAAGAGCAACACCCCATCAGAGGCAACAGTTGTCAAGTACACAGGTGAAACGGGGGACTTTTTGTTTCTCTGAAATTAAATTAGGCTAAACTTTTCTTATTTTAGGTCAGAATTACTAGATTACTTTAACATTGATGGAATGGGACCCAACTGTACATTGAAAAGGCAGCTTTAGTCATCCCAAATTGAACCATCATATGGGAACAAAAAAATGGAAACATCCATAAAGTTGGTTTCAGTGTCTGTTGTCACAGTTTATTTTATTTTTTGTATTATTATTATTCACATCTTGGTTGCATATTCAGAAGCTTTTCTTCAAACAGAATCCTTGTGAATCAAATCAGAAGATGTAAAATAAATACAATCCTTTCCACCAATGTCACTGTTAAGCTCTGTAAAGATCAAGAATAGCATAATTCAGATTATTTGTTTTCCATCCTTTTGAAGCAAACCCAGACAGCCTTTCCTCTTAAATTATATAATAAATAATCAGCTTATTTGTATTCAGACGGTCGGGCTGGGTTTTAAGGTTTCCACCATTACATTTAGGTTGCAAACCAAATAACCTTTTTGCAAATCATATCTTCATTTTCAGTGTTTCCAGGATTTCTAATCCTGTGAATGTTAGCATAACAAACACCTAGTTTGTTATGCTAACAAATAGAATGTTTGCTTTGTTATATACTTTAGAACTCACTTACTACATTAATGAAAAATCCATTGGTTACTGTTAGTGCTGAATTAATAATTCTCGCTTTATTTATTCTCTTATTTGGCAGGACAGCATACTTGTCCGTTGCTATGCAAATGACTCTCAGCTATACTTATCTATGAAGCCAGATGGAACCAATCAGTTAGACTATAATCATGTCTTAAAGACATAGCGGGCGGGATGATTTTTAATATTCTGCCTCTAAATAAAGATAAAATTACAGTTATGTTCTTTGAGCTTAAATGCCTCAGACTAATGCAGTAGGTGTTTGTTTACTCAGGATGCCATTACCTTAGCCCTGCGATACGACTGGGAGAAACCTTGGAGTTATTTTTCACCAGTAAGTCTTTTAGTCTGCATAGAAAGCATCATTCTCCTAGGACTTCCTTCTTTCACCTTTTGTAACATTGCCAAAATTAGGAGCATCCTGTCTTGGAAGAATGCAGCAAAAAAACTATTTTATTTATTTATTTATTTTCTTCAAGGCTGCTTCCTTATTATCGTGATGTGCTAAAGCTCCAGCTGATCCACAATGCTGCACTGTGGGTTCTGAAGTAGAGAGAAAGATTATATTGCTCCGATTTTAGATTATTTTCAGCGGTATCCTTTAAGTCATGTTCTGTGTTGGTTTCTTAGACTTTTATCAGTTTTCTGTTTTGTCTCCCGACACTTGGTGCTGGTTTTCTAACTTTAACGCCTGAATTGTGAAAACATAAGCAATGAAATGTGATAATTGGCATTACAAATATGCCAATTATCATAACCACAGATATACATTGGAGTAAGAGTTTATGGATTAGAGATATAAAGGTTTAAAAAAAGACACTAACAATGCAAGCCAAATCCTTCCTATGTTGGGTCACTTAAGGTTAGCTTCATTATCACAAAGTGCATTATTATATATCTCAGTAGTCCCTTGACTCCTGCATGCCAGTGAGCATCATTAAAACTGGCAGCTGGGCGTTTTATCAGCTGTTGGGAAGACAAGGAGCCATTTTGAGGGCTTTGTCTCGTAGGGAAAAACGACGTGTGGCTTCTGTTAGGGGATAAAACCGAACAGAATAGTATTGGCACAAGAGAGTGTGGTTAAGTTCTGAGTCAGTCTGCAGATTTGAAGGATTAGAGGTAGAACAATGGGAATCTTTCAGGGACTAAGATAAGCATATTGTGAAAAGAGATGGGCAGCACCGGTGCCAGAAACTTTTTTTTTCCTGTTTTTTTTTTTTTTTTTATCTGGACCAACGGATAAGAGACTAAGATACGGTCTTAGAAAATTGTGTGAAGTGAAAAATTAATTAAACACAGAACATGTAGAATCCCTCTGAAGAAGAAAACATCTAATTTAGACTAACAATCTGATCCAACATCAAAGCCACTGCTTCAGTCATTACAGTGAAGGCAATATTTTTTTTTTCTTTATGTGCATTAGCTGTAAGTAACTCGAAAACAATGTCCAGGCTCTGGTAAATGAGCAGCAGCCCGTCGATCCTTCAGTGCACGGCACGCAGCAGGCAGTAAAACGCATCATCTGCGAGCCGCTACCTGGGAAAGGATATTTATTACCAGCGAGCTCTTCCTGGCACCGACTGCATTTCAGCGTCTTGGAAATTAACTGCGCTCAAGCCTACAGACTTGTTTTGACGCAATTTGTCATGCCAGCTTCATTTGCACCATTTAAAGTGGCAATTAGAACCTGGCTGCAAAGCTGCAAAAGCTAAGCCCTGGGGTAAGACGCTCAGATACAGTTCTTGACCTCCTTGCCGGCCGGAAACTCTGCCAGCGGCCTCATTCATGATCAAGAGCTTTGCGGCATTCTTTCTTTTGCACCCTGAAGGGTGCTCAACACGTTGGTCCTTTAGGGCTAATCCAGGGACGCATTTCTGCTTCATTACCATTTCAAAAATGCAGAATTACCTGTCAGGGCTCCATTGGGAGCCGGTGTTGCCAGCGCTCCCAAAGCCACAGTAACAAAGGGTGCTGCCTCTTAACACATAGATTGTCATTAAACAAAACTGGAGCTATTTGTAGGTTCATTAATTACACCCTTTCACACCCCACTTCCCTTTCGCTGGAACAAAGGGAAGGTGAACGAGGACTTCCATTTTTGCTGTACATCAATGTCAGATTACAGCCGTCCTGACTTCAGCTCACCTCCCTTGTGCTCTCCCTTTTGCCCTCGAGGTATGCGATTAATTATAATAAAGGGAATGGGGAAATAGTGACATTCACATCACTGTGTATTCTCTCACCCGAAACTTTGTGCAAAAGCCATGGCCATGAAATTGGAGGAAACAGCACTGACTTGTTATGATTGTCACACGTCTTATCCTGAGTTGGTGATTTCACGTCTGGTTTGGCGAGGGGAGGTCTGATGTGCCACTCAACGTCCATTTCTTCCAGACAGCTCAGCGTTCTGCTGCAATTAGCTCAGAGGGCGATGCCGGCATTGACTCATCGTCCCGGTGCTGCTTAGCTCTAATGACTGACTGGAAAATATGCAGTTGTTTGTCTTTGAATGTGATACTTTTACCGTACATTAGGCCGTCCAGACAATAAAAGTAAAGCTGAAGCAAAATGGAAGAGGATGCCATTTCCTGCTTTTCATAAACAAGAGCTAATGAGCCACTGAGATCTGCAAATATTACTGTCTCAGCGTTGTTTGTGCTGAAAAAGTGAGAAATTGTTAATTGGCTTCTCAGTTAACAGTGTTTGCAGTGTGCAATTATTTCCCAAGATGTCCATGTACGAGCACATGACTCTTTAGACCAGTCTGTCATCTTTACTTAGGTTAAGAGAAGCATATAATTGCCTTGACTAATCTGTCGTATTCAAAATCCTGACTAAAATAATAAATCATAATATCCCCTTGTGTTAAAATCACCAATCAGCTTGCAAATCACAAAGCCAACAGGGCTAATGAAAATACATTGGACTGCATCCCACTACTGAATGAGACAAATTTTGATCTGTATCTTTCAGTGGACAGCTGCTAAATGTTCATCTGTATCGGCATGGCCCCCTTAATGGAAAGTGCTTCAGACATGGTTCCCATACAAGCAATCAAAATAGGCCTGTGTTCTGTCTGAAGCTTTTTATGGGTACTAAACAAAAAGCAGGCTTCAGAGGTCTCCGCTCTAAGTGCACTATGGAGGAGGTGCGGTGCTGGTGCAATACACTTGGGTTTGTCTAACTGATAACAACAGTGGTTTAATCTTTGATTTATGGTTTCATTAATTGGTGTGCCTTCTATATTTCCAACGCTGATACACCTGTGAGATTTATCTTGATCAGTAAAGGGACAGATGTTCATTTAAAGGTCTTTTTCAAATCAGTATGAGGAATTAAACCTAGACTTGCAGGCTCTTCAGCAAATTTCAGCCACAAAACCTACATTTTTTAAGGACTACTGATTTTTTTTGTCTCTTGATGTTTGGGGGGTGGAGAGGTTCCAATGGTGTGCCAACATTTTACTCACTAACAAACTCTTGGAGTATGCAGTTGGACTTTTTTAAAGTGTTAAATTCTAAAGTATGCATTTTCATAAGAAAACATCCCATCACATGTAATACCATTTATACAAAAAACACATTTAAAAACAGTCATTATTTCTGACCAATGTGCTGGACAATGAAAATAAAAGAGGGGAAGACAGGTTAAAAAAAATAAAAATAAAAAAAACATCTATAGATTAAAGCAAAAAAGAGAGAAAAGAACAGTATAGTAATGAATAAAATCACAAGAAAATCAAACAGTGTCATATGCCACCAAGTAAAAGTGAGTTTTAAAACAGGACTTAAAAACAGCAAGAGATGGAGCTCATTTCACAGCTTGGTTCATACAGCAAGATAATTATGCCGATTTTTGATCCAATCTTCCTCTTCCAACAGTCTTAAGGACGCCCCAATTATTGTGATGGCTCTAAAGATAATCTTATGAGATATTCCTGCCGTGTCTGGTGTGCTTAGAGTGATCTAGTCTGCTCAGAAGGATGTCAAGAACGCTTCAATCTCAAATCAGGGATATTCAACAAGTTAGATTGTCTAGGCCCCATTTCACGGCGTGTGTGGTGTTCCCCGAGGACAAACAAGAACACAGCCTGTTAAATGTGAAATGTAGCCAATCAGAAAGCAAGGTGACAGAACCCTCGAGGAGAATCCAAAATACTGGCGACAAAGCAGCCGCCACGATGCACCAGATAGTCCTTTGGATGCAGGAGAAATCTAGTCCATGAACTATGGCCATTGCTTCTTCCTTGTCGACCATGTTTGTTTTCTCTGAACTTTTATTTGATATTGAGAGGCTTTGTGAAATTTCCTCTCACATCATTAGCACAATTCAAAATGTTCACACCAGAAAGAAAGCAACCTTTTAAACATGGACGTTACGCAGAATGTGCTGCTTCAATTTCTCAGTACGTGGGAAAATGACAAAATCTCATAAAAATGACAAATCATAAATATTTTCATTAAAAAGAATAAATAAAAGTACATTTTAGATATTTCCAAATGTATTTTTAATGTGTGAAATATTTTTTCCATAAATGTCAGATGTTACTACTGATTAATGCACAAAGAGCTATTTTTGACATGTTTAAGTTATGAGCAAAATCTAACATCTTCGTAATGCCCAGAGTTTTTTGTGTTTTACACAAGCAGCCTCAGGAATGACAATGTTTCTGTAGATAAAACATTGAACCTGTTTTGACATTTTGCAGCACATCATATTATATTTAAATGTCCTGTACGGACAAACTACTGGATGACAAAGGTACTGATCCACTCTCACAATTTAGTTTTGTCTTGACCCCAAAATCTCTACAAGACTAAAAGTCAACTGTTATCATCTCTGAGCTTAATTCTCATGAGAATGACAACCAGTTGCACAGCCATCCATATTTTATGCTTTTCTGCCAGATCAGGTTAAGCCACGGTTAAGAATAGATGCCAGACAGAGCTAATGTCTGTGCAGAGGGAACTGGAAGACGGGGCTGAATGAGGCAAAGGAAAACTGGCATGAAAATAAGGTACGACAACAATTAAAGAAAGAAGAGCCGCTGTATAAGCTCCTGATTCAGGTTTACCACTTTAAAATCAGAAGATTACAAAGAACCTACTTCAAAAACTCTGTTCTGGACAGCCCTCTCCTCCATCCGCTGCACTTTGCATACAAGAAGAGTCAGAGGTGGGAAATGTTGTCATTTACCTGCTGTGCAGTGCATGCTTTAACTGAGAAGGGGAGTGGTGCAGTGAGAACCGTTTTCTTTTATCTCCACAGTGCCTTCAACACTATCCACTCCCCCCTACTGAGAGACAAGCTCTGGAAAATGTAGGTGGACCAAAATCTGATTTCCTGGATAACAGATTGCCTTGTGACACTACAGTTTGTTAAAGCAAACTCAATTACCTCAGCTTATCTCTCGACTGAGCTTTAGTACCCTTTGTTGATCAGACTCGCCTGATCCTGGTGGCAGTAAACACCTTCCTTCTTTTCTTCAGACCTTTTGTCATATCCCCCCATCATCATGCCTGCTTGTTTCACTTGATACTTCATGCTTTTAATCTGTGCATTGTTTTAGGATTCAGAAAACAAGTTCTTTGTACATTTTTGGACTTGATTGTTAGAAGTCCACTATTCATCGCCTCCCGTCCTGCTTCCTCTCATCAGATTTATATTGTACTTTGAGAGTCTAACCAACTTTTTAAGTCACTTTTACACTACATGTCACATTCAGCCAATAACCTACTGACAACCTTTTGCTTATCAGATTATTGCACTTCCTCTTATTAGCAATTACAATCCAGAGTTTTGCCATTTTTATGCTCATTTCTTCTCATTCAGTGTCAACCCGGGGGAAGAAGTCAACAGTCTGCACACACACACAGCCACTTATAGAAAATGTAGAATTTTTATTCAACCTAACCTCCCTGTGTTTCGCCTGTGGGAGCATACAGGGGTCAAACAAGGAACCACAGCAATTAAAAAGTACAGTCCAATTCTGCAGGATATAGATCAGAAGGGCTGGAAAAATCTATAATTCTTAACTAAGGAAGAAAACTGAAAAAATAATGTTGATTTTTAAATACCAACATCAATTTTGAATATGAGTTGGTCTGTAACTGTGTTTTGTTGAAAGGAAAAGGGAAAATAAATATTTCCTGTGGTTGTACATTTGAGACTCATTATTAATGTGCATTCATTAATATTTAGTTAATTCTGTCTTTAGGTATTAATTAGACCATTAAGAAAACCTGAGCTAAAGGAAACAAACTACAAACGTGGATGTTTTGTTAATGTGAAGAATTCACAATCCTTGTTTTTTGAGTCCACATCTGTTCACATGTGTACAGAAGAGGATTAGGGCCACTGGAAAAAAGAAAAAGAAAAATCTGACTTTAATCTCAGAATTTTGAGAAAAAAGTCAGGATTAATTTTTTTTTTTTTTTTCCTAGTGGCCCTAATCCTCTTCCGTACATGTGCCTGTTTCAGTAAACCTGGCAAATTCACACGGGATTTGAAGAAAACAAAGTATACTTATCTAATTCACTGGTGAATTTTCCAAGACCCCTATATTTCTTTGGCATATAAATATACATTACTACTTTAGGGTGTCTATTGGCAACATCAAATTAAAAGTCAGATTCACGCTGATTCCATTTCACATGGAGTTCACAGGCTGTTTCTATAATTAGTAGTGTCAAAATTGTGTAGCACAGTTATATGTAATCTCAGAATAACAAATGACCTGACCGGTATGTACACCTCCTGTAGACGGTCTCGCTTTGCCAACTGCCTCGCCATTACATCACCTGCCAGACATTCCCAACTTTGATCTTTGCTCTCTGCCTCCCATCTTTTGAGAACACTGATTGAAGGTGATGGGGTGAATATTAGAGCCAGAAATTTCACTGTCCTCTGATATAATTGTTGGTCATTTTAATGTTGCCAGTAAAGGTGGCCTACCTCAAGCTTTGGATTATTCAATACCGACCTTTCATTTAAAACTGAGGACGATTTCTGAAAATGACTTTTATTTAATGGAAGGAATTTAATGACTATTGGATCAACGGCTCGGTCTCCAGTGCCTCGTCAAAGAATTCACAATCCTTGAATTTTCTCACATTCTGGCACATTATAACCAAACATTTAGGTATATTCTATTTTAACTGTATGTGACGGATCAACACAGAGTAATGTAAAATTGTGACATGTCAGAAAACAACTCAGGTTTTCAAACTTTTTACTAATAAAAATCGAAAATAAAAGCATAACAATACAGTGCGTACTTATATTTAACCTCTTTTACTTTTTCATTGCCTCTAAATAAATCTGTGTGTGTGTGTGAGTCTTTTATACATAAAAGACTCAATGAAGTTTGTAGCTGTTACTTGACAAAAAGTGCAAGGGGTTTGAATACTTTTGCAAGCCACTGTAAGTATTGAAAAAGGAGTTTAAGAAAGTGTGGGGAAATTGTTCTTACCTATTTAAAACATATAAATAACTATGTAACAGTTCTTCTTCTGCCTCCTAAACAGATTCTTTCAACCATGGAGTTACAGGAGGAAAGAAAAGCACAGCTCATGCTTTAAAGACGCCGGCTGAGTCACAGTTTCGGTTGGCTTAATGAGGCCCAAACCAGGTCCATTTCTCTTGTCGCCTTTATCTGGCGAAATGTAAACATTACATCTCTGTTGATCACAGCCGCTTTTTCCTCCCCCTTTTAATCTCCCACTAAACAACAACCGACCCTTCGAGGCTTTCCTCTGTTTGGAGGATTCAGATTTTTGTCTTGTCATCTAAAATGGAGATGTATGGGCTTGTGCCGCCAGCCTCGATTGAGGCTTGACGTGTTGCAGGGTCTCAGGTGTCAGGAGCCATTTCCCAGCCAGGGTCCCGACCAGAACAAGATTAGGTCCATTTATCTGATTTCAGATTGCTCTAAACCTATTTCAGCTGTCATTTACTCTGTGAGTGGGTCATTAGTCCTACATGTCTTTTGTTTTGTGCCACGCCTGTGGGCTGTGTGTGTGTGTGTGTGTGTGTGTGTGTGGCCTGTCGGTGTCTGCGATGGTCTGAACAGACTGAAAACGGCAGCACTGCACAAACACGTACAACAGAGCTAATTTGTCTGCCGTACTCTCACCAAGATGACGCAAATAAGAGACGTTAAATGCAGTGAGGGTTTTCTGTTTAACATCATCAGACTGTGCCTGAAGAACCTTTCCAAAACATCAGAACCGAGAATTTAGAATAATTTTGAACAGGGTAAAAATGTTAGATTTGTAGCCTTAAAGAAGCACTCCTGCTCCTTGGACTACGCTAGCGCAAGTATGTAAACCCACATCACGATGCTGCCACCACCAAACTGCACAATTTACTTAGAATGTACTTCAACTAAAACTTGATTCAAATTATGTGTGTTTATATTTCAATACTGTGTTTGATACAAGTTGAAAATGAACAAGGATTTCAAGGCCAGTCCCCCAGGGCGACGATCCAGCATCTCCAACACACCTGAATCAAATTAATGGTTCGTTAGCAATCCTCTGCAGGCCTGAATGACTTCCTGATGAGGTTATTTAGCTGTTTGATTCAGGTGTGCTTTGGGAAGAGATGCATATAAAAGTTAAACAATGGTACTCTTGAGGACTGGATGTTTGCATCCCTGATCTAAGGTTTAGTATTGAATTAATTCCTGCAATATAAACACCAGCAGTAAAAGAAAAAGAAATTTATATTTGAAGTAAAAATCTAAAGTTGTATCTCTTGGGAATGAGTTACATTGGAAAGCCATGAATAAAAGCACCCACAGCCCTGTCCACAGTGCTACAAGTCCATGTATGCTTGTGGTTAATTATAGCTACAGGTAGTCAGTGGTACACATTTTTAAGATTTGTTTGTAAACAAAAGGTTGAAAACCATTTATATTCCTCCCTATTAATAATAGAGAGCTTTTTGTTGCTGTGATTTGTCGAAATGGGATAAGTTCTAGGGGTATTGAAGCTGTCAAATTCCCATTACTTTTCCTAAACAGGGATAAAAGAGTTAGTGCACTCTTAGATAACAAGGCTCTAATAAAACCTTCCTCCCTTGTTTTTCACTTTTTGGTGATCAAACTCAAAAACAAAGTGTCGAGGAAAAATCTCTCCTAATAGAAGTCAGAGGAAACGGAAACAAACAATATTCTACTCGCTATTCTACCTCAGACTCTCTTAGAAACACAGCAAACTGAAAAGAGACCCCCGCACAACATAACAATATAATGCCTCACTTGCCACCTAAATGAAATGGTCTACGTTGGAAATCACATTGATTCTTTTTTCCTCTCGCTGTACTTGATTGTTCTGCAGTGAAATAAAATTTTCTGAGAAATGAAAGTGACGTGCCGTAGTGTTAGATTTTCTTGTACAAGAACAGTGACTGAGGCTTCAACAAATGAGTCTATATGGGTTTCCTTTCCCCCAAAGTGATATTGAACTCTTTTTGTTTTGTTTTTGTTGTTGTTTAATTCAGTCCCATTTTGTCAGGCTGGATTAGCCCTAAACTTGACGATGGGTTTCAATCCGGATCTAACTCAAAAGCGGCTGGTTAGCAGCTTTTGTTTTCAGGCTGTTCGCCTCTCATACACCCACAGCTGATGGGCGACGTTTTGATTAATCCGACAGGACTTTCTTGGTACGATCGTAGCAGGGATTCTCTGAGAAGATTATAAAATTATCAGCAAGTACCTTACGTTGTGATTTTCTCTGAAAAATGACCCCTGCTTTATATAAATAGTCTCAACAGTTGAATATTCTGCCAACAGGAGTCAGAGCAGAAACTAAAATACATCTGAAATGGTGTTGAGTTGATAAATATGGGCCACAGGCCATACTTGTTGAAATGATTAAACATGGCTGCAACTAAAAAAACGTCAGTTTGATGAGGTAATTAGTCATTTTGGCTTTAACAGCTACATAGGATCCTGTCGGATATAAAGAACTTGTTTTTAATGGAAGGTCTAAAGCATCCACCATGATTATTAGCCCTCCTGCCAAAGATGTGTACCAAAGCCTCAAGGTGAAAGTTTTGTTATGGAGACTTGACCCCAAGAGGTCACTGACTTTGAGATTTGAATATTTTCTAACCTCTGTACATGGTAGCTGCACAAACTTGTTCAGCCCCTGCAGTCACTGTTCCAGCCATTATAAGCATGCAGTTATTGTTCTGTCTGTAGGGTTATTTACTTTTTTTTCTAGTCAACTAAATTATTAACAGCTTATATCAAAGTAGATTAAACATTCTAGTCCTGAAGCTGTAGTTCTCTTGCAGGGCTTCCCTTTCTTTTGCTACATTCAATCTTATCTTCTATCTTTAACATGCCTCACAGTGGATGTGTTGTGTTTGTGGTGATGTGCAGTGTTTGATTTCCACAAAACTTGTCTAATGGCCAAAAAAAAGCTCCATTTCAGCTTCGTCAGAACAAAGAACTTTTTTTTGTCGATCATGGAGTCTCCCACATGCCTTTTGGCAAAATCTAGGCAAGTCTTTTTTTTATTATTTTTTTCAACAGTGGCTTTCTTAGTCCCAGCGTCCAATAAACATTTGACTGAAGAATCCGGGCAACAGTTGGTGGCCTCTCTCACTGGTTTCCTTCTTGCTTAGTCATTCAGTTTGTGAGGATGGCCTGATCTGGTCAGATTTACACATTCCTTCCATTTCTTGATGATGGATTTAACTGAACTCCAGGGGATGTTCATTGCCTTAGAGATGTTTTTTTTTTCCTGTATCCATCCCCTGACATATACATTTCAATAGCCTTTTCTCTGATTTGTCTTCATGTTGTCATGGTAGCAAGGACCACTGAATAAACCAGTGAATGGATATCCTCATTCCACTAATTGTGAGAGTATTAGCACCAGTTTGCTGGACCTCTGTTGCATTAGGTCACTCACTTTAAAGGGATTGAATATTTCTGCACTTATTTTGTGTTGCATTTTTATTTGTGCTTTTGTAGAAATCAGTTTTCACTGAGACAATAACTGTTTCTTTATATGTTGATATGGACTGATTTGTAACGGCTGCAAAAGTGGGTGAATACTTTTTATAGGCACCATAAAGCACCAGATTACTTTTTCATCTGACTAATTTCAAATATACATGTGTAATCAACATCAAATATCAGACGGTTTTCAGAAAATCTCTGATCTCGACTTGGATCAGCTATGAATACACAGAATCCCGATTGGATCCCTGTTGAATGAAAAAATAAAATGTCTAAACTGGTTTTGATCCATAATGAGGAAATGATGTATTGTTTTTGGACTGTGAGTAGATGGAAAGCTCCTTATTATTCTTAACTGACTGCCAATACCGGTTCCTGTCAATTAGTGCCATGGTTGATTGTTTCGTTTGTTGTATTAGCTGTAAGATGAAAAATAATAATTTAGTGAAGTAGTTTACACCCTGATTTAAGTTGAGAAAGAGTAGACTGTAGTGAAATCCACACATGTGGCACATTATGCTGTATTTCCTCTGTAAACTTGGTCTTTTAAAGTCGTGTCTGACTGTCTTTGAGGTTCATATTGTTCTCCTCTCCTGTTCATCCCCTAGTTTAGGGATCACTGTGACAGAATAAGTGTTTGTCGTTAGAGAATTGTATGTGTGTCAGTCTGATTTCATGGTGATTCTGCTTACTGTCCTGCTGTGAGTAGATGTCATTTCCTTAAATAGAAGCAGCTCATTTGGGGGAGACGGAGGTCCCTGAGCTTGCCAAAAGCCTTAGGGGTGCATTTCTCATTTTCATTTTTGATGATCCTTCAAAGAACAACTCTGTTATGACTTTTTAAACTAAACTTTTATAGCTGTAAGAAAACTATCTTGTTTGTTCCTTTTTAAGTCGTAGTCATAGTGCTTTGCAAATATATTTATGAAACTTTACATTTTGTCCACAACCATAAACTTATATGTGTTTTATTGGGAATATGTGATAGACCAACACAAAGTAATGTAAAAAGAAAAATGTAAATGCATAGATTTAAGACATTTTTCAGCCACATTTACTCTGACCTCTAAATAAACTCTCTTGCAAAAATGTACCTGCAGCGGTCATCCAGATAGTAAAAGCCAGTCTATCCTTATGTCATTTAATCTCAGTACAGAGTTTGATTAATAAACGGCATCAGAAATGCTGAACCTTCTCTGTCAGCATGCGGTTCAGTTTCCAACTTGGAGAGCTCTGGTGGCTTTCCCCAGAGTCAAGTCCCCTTCCTCCAGCAGCCTGATGGATTCCTCCACTTCGTGGTGTTGCATCATTAAAAATCCTCTCCCCAAACCAGTTCTTTAACTCCCAGTAAATAAATAAGACAGTTAAAGATTTAAACCAACTGCTTACCAAGTGTGTGCATCCACATCAGCAAAAATCTTCAACCAATAATTCAGAAAAAGTGAAATTATAAATACATGTGCCGGTGTGAATGAAAATATTTAGATAAATACCAACACTGACAAATGGCTTGAGGAACCTCCAGAATGCAAAACCCTGTGTGTGGCGGAGACTTACCACTGTGATGATCGAAGGTCGGTAGGAGGAAAACGCAGGACAATCTTAAAGGACAACCTGTTGGACACAAAAACTTTGGTAGGGCTGCAACTACCGATTAGTAATCAATTATTCTATTTATTATTCATTCATGCATTCTGCAGATTTTCATTTAACCACTTAAGTTTCTGTTATACATTATTTAAAATCCTCTAACCATGCAAATAAAACCAACTATTAAATTTTAAAAACGGACAATACACATTTTATTTAATCTTTAGTGTACAGGAATCATCTGCAGCTAAATAAATATCCTTCTAACATCAACATGAATTATATATTTCCTTCTCTGCTCGACTTAACATCAATAATTGTAAAACAGATCTGTTGATGATTTTTTTTTTTTTGATTAACTGATTAATTGGAAAGCAATTAGTGCTTGATAGTTTTTTTGTTTGTTTGTTTTTTTTTCCTTTTTACAGAATTTGAACCAAGTGAAGATATGGCATTTAAGGAGTTTGGGTAGAACATGTATTAAAACTTTTTATTGGTCATAAATGCAAATTGTATATATTTTTTGTACAGTTTTTACTCAATTGCTGCTCCGAGTCGGTTATTCATTTAGCAAATGGCCTTTTGTGGGGTCTGTATACGCCAATTAATGATTAATAAATAACTAAATCATGTTGATGTTTTTTGGCAAAGAAGAAAAGACAGAAGTTTCAGAGATGCACCTGAAACTGTGTGTACTTTTAAAGATGCTCGCCTCATTTTCCTCCGTCTTCAGTAAGCCGGTGCTCCTTCTCTGAGGACACATTGCGCACTACGTCTCTCCCTCTTTGTTCTCATCTGCATACCGCTCCGTTGTTTCAGTGTCCAGCTCTGTGTACGCCCCCTCCAGGAGCCCTTGATGCTTCCTTGTAATGAGGACATTCTTACTGTTGGAAGGTTAATGGTAGACAGAGAGTATCTGACAAATCCAAAACCTCGTGACTCCTCAGGCAATTTCACATAGAATGGGTCTCTCTTTTTTCCTGCACTGGAAGGAGAGTCCATTCACTGTGTGAATGAGTCAGGTAAATCCAATTCCAAAAGGCAATGGGATTTGAGATGGAGAGCAAATTGCACCAAGGTGATGCCGGACTGGTCAAGAGACCCTTGAGGAAAGAGAGGGGGGGGGAAAGTCAGCTCGTTCTGACACAATAGAGGACATTGGTGTTATCTTTGCTGTTAGTCGTGTTTTTATAATTGATTTCCCCCTCTAGCACAATAGCTGGGCAATAATGAAAAGTCTGTCATTCCTGTTCTTTTGTGTTGTGCGTTGATGAGGTCATTGGCTCAAGGTGGCCAAAGCTACAAACTGTGTGGTCCGCTCATAGGGTCATCAAAAGGTTGAGGACCGATAAGGAATCTAAATTCTGTGAATCGAGCCATACAGTAAGTTTAGGAGAGGCAATCACGTTCATTAGATTATAGTCTAATCCCCGTCCCTGTAGGATAAGATTCTTCTTTGGCTCATCTAAGAGGTCGATCAAGAATCCTTTAAAGGTCCTTGAAGAAAGCAGCTAAACGTATGTGTAAAGATGAGACTTAAAAGGATCTGATCACCATAACAGTCGGGATTGTGGTCATGATCTTTGCACAGGCACATTTGCTGGACGCCAATATTTGGGTTTGTCTGCAAAGTTGTTAATTGCGCTCCAATCCACTCAAACTGACTCGAATATGAACATCAGCTAAACGTCTGAAGCCCATTAGGTGACGCCTGGTGTCATTAGTGAGGTTAAAAATGAAGCTGCTGCATCGCTGCAGTATCATCACTCTAACACCTGAATCAGGGGAATAATGATAAACTGCAGCTTGAGTCAGGAAGCAACGGGTCGTTAAAGATTTCATTGTTAACCGCATCACAGTTTATCTTAGAGAAAACATTAGAAACCGCCTGCTTAGCATACTGATGAATTTAAACAGAATATAAAACATGCTATTCTATAGACAACAAATAGTGAATGTTTCATTTTCAGCTTCTCAATGGACTTCTGCTGATTTTCATCTGTAATCACCTTATAAAGACATATGATGTTAGCAGTCATTTTGACAGTCTGCCATATGAAACACCCTATTTTATCACATGTCAAAACACTTCAGGGTTTACATACATTCTACGAATTTGACAAACTAAGCATGAAAAAGATTTTGACTACAAAAGAGGAATTTAAGATGATTTTATGTCTTTTAAAACTTGTTTTATTTGACAGAAAACGTATGTGAATATGCTTATTTTGCATTTAGATTATAATTCTGGGAATTTACGGCTTTGTTTTGACTGTTTTGTGCCTTTTTCTTTTTAAACCATTACGTCTTTGGGTTATTACACTATTGAGGCGTCTATTTCTGAGGCAGTTCCAAACTTATAACCTTCTACTATCTTTACAAAATCCTGAATGTAAAACCTTTTGGATTTTAGTGAAAACCTGTAGTTTTGCTCAAATTTGAAACCATTTTAATCCTTCATCCATTGAAATTTCTGTGCAGTCAATGTTTAAAACAAACACATGCATATTTAGCGATGCTTTGAAGAGAAGACTTCCTACCCCATCGCACTGTTTATGTTGCATTTCAAGGGCATAGTCAGCTAACACAGACTCACTGATTTATTTTTTTATACATATGCTGTTATTGCTAAATGTTCTTGAACTTGAGTAAAAAAAACATATACTAACAGATTTATCCAGTTTTTGCTTTTTTGTCACACTTACGTGTTTTCAAACTAATTGGGATGTCACAGATAACCTGCATTACTACAAAAAGCGGATTTTAGATCATTTCTGTTCAGGGGAAAAGCTATCCCAACCAACCTGGGCCAATATAAAAAAACCAATTACCCCCTGAACCTAAAACCCAGTTGTCACCTTCAGTGACAACAAGAGTTAATCATATGCGCTAACCAGCAGTGAGTCTTTGTACGTCTCTTTGGAGGAATTTGTCCCTCTCTTTGCAGAATTGTTTTAAAGCATGACGCATTGGAGATATTTTGAGCAAAGTAATATTTTTAGGTTCACACCAAAGCATTGAGTTTGGTAACTTTTGGGCAACGTGGGCAGGAGATAAATCCTCTTGAAAAATGACATTTTGTTTGATTCATATTGTTGGGCTACTGTCCCACTCTTTATTCCCCTAATGTTGAAATTTATTTCGCAATTTTGAATTTGTTGCCATATATAATCTGTTCAGCTTAGCATAACTTTGTGCCCATCCACAGATTTTGTGGCAACTTCCAAACTAAGGACAGAAAAAAAAGTAACTTTAAAACTTTGTCATAAAATGAGGGATTTTTCTGCAACTAAAGTAACGATTTTAAGATCATTTAACTAAACTGAAAACATCTGTTATACCCCAGGCCACCAATTAGTGACCCAAACTTTTTTAAATGTCAGTGGAATATTTTGTGCTTAAACAATATGATACGACCTTACTGATTTGCAATTATATTAGCAAAAACATTTCTCATTCAATTGTGGAAAACAAAATCCTGGCACAATGTCTCCTTTAAAATGTGCTTGCATCTGCAGTGTTGTAGCAACTACAGTCGATTCCTGGATTTGTGAGTGATTAAAACATCCTGCATAGTTGCAGTTTACAGAGATTTTGTTTAAACCCAGGCGAAAACAATGACTAAGCAACATATTATGCCATTTGTTTTGAGTCAGAGGGAAATATCAATGCCAAAATGTCTAACGGCAGAAAAACACAGTAGCATTGTTTTGCACCTGTGTTATCTCACTTCATGTTCACCTCTGGAGCCTCAAATCAGTGACATGTCACTGTGATTATCAGTGGAGCGCAATGATTGTGGCAGAACCAATACAGCATGACACATTTGTGCTGCACACTTTTCCATCAGATGAACTGAGCCAATCTATGGATATCTGCAGAACTTGTAGATGAAAAACTTTCCCTTCTGCCTTGCCGGATCCACTCATGACATAAAATCACCACAAAGATGGAAAAACGACAGAGTCTAGATTTGATGAAATGGAGATTTTTAATCAGCAGTCAGGCCCTGTGCTTCGTACGAAGAAGCTTGGGATGCAGGGAAAAGACAAGCTTTCCTTGAGGTTTATATCTCTTTCTTGCCCTAATCTCTGCACATAATCACTCCACCCGCTGCGCAACAGCACATCCAACAACACTGTACATGAAAAACGAGGAGGTAAAACCATCATGACAGCTTGCAGCTCACTTGTGTGCACAGACGCCCCGTACACCCGGGTAGGCATGAACATTCACATATTCATCTCTTTCTCAGTGTGGCTCGCATCCTTCTTTTAAACCAATACAAGCTCACAGAGCACAAATGTTGCTGAAGCAAAAGAGCAAATCGCTCTTTGTTGACTGGCTGGTGAAGCTCATTTGAATTCTGTTACACATGTAGCATAATGACACAGTTGAATTTAGCTGACGACTGCTGTTTGGGCTCAGCGTTCAGGAACACTTCTCTTCCTTCAGCTTTACACCCACTTCCTGAAGGAGGTCAATTCTTTGCTTCTTATTTTTGATTTTAATGGAGGGATTGGATGCAAACTGCTGTGCTGCACTTTTGATTGACTTGTCAAAAGCATTTCATGCTGCAGATCATGATATCTTATGTCAGGTTTTCAGAAATGGTCCTTTCAGACTAAGCAATCCACTGGTTTTCAAATCATCTGTTGGGACGGATGCAGTTTCCTTCCATCATATGCCTGCATTTGGAGGCTATAGGTGTCCCTCGAGGCTGTGTATTGAGTTCAACAAATTTATAATTTTGGATGAATTATTCCATCTGTTTTGCACACCTAGTTAATCCTCTCATGTTAGCTGCCTCCTATAGCCAAAGGAAAAGGATACAACCCACTGGTATTTCCAGCACGATTACTAATTTTAAGAGACGGGCAACAGGCCGATGTTTGCATTTGAAACCGATCTTGTACATCTTGCACAAGATGTATAAGGTAGCTTAGATAGATAGTTGTTCCTGATTTTAGTGTTTTAATATCGGCTTCTGCTGCTTTTATTTATAACCTTAGGTTCATTTTCTATGTGTATTTTATTGCCTGCAGTCAGTTCCAGCAGTCATATCTTGTTTGTTTGTTTTATAACAGGTTTCTTTTAAAATGGAGTGAAATAAAAACTAAAATTCTTTGTTTTTAAGCTAATAGATGGTGGGCTGGTGTTGCTATGCAGCATGTCTTCGTTTATAACTGCCTTGATTAATTGTGGAAGGGTATTAGTCTTGTAGAAACAGAGCTTGTGTAATTAACTATCCACTCAGGCTCTGCCTAGAAATTAATAACTGTGATGTTTAATCAAGATTTACATCAAACAGCATGAATGCTGTATGAATATTTGCTCGTACTGTGCCCTATCGGTTCGATTATAGACTGCCCTATCTATTATTTGTCTTAAGTCCCCACAGTGATGTTACTAAAAATTATGGAAATAAGCCAAACTTGATCAGTTATATGTGCTATCAGCACCTGCCTCTGAGGTTACCAGTTCTTAAATTAATTGAACAGTAATTAACAGTAAAGTTGAGATCCTGAGAGAAAGTGAACTTGAAAGGCAAATCTAAACTAATGAGGTTCTGCTTTGAAGTAATGAACTCTCTGGGTTTAGGGTAATCAGAGGCCTCTGGGCTTTATTCACTTTATCTAGGAGAAAGACAGAACTGTAAAATATGTGGAGGGACGCAATCTAGTTCTCCTCTGTTTCTTGAGAACCTTAAGTTGAAAGCTCAGTCTTTCACCTAGACGTTGTAAGAACATTTGGTTCTGCAGAGGGATGTGCTATTCTAAAAGCCCATTTTAAAAGTAAACAAAAGCTAAGATTTTAAGCTTTTTTTCTACTTTTCTCAGGCAACTCTGAGTAGAAATGTGTGAAAAATCATTAGCAGCCTTTATTTTGCCTGTTTACTGTCAATGTTGCAGGATCAAGATGTTTTTTGTTTTTTTTTTGTCTTCATAGCTTGAATCGTTTTGAATTTAGGTCCATTTCATTCAGATAACTTCTGAGAATTAATTTCTTTTATAAATATAAAGTAATTAGCTAACACTCCACCATGTCTTTCTCCTGTTGCCCAGTCCCGTTTATGGTTTTCATAGGCAGCATCTCAAAGCATTAGGGTCAAGGTGTAGTTCACAAATGAGCAGTTTGAGGTTGGAGCCACGGAAAAAGGTGAGATCTTGTTGACGAGTAATTCCAGAAAATAGGGCGGAAGATGGAATAGCAGATTGGGGCTTCATCTGGATTAATGCTGGTGTTACTCCGGTCTGTTTTGCTGAACAAAGAAATGGGATGGTGAGGCGCTGCCCTCTCAGATGTGGAGGAGGGGTCAAAATCTAAATATTCTATGTAAAAATGCTTGTATACCTCCTACCTACCTGATGTGTACATATAGTTGGAATAGAGAACAATTATTTACCACTTTGGTATTACTTGTCCAGTCATGCACTCCTGTAATCTCCTAGTTCAACGCTCATATTTGATTTAATTCTTTAATTAAATCTACAAGTGAAGGATATAAAACTTAAATGGACAAACTAAACTGTTTTTCAGAGACCTCCCTACGCTTTAATCAAAGGCTTTAAACAAACCAAATAGCTTTTACCTGCAGGTCAAAGCAAGATGTTGACTCTTATTAATGAAAGAAGTTGATTTCTTTTTTATTTATTTATTTTAAGTCTTTATGCAGGCTTATATCTCAGCTGGTGAGCGATCTCCTGTTATTCCACCTTGGGCAACATCATCTTTTTAACAATGTTGTATGTGCCCTTATATGTGTAACATACTTCACTAAATAGTCTCAGCATTATCCTGTTTTGCAAGAGATAAATACAGCTGCGCTAGAATTATACTTAAAACAATTAGATGTAGCTGTGTAAAAAAAAAAATCAAAAATAAACAATTTAATAAATGTTAATTTGATGCAGCCAGATAAAAAAAAAAAAAAAAAAATCAAAAATAAACAATTTAATAAATGTTAATTTGATGCAGCCAGATCCATCGGTAATGCTAAACCGGTATTAAACTTTTTTTACGTATCCCTCCTACTAGAGGTAAAATTTTGAATATAAATAATTGCGTGGCAGAAATGCATATGTTGTTGCCAGCACACATTTCTACAAAGCCTTACTCCCACCAGCAGCCCGTCCAGCTGACTTTTTCTGCACCACAGAGGAGAATGAGGCAGCCGTGGTTATTATAGCTATGCTGTCATTAATATCAGGTTTACTTTCTCAGCCATCCAGAGCTGCTGCTGCTTAGTCATTGATGGTGGGGGTCATTACATCTAGCTGTCTCTTGTCTACCTGTCTCTGCCTCCACAGGACACTAACAAACCCAGCTGCCTCCTGTGAACCAACCAGCACAGGAGCACCCAAATAGAAAATTGGTGTGTTGCCAGTCAATTCGTCTACTAACACGGGTCCGGAGAGCATGGAAAATAGTTCCCTCACCACTATAGCACATAAATAATCATTATTAAGACTTTCTGCCAGTGGGAGCGTAGACATTTTGGGTTATTAGTTCTTGTTATAATAAGAACAATGTCAGCATGTTACAGGGATAAATAGATTCCAGTTTCTAATCACATACTTATTGAAAATTATATATAAAATTGTATGCATTTTTGGAACAAATTGAAATCGATCATTGCATGTTTAACCAACATCCAGAAGCTTTTGCCTCGTCTGAGCCAAAACTTACTGAAAACGACAGAAAGAAACGGTAGAATAACCAGCAGTCTGATGAATCCAAATTTGAAATTCAAATGCTAAGAGCATTCTCTGAATGAATATCCAGCTTGTTACCGGCACATATGTCTAGAAACATAGAGGTAATAGTGCATTAGTGCAAATGGCAACAGGATTTTGTGCAGTGGTTAAGTCAACATGTCTGTTGAATAATTATGTAAAAATGTTAGAATTTTTTTCAGTCAGTTGTTGCTGATGTATTATAAAATGACTCATTTTATAAAATGACTCATTTTATAAAATGATTCATTTTATAATACCCACAGGTCTTTTAGCCAAATTCATATGTTTCACTTCTGGTTTACTGCTTACTATAAAGTTGCTGAGCAACTTATTTTCTGCTGCCAATGCATTTATTCCAATATATACTTGTTTTCTTCTCATCTTACTTTAGTAAACAATCAGTCTTAGTTATTTTTTTTATTTTTATTTTTTTTTATATGGTGTTTGAAGGAGTCAAATTAAATGATTGTGGATGAGTGGTGATGGAAAGAGGAAATTAAATGATTGTGGATGAGTGGTGATGGAAAGAGGGTGGTGGTGTCTATGGACAAAAAGAAATATTCAGTGGACTTAGTGATGTTTTTGGAACCAATGATTTCAGGTTCATCATACTTCAGTTTAAAGTTTTGCTTCATCCAGGTTTTTATTACAGTGCGACTGTGGGTGGGGTGATTTGCGAAGCTGAATGTCATCAGCTTGGCAATAAAAATGGAGAATCTGGCGGTGCCTCGGGGAGGGGGGGGACGCCGCCTTGTGACGAGGCTGGGGGCAGTTATGGAGAAGCACTTATTGATGCAGATGAACTGTTGATGGTGAGGTATGACTTCAACCAGGCTACAACAGAGTCAGTGTTATAGAGGCAGGAGATGACATTGGAGTGGCTGATGGTATTGAATGCTGCAGTGAGGTCCAGGAGGATGACGATGCTGAATTGGCTAAGAGTCCAAGGAAAAGAGGAGACTTTGAGGAGAGTTTCTGTGCAGTGGTGAGTGTGGAAGCTGGACTGAAATGGTTTGGACAAACTGTTAGAGTTAAGATGGGTTTTGAGTTGGGCAGGCACAACACATTTGAGGATGTTGGACATAAAGGGAAGGTTGGATATGGACCTGAAGTTTGTGAGATTCCCAGGATAAAGACTGGGTTTCTTTAGAGCTGGACTGGGCCAGTTTGAGAGATTGTGGGACAGAACCAGAGGTGAGAGAGTTGGAAGATGGCGAGTAATGAAAACAGAAGTTCAGAAAGGTCAACTGAAGAAGTTGAAGTAAGGGTGGACTTGGCGACTGGTTGAGTAGAGCTGGTGGAAAATGATTCAGTTGGGATTCCTGGAGGGAGAGAAAGAGCTGTATTTGGTGTTGACTTTGGAATAAAAAGGTTTCGCATTTGTTAAGGGTAAAGGATAGTAAGGCATTGTCAGGGGGGCTGAGGAGTTTGTTTATTACTGAACTGGGCTGTTTTTAGTACAGCTTCATATTGCTGAAGGTAACCTGTGTGGGCTTTCAGACCGAGAGCAAAACCAGACTTTTGTGCAGTCTCTCAAACTGATGTTTTTAGGATTTCATTTTACAAAGTTCTGGAGTGTACCAAGGAGTTGTGGGAGTGAATAAAGCTGTTTTATTTTGAGCAGGAGCTGGTGTGTCAAGAAAGAAGGAAAGATTGTTGTTGTAATGATCATGTTGACATTTTCAGCCATAATAATAATAATCATATATACACAAACTCCCAGTGGGCTAGGTGAGGCAGCTCCTACAGTAAATCAGTGCAGGTGTAGCATCTTTATGACCCGGAGACAGATTGCATAGACTTGTGGTTTGCCGAGGAAGGCAGGGAGCAATATTAGTCTCTATGCCCTTACGTCACCAGTCATAACATTCGCCATTACTTTCCTTGCAAGATTCAATCAAGAGCACACAAAGCCATGCTTCGCACACAAATGAAAGGCAAGTGCTCTTTGCCAGGCATTCTGCAGAGCGAATTGCATATAGAGTGACTCTGAGATAGCATTGTTTCTGGCTGCCATAAAAAAAAATCTATTTAGGGCAAATCTAATCTTCATAATCTTTCCCCTCAGAGGTGGTGAACGGTGATGGGAAAGATTTCCATCCAGGTCCTGGGTGACTGGTTGGAAACATGAAGGCCTTGAGGATGTAGGAAATTGCCAGGAGCAGAGGATATTAAACTTCAATTTAGGAACACTGACAAGCAACGAACTGTTGACTTATTTAGGCACGCTGTCAACTAAATCATCCTTAACCACTGGACATACGGTGCCTGTGAAAGGTATTTTTCACAATCCCCTTTAGAGATTTCTTCTGTGTTGCTTTTTGGACATATGTAAAAGCTTCAGATTATTAAAGAAATGGTAACTAAAGTTAATTCAATAGTTTTTAAATTAGGATTTAATTTAATATTGGAAAAAAGCTTTGAAAAAGCTTGACCCTAAATGAAAAAGTAAGCACCCTCTCAAACTGGTAACTCATTGTGCCATCTGTATGGTGTTATGAAAAACATGAGCAATATGTCTTATTTATCCCTATGGGGGAATTTTGGTCAGCTCTTCCTTGCAGAATTGTTTTCAGTCACTTACATTTGAGGATTTTTCAACATGAGCAGCCTCAGTAATTTATTCTGACACAGAGTTGCTGGTGTGTTTCAGATCATTGTCCTGCTGCAAAACCAAAGTGTGCTTTAGCTTTTCATCACAATGTGATATCCAGGCTTTCCTCCTCAGCGTTTTTTGCAAGAGAGCAGAATGTATGGTTCCATCATTTCATTGTACAGATACAACGGTGGAGAAGCAACGCAGCCTCATACTTTCACACTACCACCACCATGTCTGTGGATAAAATGTTCTTTTACAGAAATGCCATGTTAGTTGGAGCTGGATATAACTGTCTCATTAGCCCACAAAATATTTTCCCAAAAGTCTTGTGGATAGTCGAAATGTTTTTGTTTTTAGAAGATGTCAGACTGGTCTTTTTGATCAGCAGCGTTTTTCACTTGGAACTCTCTTTCTTGTCCAACACAGGTCATGGCAATGAACCAAATGTTTTTGTTCTTTTGTCACCTGCTTGTTGAGTCCTCTATGGACTCCTGGATTAATTTCCAGCTGGTCTCTTTTGGGAAGGTTCACCACTGTTCCTTGTTTTTCTCCATTTGTGGAGAAAAGTTCTCACCGTGGTTCACTGGAGTCTCAGAACCTTCAGCACTTTCCAGACTCAAACGAAGCCACTGATATTTATGCATATGCTGCTTGTTGAGAGTTTTTAACCCACTTTGAGCTGTAGAACAGGTTCTGTTTAAAGGATAACTATTTAAAAGAGGAATTTTAAACTAATACAGAGTGAAAGAAAATCATACAATATGCTTATAATATATGTTTTTTAGTATAATAACATAATTTCTAATGTTGATTCTTCTTCTTCAATACTCATTACCAAAAAAACAGAGTCACAGTGCAAGTCATGAATCCAGGGTGATGGAGGACGGTAACTCCACCCCAAAGAAATCACCTCATTTCACCATTCATTGACCAAAATCCTAAAAACAAAATGTTTACGTTTTAGATGGGAGAAACTGGTTTCTGGAATGCTTTGTGGAAGCTTTTCACCAAACAATTTTCATTAAAAATGTTCATATTTTGATATGTGACTTTAGTTCTCCTTTAACAGATTTCTTGATTCTACAAGTTTAACTATAATTAAATCTGAATGTGGCTTGTGAAACTGAATTGGAAAAATGTAACAGTTAACCACAATTAATTTGTTGCTTAACAGCAGGAGCATTTACATTTCCATATTGAGTCAGGCAGCTTTAGATAGTTTTATTCCCTTTATAAGTGAAATATTTATCTTAAAACCGCTATTTGTATTTACTCGGGTTATTTCTCAAATATTAAAATGTGTTTGTTGAGCTGACATTTAAATATGAGGGGAACAAAACAAAAACGGGATGAATGTGTATTTCCAAGCACTACTTTGTTTTCAGTAATATCTTCAATTAGAAGGGCAGAATACAGTATGTCCTCACACAGGCTGGAGATATGGTTTTGAATAAGGATGATTTTCCTGGTGATTAGTTGTGGTGTAGCTTAGCAACCGTGTTTAAGAGAGAGAGACGGAGAATAGAGAGTGAGTAAAAATGGAGCTTTTTATCACGCTCTTTCTTTTTGTCCTGCCTCTCTTTCAGCATTAATGCAGGGGCCACTAAAGCGGCTCTGCACATTACTCCACCATGCGTCACTTTGGAGCATATGAAAGGGGCCAGCGTGATGCAGTAGGGAGAAACAGGGCCTCCTAAGTCAGCAGCAGAGAATGAATTATTAATGGGTATAAATCTCAAACAGAGGGATGCAGCCGATACTAACGTCCACTGGCATAAGGGGCCACAGAGACCTGCACTGTCTCGATGTAAACTGGTGGCTTCACACAGCTGTCATCTGAGGACGTCGGAGATCACTCCAGAGACGAGAGAGCTCAACAGAGATCATCGTCACGTCCACGCCATCGCAGTAAACATTAACAGTGCAGCGTGTAGCCGTGTTTTCATTCCATAGGCGTCTTGTGTTTAACTGCAAAGAAAGCGGGTTGCATTTAGAAAAAGTAGTTCTCAAGCCAAGGAGCGAGCCTACCAATTAGACTTTACAAGTAAACAGGAATGCTCCTGGAAGTGAGTTTTGCTGCATCTGGTGCGTCTCATTTTGTGTTTGCCTAAGCAATGGGGGAAAGAATAGTTTGGGACAGCTTTTTTTTTTGAAATAGGACATTTTGCTACACTTGCTGTTTCAGTTAGAAAGGGGTAGGGAAAAAAATCTCTCAATCCTCATGCATTGTTTCAGCACCTCAGGCTGCCAGAAACAACCTTCCTCATGACTCATCATAATAAAAAAAATCCTCACAGTGGAAAATCTGTTGTATTGAAAAGAGAGAAGTTTTATGACAGAGTAAAACTCCATTTAGGGGACTGACACACTCTTCTACAAAATGACTACAAAAGTAAAAGTTGCAGCACAAACTAGTTCCCATTAAAGAAGTATTTCGCAGCCTTTGAATGTGAGAACACCTCTACCTATAGCTATAATACAGATGATTGTCCCATATTTATGCTCAGATGAAAATTTTAATACTGAATAATGTCATCAAAGGGTAAGGCTGGTAACAGATTGCTACCATCAGTAAAGTATGCAACAGTAAAGTTACAGTAGAGTTGAGAAACTACAGTACGACACGGAAATAAAATTGAGAGAGAATCTAATTTGGTATTTATAATGAATTGATGCAAACTTTTAGCTGCAGCAGCAGAAGGCCTCTTGTCACTGACGAACAGAAAACTAATGGTGCAATTTACACATCATGACAAAACATCTCTTGGCCTGACAAGACACATTCTTAGCTTAGTGTAAACAAACTGGAAGCATAAATTCATCCCATCTCTTACTCATGGTTCAGACTGGTTGTGGGGGAAGATTTTCTTGAAACCCTTAAACCCCTCAGTACAAATTGAGAATTGTTCCAACATTATGGAATAACTGAATAATTCTGACTGGTAATGTCCATCCCTTTTATGAACGCAGTGTACCCATCTTGCCTATTTTGATGTCTTAGTCATGTTGAAACGTAGAAATGCCAGATGTACTGCACATAGGTACCACCAACACATATTTAATTGACACATGTGGCAGCAATGTCCTATTAACTGTCACTTAATCTCATTCTGTCCTATGCAGACATTCTGTATGCCCTGCTGAAGATTCACTCACCTCAGCATGTCACATACTTAACGGCACACATAGTTGGAGATTTGGAATGTATTTCTTCGTAACTAACCAAATAGTTTCACTAATTGGTGCCCCCCACGTGTCCATATAGAGCATCGAACTTTCAACCCAAGATGGTTAGATGATTAACAGTGACAACAAAAAATACGGGACAGCGACATCATGGTAGAAGTAACTTACTCTTTTCTTATGCAGTGCCACACTTTAGATTCTACAACCCTTCATTTCTTTACATACATTATGTAAAGCAGGGACACATAAATAATACACACAATATACATACACATGACAGGAATTGATTTTTCCTTCCTTTATTTCTTTCTACTTAACCCCATAAATTGTGATTTTACACATTCCAGCACACATAACAAAAGACATGTGATTTCTTCTTTTGAGTTAAATATTGCAAGCAATGAGGATCACTTACGTTTGGGTGTCTCTGAAACAAATGTAATCAAAATTGAACACAAATCTCATTTTGAAGTTACAGATTTCTCAAGCTCAGGTTTATGGTCAAAGTACTCAATTTGTTTTGTTTTGTTTTTTGTTTGTTTGTTTTTTGCAATTTGTGTGAGCTAATTTTTCAGTGAGATGTACAAATGATTGAATTATTCTGAGTAAATGCTGAATGAAAAATGTGTCTGCAAAGTAGTAAAATTATGCATTTTGCAGCTCAGGCTCATCTAGTCTAGTTCTGTCTTTGCAAATCAAAATCATCTTTACTACACAAGTGTAGGCATATTGTAGCATTAATGACTTTTCATAAAACTTAAAATGAGATAATTTTACAGTTTCCTAACATTCAGAAAACTGTGCAATTTAATCTCAAAATGAAACTGGATGTGTAACTGTAATTTCAACAACTGCCAGAAATGAGGCAGTTGTCAGTTCTGCATATTTAAATGCAGCAAGCAACAAAAGAGCAGGTGTGCTGGACGGACACGACCAAACAAGGATGCAGACTAAGAAAGTGAAGAAAAAATGCAACAGAGCACCAAGTGATCTCGTCAACACCAAACAAAATAATACAAAATAAAAAAAAACATAGATGGAAAAAAAACCCAAAAGCATGATAGAACCATGCAGTATGAAAAAGTATTCACCAACTTCCATTTTTGTCTGGTAATGCTCCTTGCCGCATTTGTTTCAGATTATTAAAAAATATTTTACAATGTGTGAATATTGTGTCACCCATCAAATTTCTAAAAAAAAAAAACCTTGTTTGACTAAAAGAAGTATTGTAGGCTAGAAATTCTTATGAATCAAAAAAACTAAATTTAAGAGCCACTTGTAAGGCTTTGGGACTCTAGGGAACCGCAGTGAGTCATTATCAAAAAATGGAGAAAACATGGAACAGTGCTGAACTTGAAAGAATGAGAGGCTTTGCGTGATCTTAAACATTGCATTCTCTCTGTACAACCGCTGTCTAAAATAAAAGCAGGCCAAAACTCATTGCCGATTAGTATTTGATGCTGCAAGGGTGGCGTGACAAATTATTAAAATTAGACAAACTGGAGTCTATATGAAAAACCATCTAGTTTTTCATGTAGACTGCTATTTATGAAAAACTAGCTACAGGACTGGAATTTACGTCTTGTCGATTCCAAAAAACTGAAATGATTATATGTCACTAGCTAGCTTTTCATATACAGGCTGCTTGATTTGGAGGATTTTTTTTTCACTTGAATAAACTGAAGTTATCTAAAAACTGCATTTTACTCTGTTAGTTAAACTTGTCTTGAGACATTTATGCATGATTAAAAACAGAAAAAATGTTTTAAGGAACACAAACTTAGAGCTGTAAATCTGCTCTCCATCTGAATACATCTTAAGGTTTGCACAACTCAGCTGGGTGGCACATATGAAATACAGTAAATCAAGAATATTATATAAGACAAACACTTCATTTTAATTAATTTTCCAGCTCTGGGCCTTTTGTTGTTTGTTTTTTTCCCCTTACCACAGAGAGCTCATCAGATATGGTGTTTTATTTTCTGATTTCCCAGCCTTCAACAACCTTACATGCTGAGAGGCTGTTTCTTTATTCCCGTTTCATTTGCACATTTCTTTAACAAAGATAATAGCAAATGCTTGCTGAGGAATTTAACGAGACCCAGAGGTCTAACCGTGCACGCTGGACACTTTTAAGAACTAACAGACCACAAAAGCAAGAAACTGTGGACATGAGATGGATGCTGTAGACACACAAAAGGAAGTTTATGAAAGAAAAAAAAAGTTACTTTCAACTAAAATGCCTGGAGTTACTTTATTCCCTCCTTTTGACACAACTCATTGGATCCCACTGGTAGACAATTTACCACAGCAACTGGAGCTACTACATGACGCACATTTCCCCATTTTTCACAGGCTGACAATTTATTCAGATCGTCATAAAGTGTGATATGTTTTTGTCAAAATACAAGGATGCAGTACAACTGCTGTCTTTACAGCTCAATTCTCCCTCTGTATGTTTCTAACATATTTGGACATGTGAATATTTAATATCAGAGTCAATAGGGAGAAATAAAACACACTTGAAGAAAGTATTTCTTAAATGTATTTATGAAATGATGATGAATACAAACGGGAAGTAGCTTTGACAGAGAAACGGCAAATGTATGAAAACTATGCAGTCCTGCAACCCTTAAGTTGAACACCATGCTTAGAAATTAAAATATGTTGTCCTAAAAAACATTTTCAAACCTTTTCCCTGACAAAAAGCAGTTCAGTTTATACATGAGACCATCCTAGAACATCAGTAAATCCACCAAAGACTCCCTGAAAATGAGAAATTCCAGCTCTGAGTCAAGGCCCAGATCTTGATTACATTGAGATGCTGTGGGGCGACCTGACAGTGACCCAAAGCATACCAGCAAATCCATCCAAACTTCCCTGAAAATTAGGAGATGGAAAATACTGGCCAGAGTCAAATCGAGAAGCTGAGCATAACTTGAAACGAGGTTTATATCCAAGAACCTCTCAAACATCTCACAGCTAAAAGGGAAAGTTTGAGCTGGAAACATAGTTTTTGTCTTTAGGGCAATTAAATCAATATTGGACAGTGAAATGTGAGCAATTCTTAAAACATAACTTGGATGTCCTCATTTTTTTTAATGACTATAACTAATTTAAACACTCAATTCACTGCTGCAAAGCATTAACATCTAACTAATTTTATGGTTAAAAAGTCTTGCTTTTTAAGGAATCCAGTGAAGCAAAAATGAGACGCTGCTAAAAAAAACAAAAAAAAAACAAAACAAACAGCATTAAGAAATACAGCAACCAAACAGGAAGGAAGGTGAGGATCACAATATCAGAGAAAATCCTCCCAATCAATCCACTGGTTTATCTCACAATGCGTTACAGGTATTTACGTCAACTGACTTGAATGTCCCAATTTCTTAACCGTACTGTGAAAAAGAAAATGGATAAATATTACTTTCACCTGAGTTTGAACCTGTACTCCAGGTAGTGAAGGCAAAACTGAAGATCTCATTCAAAGCATTTGAAGAGGAAGAAGAGCACAGAAGTCAGCAGGCAGGAGGCTGTTGTAGCTCTGCACCACAGACCTTTCAAATTGAGAATTTTCTGATATATTTGAGAACACACACCAGCAGTCCTGAAGGTTAACATTGTTTAATAAACAACTTCAGCTGGAAGTTGAGCTCCTTTCCCCCCTTGCTGACAATGACCAACTTCTACTAAAATTTACACTACGTTGCAGTCAATAAATTCAAATGGAAAGTCTTTTTACTAATGACAGCTTTCAGTGTTACTTGGGTTTTACTCTGGCTTTTTGATGTCTTTTTCACAGCTGTTGGAACATTTTCTTGGTGTCATGTCACTATCAACAAACAAAACTCAAAAATAGCTTGATTTAAATGTCACAGTTATATTGTCATGTGGTCTAAATCCCATCATCTAAAGGGAAATAAAGTCAATTGACAATTTATTGGTATTGTGAAGGCTAAATTTCTCTTGGACTCGCTTGTTTTGCATGTGTGTGTGGTGACTTCCATACGGGGGAAATAATTTTTTTCTTTTTTAATTTATAACTGAGCAGCTGCACATTCCTGATAGTGCATAAAATGGACATTTTGCACAGCTGGTATCTTCATACTTAGCAGGAAACTTGCAAGGTAGATTAATAATGGCTAACATTTATTTCAGGGGAGACCCCCGCTGCTGTGTAAGTTGATAGCGACCACATTGTCATGGTTTCCTAGCAAAGTGAAAGAGAACTTAACTGTCATAGTTACTAGTTTGGGTAAAAATGTTGGTTCTCAATCAGCACTTTGGAAGAAATTGCAGAAATTACTCAAGCAGAGATGTAATACAAAGAGATGCTAATGCACTGAAATATTATGATGCAGTTACACAAACCTCAAGTTATAATTTAACTGAGGTACAGAAATAATGACGAAAATGAATTTGATATCTTCATAAACAGTGGGGGGGGGGGGGGGTTGCGTGAGTTGCATTCTCAGTAGACTTGTGATGGCTTCCATAGAAGTTTTCATTGATGAATCATTCTGATTTAAGTACTGCATACATTATTATATACAGCCAGCGGGTGAAAGTGTTAGGTTCTTAAGCTGAGAAAAAATCTGCACTGGAACAAAACATTAAAAACTAAGTAAACAAAGGACAGGAAAATTTGCTAGCAAGCTATAAAAAAAACAGACTAAAAACACAGATTAGAAATCTGTTGTTTCATAAATGAAGCAAAAAAGGAATTCATGAAGGTTTAAAATGTTTCTGAATTTACCTAATTTTGAGTAAACCTTAGCACATTTATAGTAGCTCTATGCTAGCTGACTAATGTGTATTGGGTCAAAGCAAGCATTACTGTGTTCCTACCTACTGTTTGCTTGGTGTGCTGAGGGTCCCTGTCTGTGTGCGGGTATAAATATTTGTGGATTTGTGGAAATACAACAAACAACCAAAACATTACATTGCAATGGCAAAATAGTGCTATGACTGTTTCTGCTTTTCAATGCACAGTGGAATTTCAAACATATGGAATGGTATATTTGATGTTAGTGCTATTAAAATTGACCAATATAAGCATTTTTATTCTAGCTCTCTTTGTCCAAATTGTCAGAATTTATTTTAGGGACTTTATTATCACATAAATACACATTGTTTAGATGGATGTTTGAAAGTATTTATTTCTGTTAATCATGATATTTTCCGCTTACGGTTAATGAAAACATGCTGTTTATAATTAGAATATTACATCATAAAAATGAAAAAAACTATTGTCAAAAGCAGAAATCAGGGCTTGATGAAAAGTATATTTAATAGCTGCCTTCTGGTTGTTGAAAAGGTACTTTTAGTTTGAGATGTTTATGTCACTTTATTAAATATGGCTCATCATCTATTGACACACCTTGTAAGAAGAACTGAAAGGGTCAAAACAAGGTAAAGTTTTCAAGGTTAAGTTTTACTGCAAAACCAAAATCTCACAATTTCAAAAAATAATACATCTTTAAATACTCAGGCGTAAGAAAACTAAGGAAAAAATGTGATAATGTGATATCAGATGCCTCAAGTAATGGCACGCCTAATAGTTTCAGTAAAAATAAATGTGACTTTTAATTTGTACTTTTTCATTTAATTATTGTCTAGAAACTTTTAATTAACCTGGAGTATAATGTGTGAAACAGAGGCCCTTTTCTCTTTGCCAGTCTTTGAAATAGATAAGTTTACCTTGTGTTAATCTAGCCACTGTGAGGAGGATGGCAGGGGAGGTGAAAAAGTCTCAAAAGCTCACTGTTGGAGAGCCGCAACAAAGAGTGGCGTCCTGGGGCGTCCAAGCTTTTATAGCCAGCATCAGACTTCACCTAGAAGCCGAAAGCCTTTCATGTTTTACATATACTGTAGGGTACAGAGCTCCAACTACTTGTACCACTGGTAGAATTAGATTTTAAATATTTCTTCATTCAACCTTGCATCTTTAAAGAACAAAAATAATGTAAAAGAACAATTGTGAAATGAAAAAACAAAAAAACTTATTACGCTGAAATAAGAAAAAAAGATATTTAGACTCTTTTTAAATGACCAATGGACAAGAAAAATCGTTATTAGCTTTACAACAATCAGCCATCCGTCCAGCCTTTTCATGTTTCCGCTGATATTATGTCTGTTTATCCCTGGTGATGAGCTCAAAGTCTTAGAGGTTAGAAGGCTCCTTGCCTAACTTTTTACCTCCCTTCACAGATTTCCTGTCAGATCCAAGTCTGGACTCTGGAGAAATATTAATCTTTTAAAGTGACCCAGCCAGTCAGAAGAGATGTAAAATTAGTTAATTTCAACTTAAATCTACCAGCTGGACGAATAATTATAACCGATTTTACCCAAGTAGGACCACATTTGACTGTGGCCTGGGTCTAATGGGAAAAAAATATGAATATGCTCCATATATAGACTGTCCAAAAAATCTAAACAGATCACATTTTTGAGCAGGACGAAAACAACAAATTTTGCCATTGCATGCATCATCCTGCAGTAAAAGGGGATTTTTAAATATTAGACTTGCAGGATGTGGATTGGCTGCTCAGTTTGAAAAAACAGGTGAACATTTCTGCAAAAGCTAGTCATAACTTTTGATTTAAGAGGAATACAACAACAAAAGAAAACTGACCATAGTACGGCTAAACCAGTAACCAGTTGATAAACCAATTTGTCAAATTCACATAGATTCGTTAGATTTTTCGTATCTTTTCAATGCAAGATTATATTCTTACAATAAAAGTACATTTATTTTAAGCTTTTTCATCCATGACCACCACTGGTCTCAGTAAATCAATAAATAGAGGATAATGCATTTCCCAGGCATTGAATGTTTAAGTAGCTCTGTGTTTTATATCATGGCCGCTGTATTGAATTTAAGATTAATAAGGCAGGCCTTGGCAACAGGGCTAACAGAGCAACCAGCTGTGCCTTTACTGAGCTTTGCTTATTAAGAGGCAGGGAGTCAAAACACACACCAAGATGCAGAGACGAGGTGTCCGTCACCAGGGACACTTGTCCTGTCCATGCACTATAAATAATAATATATTGTAGTCTTTTTCAGTAGTTGGCTTGCATATCTCATAAATAGTTTAAAAAAAAATCCCACCTGCATCACCTGTCAACAGGGAACACCAGTTTCCGTTTAAAGGAATACAAGCGTTTATTTTTCAAGCCATCTGTTCGTCACACAAAATAACTTGAGCGCGGTTTAACTGAATCTCACCTATTTTAAGGTGAATTAAATGCTGGTTTATATAGCTTTAGCACATTTTTTTTTTATTAGTCTAACATGAAGAGGGGGAAAATAAGCACTTTGTGTTTTAAATGCTCCAGCTCTCAGCGCCTGCTAATTAAATTTTATCACTTTTTTAACTTTAAGCATCTTAAAACAGATTGATACACTCCAAACCAAGACTACTTTGCAGTTTGAAATAAAAACAAGCAAATCGAGATGCGAGTTAATTAGTGTTTTCAGCACCTATGTTTGATCTCCTTTCGCAGCACTCCTGTGAGTCCTCCACGTTCAGTTCACTGAAGTTCATGCAGCACTGAATGTTTGTTTTCCGGCAGGCAGTCGTCACACCGGACAAACGCAGCCTCTGCAGGAGGAGAATAATGAAGCACATTGTTTACTCCGAGAGGACTGAGCAGATCTGTCACAGCAGGTGAGACCCTTCCCATCCAGCTGGCGCTAATGAAGCCTGCAAGTGCTCTCTCTGGTTTCTCGTTTCAGCTGTCAGAGCAGGCTTTAGAGATTAAGTCACATAGAGACCCAGTTCTCATTCTGAAGCAAGCTTACGTAAGACGGAGAGAGAAGACGCACTCAACCAACCGTTCCACTCGCAGGCCGTTTCAGATTTACAGGCTTCTGTCGGAGAGCCTTCAGAAGCGGACTCTGACTTTTCTTTAAACAATTTCTATGAGTTGCAGTATAAGGTAATGAAAGAATTTGACGTTTGTAAGCTCAGCGTATTCCTACTTTTTAAGACATCTAAGCTAAACAAACATTGTTTGACTCAGTAAATCTTATTACCTTAAGAAAACCACCACTGGTTATGTCTTAAGAATGGAGTTCTTCTCGCTATTTCTCAATATAGCTTATATTTGTGGTGCTCCTCGCTAACAGCTGCTCCTTCCTCAAATTCTCCCACCTGTGCAGTAGATCTCTGCAGCTCATCCAGAGTTACCATACACGTCTTGCATGGGTTAAGGAGAGCATTGAGAAATGCTTGTTTGCAGTTGTGTACTCTTTCCCTTTCCAGATGATGGATTTGAGCAGAGCTTTGTGAGATTTTCAAAGCTTAAGATATAATATTATAATTTAACTCTGTTCCTTGGTTGTCATGACACTGTCTTTTCTCTGCTTCTTCACCATCTCTGATACACCGACGGCTGCAGAGTATTTCTGCAGATGACGGGAGTTCATTTTGAACTGGAAGTTGCTGACCACCTGGTCAGACGCATGACCCCTTAGCTTTAGGTGACTTCTGATGACAAGTAATTGTAGTTTTAATTAGGGGTATTAAAATAAATGGTACAAATGTGCTCTTTTTAGTTTATCATTTCTAAAATATGTTGAATCTTTATTCTTCCACTTTATGTATTGCTATTTTAAAAATCCCACTGAAATATAATAAAAGATGACAGAATGGGTAGTGAAGGATTTTACAGCAGAGGACATGCAGTGCATTGCAAGAGTAATGGGTAGTTTTTAAAATAATGTTGCATTTGGGTCTCTAGTTTTTTTTGTTTTTTTTTTAATTTAGCAAAATATAAGTTGTTGCTTTCTAACAACCTCTAAATAAAAACTGTGTAAGGCTGTGCAACATTTTGTGACTATATCATCATATCAGTGTGCTTTGAAATCGCCTTTTACATGCTAATGTAATATTTAGTCGAGTGGAGCTGCAGATGTTCACACCACACGCAAATGGCATAACACAAAATGCTAAAGGTTACAGAGTGATGGAAGCTCAGATGAGAAGGAGGAAAAAAAGAACATCTGCATACATGAACTTATTAATATTGTCACATGATTTGCAAATATCCTGCAGCCCCAATACGGTGAGATTTTTAATAGACGAAGTACTTTCTTTTATGTTTAGTTTTCCTTCTCAATCTTCTGAATTAAATTTAGTTGATCCTGCTTTAATAAATAATACATGGCAGTGTTTAAATTTATTTAATACCTGAAAAGTAATTGAATTTCACACTGACTGTTTTTAGTGTACTTAGCACCAAATTACCTTGTTTCACAAAGTGTTCTGATATCCTGGAAATAACCAGGTTGATTACTCTGGATAATGGTTTTTGTTAATCAGCTTCTTGCTTCAACTCTGCAGAATGACTTGGTTCTCTCTGCGCTCAGCTGCCTTCCTTGCATAAGGTCATTGGATCCTGCTTTAATTTGTGTTTTATCAAGAACATCTTCTCACTCGTGGGACCCATGTATCATATCGACTAATTGAGATGTTAATATGGAGAGCTCGGAATATAATATGACTTTCATCTACTGAAGGTTTAGATTAGTGACATCTCAGCGCCTGGGAAACTGGGATAATGTCTGCAAAGGTTAACATATTTATATAGGCCTGGGTTCCAGCCCGAGCAAAATGAGTCCCAGTTTTGTCACTCTCATGGTTTTATCTGCTCCCAGTGAGGCCGAAAGGTGCTGGCTGAAATGAATCTTGGGTAAAGGCTCAATTAAAAAGGCGGGATCCCTCGGCAGGCTGCAGGCGCGCTGCCTCGTCTGAATAGAAAATGTCAGGAGGCGCTAAGGCACTGAGCGGTGACCGTCAACTCAGACTGACAGCATGTCATCTCTCCTCTTTCAGCTTCACCGAGCAGTGGCCCTCTCTCACCCTTCTAACACACAAACACATACACACACACACACACACACACACACACGAGCACACATAACACACAGGCCACAACCATACCCTCATCTCCACATACTGTACATACCAAACACACACAAGCAGAGCCTCCCTCACTTTAGCTACGAGGCTTTTAGTAACTCTGGTGACTCAGTCATTGACTCAGACAAATATTAGCACATTTTCTCTTTTGCTCGCTCTCCTTTGCTGCTTTTGCACATGTCCGTGCAGCCAACCGGCATAAAGGCATGCACACAATGAGCTGTGCAGTCACACATTAATTAACGGGTAGAGGTTTAGTATGTGGATTTGTGGTTTGGTCAGAATTACAAAACAAAACAAAAACTCCAGTGAACCCCATTAATCTTCTGGACTGTGGACTTCAAGCAGAAAAGCACCAAAGCAGCATTTAGTGCTCAAACTAACGTCGTTATCCTTGCGTTGTAACTGTCCTGCATACTAAAGTATTCAAACGGCCTTGGGAGATTTTTTTTTGGAAGGGGGGTTTGGTAAAAAGTTGCCCTTACTGCCTCCCTGGATTCAGTGCTGGAACAAACAGGCGCTTTGTTAATAAGCTCATTCACAGAGGGGGTGCACTTAAACGGCTGACCCAAATGTGCCTGACTGAAGCATTATTTGAAAAGGAGCAAAGTGGATCTTGTGGTGGAAAGTGATTTCCAGCACATGAATGCTGAAGGTTGTGGCACTGGACCACTTCTGTTCAAAGAGAATATAACCGACATGTTTCAGGCTGTTTACACTGGACTTTGAATTGGATCATCACTACGGGACCCCCAATTAGAATCCTGTAGCGGATCAGCAGGTGATTCGCTTCATTATAGCTATGAAGTTTTTGGACCTTTCAAATGCACAGTACTTTGTCCAAATATGCAAATGTTAAACAATGTAACTCAGAACCTTTTGGGAAATGATCCAATAAATCAGTCCTAATGTCCTAATGTGCATACAGGGAAGAAATTCAGGGTAAAATATCAGACGGGAACTATTGAATATTCGTAGACATTCCCCGCTCAACCACCTATTCTACATTACAGCATGCTCACACGCATCTGGAGATGTCAGTTCAAATGGGCCTACTGTGTTAGAATGCTCTATTAGGAAAATTATTTCAAATTATACTTAAATGATCACATAATGGTAAATGGCTTACACTTGTATAGCACTTTGTCAAGTCCGAGGGCTCGAAAGCACTTTACACTACAATCAGTCATTGACCCATTCATACACACATTCACACACGGATGGTGGTGAGCTACATTGTCCCCACAGCCGTTTGCCTGGGGCAAACGGATAGAAACTAGACTGCCATACATTCACCGCCACGT
Organism: Poecilia formosa; assembly: GCF_000485575.1. Taxonomy (NCBI): domain Eukaryota; kingdom Metazoa; phylum Chordata; class Actinopteri; order Cyprinodontiformes; family Poeciliidae; genus Poecilia; species Poecilia formosa. The sequence continues at coordinate 189,812 of NW_006800090.1, forward strand.
AGCCGTCTGACCAGTAAGCCATGCGGGTTCAGTGTCTGACCCAGGTGGTGGTTGAAAGCGGCAACCCACTGGTTACAGGACTAACCCCTTCCGACTGAGCCTGCCTTCCTTCCTGTAATGTTCTTCCCTCATTGTGCCATCTAGTTTGCAAAGTGAAACACTCCCTCCTGCAGTAAAACATCTTCACGTTATACCCTCGTACTTCACAATTTGCATAAGATTCTTATGCTTGCAAGCTTCCCCCCACTCTCACTGTCAGCTGGCTTCTTCACAAGGTGTTCTTTTTTGCGTGTTCCTGTCAAACAGAGTCTGTCTCCTGAACGTTATGATGGCTGGACATGCCCGTGCTGTTTGTGCTTGCATTTAGCTGTCTGAAGAGATCAAGTTGGCAGCTCCAGGCATCTGAAAACTGTTGAAATGGAAACATTTCTCTACGTTTCTCTTCTCGATATCTTGGCGGATTTCATTTGATTGTTTCATGTTGTCACACGAGGGAGCTATGTGTTTGAGATGTTTGCTTAAAATGCATCCACATTTGTGCCCCTATTTAACTCAAATTGAGCTATTAACTTATTGGAAGGACACAATAGCTTTCATCAAGCGTCTGATTTCCACTATGTTTAGTTCATTTCTGTGCTTTCATGAACACTGACTTTGTCTAAACTGTACCAATGAGCCTGATCGCACTGGGGATGTCTTAAATGATTCTGCTTTTTATTACCAGTAAAGGATACAGCAACCATTATGGACACTAATGGTACATCCTCTGTACTCATTATGAGACTCTGGGAGTTTTAACAGTGTTGACTGTTTTACAGCCTTAACTTTGCAGCTTTAAATTGTCCTAATTGGTTTTGTGAGTAAACGGTAAAAATGCGTTGTGATTAAATAACATTTATGTACTTGTGTTGACTTTATAAACTTCTCCAGGTCGTATTTTTTAATTCAAGGGAGAGAGAGAGAGAGAGAGAGGTGAAATTCCAGGGGAAACCGTATATTTATAGGGACTAAGAAGATTTTACTGACTCTCTTTATTGGCTTTGGTATCGATTCAGTGTATGCTGAGTTGGCCAAAAGTTCCTTCCAAGGGAAGTACTTAACCGAGGCTGGACTCAATCTAGTTAATTGTTTTGAGAGAAAAAAAAAAGAGAAAACAAGAATTTGTATGAAATAATCAACTAAATTCACAGAGCATCGCTTGAATATAGATACAGATCATGGCCTACATTTTTATTTATTTATTTATTTATTTTTTTTTTTAGCCCAGTGAGCTGAGAGGCAGAACAAGAAATGTGTTGTGTCAGAGCTCAGAGCTATGAAATGCACATCCACTTCCGTTTTGTCAGTCATTTCCAGTTCAGGCCTGTAATAGCTGGCATTCATTCATGTGATCATGACCCATCCACAAAAGATGGATCATCAATAATTGATACCTTTAGGCACGGCTAGAATCAAAATACTCACTGACACAGAAGGATGTGTTATCCAAATTTATATATTTACAGTATTAATTTTTGATTTCCCTCTCTGAAATAGTGCAACATGTGTTAACCAGCTCGCACATGGATCCCCGCCAAGGTTGCTTCAAGTCTCAGCTGAATAGTGCTGATTGGAAACTGGTTCACTGCTGCTGTGCTGATGTTTGTAAACTTAAATGAAACGCATAATTATTCTGATTTCAGAATCAGAAAGGCCACTGATTATTTTCTTTTCGTTGGTTATGTAAAACATACAGGTCAATCTCGGTAAAGTGGGAGACAGCTGAGAAGTTCTTTTTTTATTATTATTTAGTTGAAGAAAATTATAAAAGCAATAGAGATTCATTACAAAGAAAATGGTACATCCACGTTTTTTGTTTTCAAATAATTGTGATTATTTGAAAACAAATAAAACAAAACACAAAATTCAGTTTTTTAGAATATGAAAGCATTTCCTAAGACCATCAAAAGGGATTTCGAATAAACACGTGAAAAGTTGGCACATAATCTACAATCCTATCCTAAACCAGCACAGAAAATCGACACCAGTCGTTCACAGCTTCTCTTTCTGTTTGCTGACAGCCCGGTTGAAATTGAACCAGATAGATCTGAATGTGAGAAATCCCAGAAGGAGCACGGAAGAAGATGAGAATTGAGTGTAATGACCAGGTTAAGTAAGACCTTTCTGATGTTATCTCTATGAAGGAGAAGCTTAGGAAAAGGAACGCCTTATCTGTACCTAGGGGTACACTAATAAATCAGACCCAGTTTGTACGATACTTACATGAGAAACCGATCTTATCCACCGATCTTATTTCCTCTGCAGAGGCCTGAAAATCAACCACTTTCCCCTTTTCACTCTGACTGATAGACCCGCCCACCAGGATACATCTACTCATGCACATTTAACAGTCTCCCAAATTTAGTAACATTCTTGCTACCTTTAGTGACTTATAAGACACAAAAAATTATCAGCAAAAGTTTTTCCTTCCACTTGCCTTTCTGTTAATACATTTGATTGCAGCTTTCTGTGAAAATCCAGCTTCTGAAGCAATGTCCACTTGTGTCCCACTGTCCTCGTGAAGAATATCAGTGAATGTCTTCTGCAGTCTTTATCATGACTTTGTACAAAATTGAACAGCTAAGCAATATTGAGCAAATAAATGCTTGAAATGTGTCCCTCGACCCACACAATGCATATGTTTTCTACGACATTCTTCTTTATCAAGACATTCCTGTGTTGGTGGTGTTCCTTTGTTCATTTACTCGATAGCTTTCAGCTTTTTATATAATAGAAAATGTTTTGTTTTTTTTCAGCTGAAAAATAGTTTAGAAATAAAAGAAAACCTATGTGTACATCAAACTGTGTCATCAGGACTTACAGTTATTTGCTCCAAAGACAGAGGAGGAGTTGTTGATATTCAGCTGATAATTTCGCTGACCCACAATCCTGGTTGGTTACCCAGCAACAGGCTGCCTGACTCGGTCCCCCAGGAGGGTGATTTGGTTTAGGAAGGAAAGAAACCGGGGGGGAGGCCGACCCAGGGGTAGCACACTGAGAGAAAGGGAGAAAGATGTTATCGCCTATCAAGCATGTCTATATGAACCAACCAGCTGCTGCTGTTATTCCAACTTTATCAAGCGCAGGTGCCGCAGGATGTCTCCCGGTCACACAGAAAGGAAAGAAAAAAGAAAGCACAAGAAGATTTTCCGAGGAAACAGCAGAGATGTTGGCGAGGGGGGGCTTCGCATGGCCTTCGGCAACAAGCGCAAACAGCCACAGCTCGATATTCTTTGTTTAAGAATTTTATAATGTTGAGGAAAAAAAAACTTTTTTTTATCCACAAGAAATTCTTCTTTACTCTCAAGACAATTTTCTAAGTAAATCCAACACCAGAAAATAAATCTGAAAACGCAGAAAGGTCGTCCGCTTCCTACATACTTGCAAACAACATGCCACCGCACCGCTTAATTCAGTCCTCTGAGAGCGGCGCAGCATCAAATCGATCGGATGAGTTTGTTTGTCCGGCTCTCGTTGTGGGTGTCTCGGCAGAAAAAGAAAGGAAGCCCGTCATGTTACAGGGCCAACCAACCAAAAGGAAAACCTCTTTGTGTTGTGTCGGATTCAGAAAAGCAGCAAGCAGTGAAGGAAGATAAGAAATGTCAAGTCTATTATTCACAACCTTTTCCCCAAATCAAATATTGAATATAGTTTAAACTTTAAATGGAGAAGTGGAATAGATTCTTTCCTTCGTCTAAAATGCTGGTGTGTTTCCTCAATAACTGTGACGCCAGCATTGCTCACTCTTGCTGCACTTGCATCTTATTTTAGGAGCATAAAAACAATGTAGGAATCAGATTGTATTGCAGCCTAATGAAGATTAGATGTTTTCAGCAGCTTGTCGACTCTTTTGTGATATTGTCATGTTTTTTAAGCCTTTATACAAATGATTAAGTAATGACAAACATCACAGGAATGATGCCAGTGTAATGTGGCCATTGTGTCCCTTTTTTTTCTTCAGTCACTAATGTTTCCATTTTCTCCTCTTGCCAATTGCTTGGTGATGAATCATTGTTTATTTTTAATTATGTCTTTGTTTATTTCTGCGCAGTCCACTGCTGTCAAAAATATGTGCCTCCTTACAGATTTCTTTTTTTGTTGTATTTTGTCACTTGTAAATGTTTCATATCATCGCACAGACGCTGATATCAAAGATTACAGGGAGTAAATACGAAACGCAATAATGCAAAGACTGCTTCAACTGTTCGTATTTAAAGTAAAATAAATTTGGGGGTGTTTTTTATATGATGAAGTATTTTCTGAATTCTTACTGTGATTGTATTTAGCCTCAATGCAAAGAGAATCCAAAATCGACATTCAAATATGGATATGGTTATGAATTAATAGATGACGACAATGGGAAATGGAGCTGGACTTCTTGATAAAAACACACAGGCATAAAGACCAATTCTGCAAAAATATCCATCATATTTTTATGAGGCTCAACAGAGAAGTTTCAGAAAAAAGTTATTGAAAATAGCATTATGCTTCTGTTGCATCACTATGTAGTCAGCGAAGAGAACGAGGAGGGAGATCCACCAAGTATGCAAAATGGTGCAAAGCAAACAAGGGCACGGATACACCATTAACGACACTCAGGAGTTCCTACATGTTATGCAACATTACAAAGAGGGCTGCTTTAGGTTGATATCCGTCTTTGACATCAACTTAAAGAACATTTTCAGTTCATCAGTGAGCCGTGAACCATTTTAACCTGTTTGACATGTTGGAGGAACAGCAACAGGGACCGTTAAAACACTGACCTTTCAAAAATCTGCAGGACAAGACGGAATATTATTTAAAAAAAACATCTGACATAAGGTCAGGTGAGTTTGAATAGTTTTATAGTAAAATAAATCATCTTAAAAATTGCGTCGTGTGTTGAATAAGGTTATCTTTGTCTGACATTAGTTTGTGGATCTGAAACATTTAAGTGTTTTATTTGCATTCCCCAACTAAAATTGAGTAACATATTCAGTTTTAATATATTTTCAATGAAGTACCAGGTTTTCCTAGTCATTATGGTAAAGATCTGCTTTATCCCCTCTTGATCTGAGCAATTCTGTCACATGCAGAATATTCATAATTAATTGCATGTTTTTTTGTTTTTTGTTTGTTTTGTTTAAATGGGTTATTTTGCTAAGATTTAGTGTAATTGATGGGAGACTCCTTATAATTAAGTCTGCTAACATACTACAGCTGTGCAGAGTTAGAGCTAATTTTAACAAATGACTTCCTGCAGCTGCTCTGGATGCCTCCTTTTAGGTTAGGTTACCACCAGTGCAAATATGAGCGGACAATTTGCTTGTATTTTACTTAAAACTGTTTTCAGTTCTCCGTGATCTGAAAAGTCATAAAAAGCTGATTTACTTTAGTAATACAATCAAAAATATGAAATATTTTGAAAATAAGTAGTAAATAAAAATATTCTTTAGACGCATATGTATGGTTATATTGAAATTAACACCACATATCGTACTTAGTATGCAATTGTGCATGGATTGTATGCAGGATATCAGGCTGTAGTTTCTTCCTCATGACTGCCGAGACTGTAACAAAACTTTATATATTCAGTAGTATTTAGTGTTCTCAACAGACTAAACTATAATGTTCAACATTTGTAAATTAAATTAGTCTTTAATCACATTGGAATCAGTAAAATAACATGACTATTACAAACAAATGCTGGACTTTAAAGGCTTTCATTAAATCAGGGTATCACAGAAATGCCCAGAGGAACCTGCCTACTCATATTGCACCTCTGCTTGATTGCACATGTTTTAGCTCTGACTTTCAGAGAGTATCTTTCCAGTGTCGGCACAGTCCCAATCAATATCAGGTCATTTTTCACACATTAAGACAACCTTAAAAAAATTGATGGTGGGCTGAATTCAAAGGAATCCACAAGCAGACATCTTTATTGATGTGTGCAACTTTTCAATTGTTGCATCTGCCCCTGAACAGGCATTGATTGTAAATTCACCCTCCAGACGACTGAGTATTGATCCCTCTTTGTGTCGCCCAGATCTTCTGCCAACTACAAACCTGGCAAATGTCTCCTTTTCAGCTAAGAGAAAACGCCTTTTGTGTCCTGAGATAAAAAACACAGCAACACTAAGGGGAATGTTTTCACCCTTCAACCCATTCACCTCTCATTTTGTCTATGGTTCAGCTCTCTAATTGATTTTCCTAATAACACTCACCAAAGCAAAAGGATGCTCCCCGTAAACTCATCCCGACTTGTAGATTTACAAGGCATTAACATTCTGGAGAGAAATGGCCTGCTCTCCTTTGAGAGGAAGAAAGAAAAAACATTGTCGGGAAGCAATTGTCTGTAAATGAATTGCAGGGTCACCCACCACAGTGAAATGTTAATGAGGAACAGTACTCCGGCTCGGCGCGCGCCGCAGTAGTCGGATGCATACTATCCGACTACCCCTGCAGCCGAAACCAAACTAACAGAAACATGCATCAGTGTGGTCACAGTGTGCAACTGTTTTCCTTCACAAGCCGCTTTTATAAGCAAGCTCACATGTCAGTAAGACAAACATGTGTAGTTGCAAAGTTATACTTTCACTCTCATCTGGAGGCCATTTCTGAAGGCTTTCACTGAAAAACCTAAGAAGACATATAGCTTTAGTTTTGTTTTTTTTTTCTTACAACTTAATTTTCAGGCTTGAAAGTTGCAGAAGAATAATGTTACATACGGGAAGAAGGGAAAGTTTAATGGCACACTGGCAAACAAAGATTGAAGTAAACAGCAAAGTTACCAGCTTATTAATAATAATTTATCAGAAAGATTTGTCTTAAGCGTAGTAGCTTTAAAAGAAGAATGCTGAGCGTGGTAGCTTTAAGAAGTAGTTCAACTTTAGTCTCTACTAAATATTTTTTATTCAAATTTGTGCCTATGACTTGGCAATTGAGTAAGTTTTGAGTTTAAGTATAGTAAGATTTCTAGTGTTTGTCCTAGGTCTTAGTTATTATGTGAGCATATGGATGAAAAACTTATCACATTATAAGCGTTTCATATCAATCGATATTGATAATTGTCAATGTTGACTATTATTGATTAGTTTTTTGTTTTTAAATTTATGAAATACTGACAAACTGGTGGCTTGACCTTTCCTGTTTTTTCCACATTTTTTTACTCAATGCCATCATTTATTTTTAAGCAGTTATGAGGCACAGTGGCAAAACCTGAAACTGCTCCTTTTGCTCAACAAGTTGTTGCTAGGTAACCATTGAGTGAGAGAGTTGCTAAGTAACCAAGGAGTGAGTGTGTTAGTTGATGCCACACCCATCTTGCAGGTAAAGTCTTTCCTCTGCCTACATCTCCCAGAATGCTGTGCGGTTCTGGCTTGGAATTCAGTGAATTTTCTACATATTTAATATTCTATCAGATGAATCATCTATTGATATTGATTATGTGGCTATCACAATATATATTATTATTGATTTATTGTCCAGTCCTATGTGAGCAAATAACTTTTGATCATTCAGCATGTAATTCAACATGAAAAGACTCTCATGAACTTCCATAAAATGATTTGATAAAATGGAATATTATACAGATATTTAGGCTGTTAGAAATACAAATATGGATTCAAATAACAATGTAAACAGTTTAAAACCTATCAATTTCTATTTTCTGAATCTATCAAGCGTTTAGAGAGCAGTTGTTGATTTATCGTAAGTTATTGGTTTCAATAGGATAGAAAAGAAATATAATTAATATCTAGTTTATATTTTCCCTTTAAATGCCAGATGACTTTATGCAACAGGGCTCAAAAGTAAAACGTTCCTGTAGAAGACACAAAACGACATTCTGGGGTGTATAACCACAGCATTCACATGTTGGAGGGACGGGACACTGGGGGGGTAACAATCAGGTAGGAATCCCTCTGTGGAAATAAGACTTAGATTCGATCATTTGATATGTCCTCGGTGAAATTGCACTTGCCAACTCTACACGGTATAAAGTTTTCATGCAGCAGCTGTTGATTCTGAAGGACAAATTCACTAAAATGTCATGTCACATCTCCCTCAAAGCTCAGTACAGGTAAGAAAGTGTCAGTGCGAGTCGTTTGATCTGCGGTTGACGGACACGTTTTAGGAGCAGCGTGACCTTTCTGCAGGTTTTGCTGCTGTCAGCAGTTTGTGGATGAGATGCACAAATTCACACAGTAGGTGTTGACGTCATGCAATTCTGCAGCCTTTTTTTGCCTTTAGGTATATTACATTTCAGGTTCAGTCATTTACTGTTCTACTTAGTCGCTCTTTTGTGACCGTTGTTAGGAAAAGGGATGTGTTTAAAGAATCAACATCAGCCATAAAAATGAAGAGAAATAATTGAGCAATTGTAAAGACACATTTCTGAAAAACCTTTTTCAACTCCTGGTACTCGTGTAATTTTCCTTTTAATCCATCAGAGATCACCTGCCAACAGAAAACTTTAACATTAGAGACAGATTTTATTGTTCCATTTGAAATAATTTTTCCCCCCACATTAGTAAGTTATAAGTATATCAGTAAATCACAATGTCAGCAAAAATGCATTTTGCCATATGCATTTGTACTCCATTTTGTAGCAGATGTGAATCTTAATTAGTTTTTTTATGTCTATTTTGCTGGCAGATAAACAGATGCTTATACTGTGCATACAGTTTATATAATAACACTCAGAACATATTTGTAAAAAGTAATTTGGCTTGAAAAGCAATCACTCTTCATGATTATCAACAGTTTTATCGTGTGACTCTTTGGCTCAATATGCATAAATAATGGCACAGTAATATAACGGTCTTTTTTTCCCCAGTGTGTTTGGTGTTACTGTAAACGCACATTCATTAATTTTACACCGTCACTAACCGCAGTGTCGAGCCAAAATACAGAAAGTCTCAAATGTTCTGCTTAAAAAGTCACTATTAAAAAGAAAAACAGAAGAAACGCTTTATTGGAGAGAATTAGTCTTGTAAGAGAATTTCATAATGAACCATTAAAAGTGGTGTGGATCTTTTGAATTTTAAATCACTGGTAACAGACTCCCTGACTACACTAAACTCTGGGTACCACTTGATAGTGTGCTGCCTGTGATTTTATGAGCTGCTCTTTCAGTGAGCTGTTGCAATTTGCCCTGCAAATTATTTCAAATCACTGCCCATTTTTCTGAGGACACATTTCAAAACTACATTATAGGCCGTGGACATTTTTTTTTTTGTTATCCTAACAAATTGACCTTTTTTCTAAAACAAAGTATTAGTAGTAGTATCCTGCAGTAACATGCTCTATGCAGTTCTCAGTGAGGATGAGGCAAACTGAAACATTGAAGTTCACAATGTTCCAGTCAAAGGGCAGGTATAGCATGAACTGTTTTTGTTAAGATTAGTCTGCAGACTAGTTATTGGAATGACACTGAAACGTATCCGGATTATCAACGAGTCCTATCACAACAAACGCATGCCTGACGTCAGCTCCAATAAACTGCTTTCTATTGTGAGGTTATATAATCTTCGCACATTCATTTATGTAAATAAGATGCGAGCCAACTTATTCTCTACGTAATTTATTAGAAGATTGACAACAGGTCAAAATATGATCGCTCAAGGGGAGAAAATGCATGTATATCTTTTTAACTCCAGATGGGATGAAACATCTGTCGCTTTCAATAAAAACTAAAAACTTAACCCTTTGGAATGTCGGTGGCAAGGGGGTTAATACAGACACAAATGTACTGCCCTTTTTTATTGTACAACCTTTTATAGGTACTGAATTTCCAAGCTTATTTAGGACATGGCAAAGAGATTTTAGAGTCAGACTCTGTAGAAAGGAAAAAAAAAAAGACACAAAGGAGAGTTGCCTCACCGACGTACTGACATTTTTGGTTTTTAGATTTTCAACATATGATCGATCCAGTAAAGTTTTAACCCACAAAATGGTTGGATTCATCTCCAGATTACTCACACTCACACATGAGGGCGGTTTAAAGTCACCAGTAAAACTGTAATGCATGCTTTTACACTTTCAGAAGAAAGCATGGCATGAACTTGCCATCACTAAACAGATTCTCTTAGCTGTTTCACTACAAAAGGTATTTGAAAGGATGCAAGAGAATTTTTTTCTGGGTGAAAATAACAGCCTTCAGAAGAGTTTCTAAATGTTTTATAAAAAGCATTTTGGGTGATCTGTTAGACTGAAATCAAGCTGTTTTAATGGAACTGATGGAATGCAACTATTAAATTGTTGAAGTACATGACACACTGATTTTACTTACTTGCAAGGCAATTAGAGGAATCATTGCTACAGCAATGGTTATTTTTGATTTTAACATACACTTCATTTTTGTGGGTTTATTCCACACATGTTGCAAATAAATGAGCTGAATTGGCAGCAAATCATATCAAAACAGAAAGGAATCGAGCTACATTATGAATTCACCCATGACAGAAGCAAAATTTTCCATTTCATGTTTTGTCAATTGTGGCAAGTTTTATGACCCGACATCCAGGTCCAGAAGCAGCACAGCAGCACCAGACCGTCCCACTACCGTCAGCAAGTTTGACTCAGTATGATGGTTGGAACGTTGTCATGTCATGGAGTATTTCTCCAAGTCTTGGGGAACATCATGATGTTTTTTGATCAGATATCAATAAAGTTTTTGTGTTATTATTGGTCAGCAAGAGTTTGACCTTGAGACTTATCCTTGGAGGCCCTTTTTGCCTGTTCTCTTTATGATTTTAGAATCATAAACACGTGACGTCTGCCGAGCTTTAGGCGTTGTTCTGGGTTTTTATGACTTCTTAGATGAGTCGTCCATGTCTCTCTGAAGTAAATTTTCTTGGCCATCCACTCCTGGTAAGATTCACCACTACTTCACAATTTCTGTCTCTGAACAACATCTCACTGCAGTTGGCAGGATTCCCAAAACCTTAGAAATAGATTTGCAACAGTTCCCAGACTAACTTTGACTCTCATCTGTTCTTGAATTTATTTCGATCTGGACATGCATGACATTGATTCTTTTTTTTAATTATTTTTAATCTTTTTACCTACTTCATATTAACATACAGTTTCTTTCCTTGAACCTACAGATCAGGCAGTGATCTGGGCTTAACATGGCCTGTGAAATTGAGTTCAGTTCTCCAAAAAATGTGGTCATCACTGTTATTTTATGATTTTAGAGAGGAGATAATTTCTTAGTTGATTTGGATTTAGTTTTTTTTTTTCTCTCGAGTAAATAAAGTGATCATCTGAAAATTTATTTTTCTTTTTACAGAGGTTATCTTACAAAGTTCTTGAGATTTTGTTTATTGAGCTGAAACACTTAGTGAGTGTTTCAGCTCAATAAACAGAAGAAATATATAGAAGGGGGCCTTTTTTCTCATTTCTCACATCACCTTTTATTTTTTATTGTGCTGCATTCATGTTCAAAAAATGCATCTTCAGCATTACATTAACCTGGTTAATACCATAATCACTATGCATTTCTGCATTCCTCTGTAGACTACCAGCTTTGCTGATATCCTGTCCGTTTTCTGAAGAGGCTGCTGAACTTCAGACTAAAACCCTGCTGCACTTAACCCACAGGTGGTTGCCTTGGTTACCTGAGGTTAGAGCACCTGAAAAACTGATGCATTAATGTAACACTATGCAGGCCTGTGAGGTGTGTGGGAAAAAAAACCCCACTAAAAGTAGTAAAACTACCTTATTAATCCCAAAAACATGAGTCAAAAGCATCAGGTATTAGGTTTGGTGGAAATTGAATCAGTAAAATAACAACTATGTGTCCTAATGTCAGCGTCTTGGCACAATTTCTGTTGGGAAAATTACACTCCATTTCAAACTTTGCTTGCAAAGTTTCGTTGAAAGTCACAATCAGTGGTGAAATGTTCCCCAAAATCACACAACATGCTAACAGTAAAACCTTGAGGTGGAGGTTCTCAGAGCAAAATCAATCATTTTCCTAAAGTGAGTTATTCCGACGTGCTTGTTCGTAATGAACATGATATCTATCATCTGTGGCTCATTAGGTTCCACATAAGCACAGTCCATCATGCACTTGTATTGGGATGATTCATATCCTCCTGAAGTGGGGAGTGCATCATTATCTCTGCTGTGTAGTTTTTTTTATACATTGGAGCACAAATGATATTACGAGCCCTAATTATATAAAAGTGTGTGGACGCCCCGCTTAACATCTCAGTATATCCTATTTTCTGCCATAGCAAAAGGACTAAAACATTTATCAAAAAGGAGCACAGCGGTGATGATAAAAACCCACAAACAATGTTTGTCTTCTTTTCTTTTTTTAGAGGAGAAAGTATATTTAATCACTTGTAGTTGTTAACATGATCTATTGATAAGAAAATACATTTAGTGCTTTTCTAACTATTTCAGCAGAACTTTTCAGCCTTTGCTTTTGCATGTATATTTTGAAAAAGGACACAGTTACAGTGAGAAGTTCATTAAAATGCTCAACTACTGTTGAAAGTAGGAGAGTGGTGCACAAGTTTGAATATTTAGCAGATCAGGATCTAAAACTAGTCGAAATTATATATGAAAAATTATATTTAGTCTCCAATAAATACAGAAAAGTCATTTTGAGAATTTGGAAAAGTGCATATGAACAAGTTGCATTTCAGACTGTTGTCTTTTGTTGCCGGCTGGATATTTGGCCCCTCTTCTATTGCTATACTATCCACTGCTGTGCTTCATCTAAATTGGTTGACTTTCCTGCACAAACCTGGGATTTCAGCATAACCCATGTATTTTCAATAGGGCTGAGGTCAGACTTAAGGTCAGACTACTGTCTTTTAGTCCTTATCTAGTTTTAGTGTTTGATGCTCCATCTTCCACTTCGTCCACCATTGTTAGGATTCTGGGAAATCGTCCAACAGTGGGAACAAAAGTCTCCCACTTAACTCTCAATGAATCTTGGGATGGACTTCACGATGCCCATTCTTCAAATCTAAAAAAAACCGGACATATTTGTGGGCCTCATCTGGAGGATCCTTCGAATACAGACAGCTTTTGTTGCATCACTGACTTAATCGACCTTCAAATGCACCCTTCAGAGGATGCAGCCCCAAAATTTGGACACACCCGTTGTCTTGTTGTAACACCCAATTAAATCCAAGTTTTAACAATCTATTGTTGATTTGGGGTGAAGTAGGAAAGAATTTGGAGCTACGCTATGAACATATTTGCCTTTGGTACAGTACAATTTTTGGAAAATTTTGGATTACACTTGTGCATGTAGTTTTTATAGCTATAATTCTTTGAAGTTATTTATTGTAAAAAAAAAATTTCAAGGTCTAACAATGTTGTAAATTTATGTCTGTGATGATGTGATGTAAACATGTAATATGCTCTAACTTTGCAAGTTGTCAAACTTTTTTCAATTTACATTTTGAGTTGTGCACTGCATAATTCCTCTCCGGTTATTAACTTCACATGATTTTTGTGTTTTCTTTGCAGCCTTCATGCTCTGATAAACTCACCACCTGTCCAACAGCTGTAAGCCTAGTTTCTAACTTTGCTGAGCAACTATTTCTAACATCTACACAGCAGCGCCATTTGATAAGGATGGCTTTTCCTGAGGGGGGGAGCAAGGGAAATAAACTGTTTCTACTGATAAATCATGTTTTATCAACTTCAAGAGGTTCATAAACTTTGTGTTTGAGTTTTAAAGGTGGGCCAGACAACCATTCTATAGGTTCACATCCCCATTACAGCAGCATTCCTCCTGCTGTGTGACACGGTGTGCATTGGAGGAGACACCGGAAAGGCAGTCGGGTTGTAAGTGCTTTGGTGTGCGCGTCGCGCCATGACCCCTGGCAGGGCCTATTAGAAGAAATGTCTCAGTGGTCTACATGCCTTCAACCTCACTGGCAGCCACCAAACAACATCAATTACACCCACTGCAGCTCCAGCCTATAGCTACTCTAGTACATTGCCATCACCGCAGGGGTAATTGGGCCACTATATACTTCCAATTCCGAGCAAGTCCCAGCCTGTTTTTTCAGTCAGTCGACATCGGTCATGTTAAAATCGCTGTAATGGCCTGTAGCTTCACTGTGGGGTCCTGAGATTGGACAAGAAGGTCAGGAGAGGTAAAATAAGTTAGCAGCGGTGATGGCACTAATAAGCCATTAGTAATATATGCATTCAGGTTTTGGCACAGCTACCACCTTTCATTGGCAGTGAGGACTGAGGAGGTTTCTCAGCATATTTCTCAGAAATGGCTACCCATGCATGATGGCCCCTGCGCCCCTGCAGCGAGAATGACTTAAATGTCCTCCTCTCCCGTGAGGCACACGTAAACTGTTGTTAGAATTGGACCTGTGACCTTTTCATTTAGTCTCCCCTCACCACCAGCCCATGGTTCCCGCTTAAGGTCACCGGCCAGTTTTGGCACAGTGAGGATGACAACAATAATTAACTCCATTTGTGAGCGTCCAAGATAATGTAAATGTCTCAAGTCGCTCCCGTTTATTGTCTTGTAGGTCAATTTATATTGGTCGTGACAACAATGGCTCATGAAAGCATCGTTTACAAGGCAGCCAACTGTGTTTTTTTCAAAACCTTAATCCAGTCGAACTTTACTCGCATGACGAGCATTAGATGAAAACGTGATGAAGCTGGGCAAATACAACCACATGCATTCACACAAACTTACAGTGAAAGTGTTACTTAGGAAACCAACATGAAGTGTTGTATGTCTGTAATGTGAAGAAAAAGAAAAAAAAATCAGAAAACAAATCCAAAAGGTGAAACTTATATTTGCTTTATCCTCCTTTGCTCAAGTGCCCCCTAATGAAATTCAGTGCAACCGATTTTCTTCAATTAACTAGTAACAAGAGTCCACTTATGTATAATTTAATCTAAGTATTAATCCAATTGTTCGATTTATTTATATATATATATATAAAACAAACAGACAGGAGTGATTCAATAACACAGTGGAGAAAACTTGAAAGAAAAGTGGGACCAGTCAGAAACATCATAGTAACAAGACATTTTTCCAGGTTTCTCCAGAGTCGTTGTAGATGATTATGGCTATGGGAAGATGCTGTTGCAGTCTGTGTCACATCAACTCTGAACATACCCCTGAAGACATAAGCCTTCAGAGGTATGGCCCAGTCAAAGTCTAGATCTAACCACTATTGAGAATGTGTGGCAAGACTTTAACCACAAATTGAACCGAATTGAGCTGTTTAGCAAGTAATACTTTGTTAAATAAATAGCATCTTATATAAAATGCTGTTAGACTGAGAGTTGTTATTGCAACTTTAGGTGATTTTAAGAAGCATCGACTCAATGAGGTAAACATAAATGTGCATCGTGTATATTTTTCAGTCTGTTTCTTTATTGTATGCTAATTTGTGATGTTTTGTGACAAAGAAAAGAATAAATATTTAAGTATTTATACTTTAGCGAGGCACTGCTTTCAGAGAAGCCTCAATGGGCTTTAAGCACAACTAATTGTAAATGAACACAGCAGAGCAGTTCCTGCATAAACTACGTGCTTTTACAGAAAAATACAACCAGGGTTCTCAACACAAAGACTGCAGCATTGCTGCGGATGTGTACTTGACTCGAATGTGGGAGATAAAAGGTCAGTGGAAAGTTCATCCGAGTCTGTATGTGGCTTCCATTTGAAAAGGAAGACCACACACACACGTCTTCATAAACAAAACAGTTATTGGATGTGGATGTGCACAAGAGGGGTTCTGGAGAATATAATCAGCGCTGTTCTCTGGATGCCGCATAGGGACAGGCGGGCGCATGCAGAAAGCACACATGGAGCGGACACACTGAGAAACACCACATCCCCCTGGCTGAGGCACTGGGGCCAATTAGGATGCCAAGGCCAATGCATCATCTGAGGGAGCCAGCTGTCTGTGGGCTGCCCTGATGTGGCTGTCCTCACCGCGCACTGAACGCCCTCTGCTCCTGAGGGCCTGGACCAGATCAAACACACGGACTCGGGCTCTCCTTCACCTCTGTGCACATGGGGGGGGGAAAAGGAGCATGTGTAACGAGCAACAGGTTGCTGTTGAGCCTATGCAACAATTTAATTTCCCTGCTCGGATTGTCGATGAGCGAATAAAGGTCGCCCTCCCCCCCGCAGACGCTGGTGTTGTCAGCTCTGATATTTCCCAGAACCCTAATTTGCGATGAATGATGCTGCTGTTTCTTCAAGAAAAAAATCTATTTCTGTGTGTGGACGGAAAATGATAAGTATGTCTACGAGTTTTTTTGTTTTTCTTTTCTTCTTGTTTTTCGCTGCTTTTCTTTCTCCAAACTTTGCTTTTTATCTGATCCCACCATCTGTTGTTGGGAAATCTTGGAGGTTTTAGATTTTGTTTGTGGTGAATAAACATGAGCAGCAAAAATAAACAAAAACAAGAAAGACAGAAATAAAAACCTGAATTTCCTTGTTTTTAAGAATATGCTGCCTTACAATGCTGTTTCTCAGAAAATGTTGAAGAAAAATAAATTCACACTTACCCAAAAGCATTGCGAACGAGCAGCGATACAGATTAAAATACAAGCTTAGAGTACCAGACAGGGAATCTTGAAGATCTATATTTCAGAGTGTTTCATGTTTTAAAAACATGGAGAGTTTTATGTGCAGCTGAATCTTGTTAAGTTCTCAACCCTGACCATCTGCTGGGTGGGAGAGCGGGTGAAGTGTCCCTGAGGAGAGGCATGGAGCTGCTGAGGGTGAAGGAGAAACTGACACTGATCTGACTGACAAGGAGAACGGAAAAAGTCATTGATTTTTTTTTTCTTTTCTTTATGTTTCATGAAATGTAATGTCATCTGAAATGTGTTATCTTCTGAAGGCTTTTTGATGCTTTTTTTTGTTTTGTTTTGTTTATTAGGTTCAGATGCCCCATATTTCCATTAGTTTTTCCTCCATTGTGGAGAGGCTGTCCTATGGGAGGTTTACACTAACAAAGGAGTTTTGGAAAATATGTTTCCTGTGTTGCATGCACTCCTGTCATTTATTCACACGTGGTGTTCCTGGGGGGAAAAGGGAAATGTTAACGTCTCTCCAAAGGGAGCGTTTATGAAACCTCAGTCTTTAGTGCATTTATCTTAGTTTGACAAAAGGGGGCTTTAGTGCTGCTGCAGCCTACTTGGCACAAGTTGTTTTTGTGTTGAATATGTTCCAGAAAAATAACAAAAATAACCAGGTTTCTACACAGTATTGGCAAGTGTAGAATTTGAAAATTTAGATTTGAAGAGATTGCTATTCCCTTGTCTAAATGGATTAGGAAATGTTTGTCCATTCATCTATTCATTTATCTTCACTGCAGTCCTTGGGTTTTGCAGATTCCATACTGTATTTAAAGTCAGAAATATTCTCATTTTAAATTATGCGTTATGTGTTTATACGTTTCTGTTTTCGACATTGGCCAATGAGGATTGGAAATTTAAGAGTGAAGTAAACAGAATTTTGACATAGAGTGGACAGACTCTACAACACTGACACTGTTTTTACCACCTTCTTTTGTCAACAAGCTTTATCCAGATTATCAGCGTTCATGTTCTATGAAATGATATAGAAATTAATATCTGGAAATAATTATACTCTGAGTCTTGTACAATTCTTTTAGGAGAAAGACATTTTTTCCTGCACTACTGCTGACCTGGCATGGGTATATCATTTATTTATTTTTGTCATTTTCGCATCATAGTTCAAGTTGAGACATTTTTAAAAATAAATGAAAAAAGATTTAATTTGTAAAAAAAAAAAAAAAATTAAAAATAGCAATATTAACCATAACATACTGCATATCATTTTTTTTAATATGTCCACTTTTCCCTTTCTTGAGAAGGTTGTTGGTCTACAGATCCAAAGATTAGAGTTGACCATAACAAATGCTAAACTTAGTGGGTTGTGATTCTCCACTGACATTTTGTAATCTGTATTTCAATAACGGCAACAACTCCACTTGGAAGCTTTATTGTTTCCACAAAGCTGTTGGACACTGAAAGTATGGAACAGTCCTTGATTTCAGACCTCATGAATGCGGTCTTATAAAAATAAAAAATAAATAAATGAATGAAAAAAAGCACACATTTACAGACTTGACAGAGAGATTCATAAGGTGGGAGCAGTTCCAGCCCTGCTGTCACCACAAGTAATAAAGTGCAAATGAAATGTGTGCAGCATTTGGAACCGAACAGCTAGCACGCATCTTAATAAACATCCTTATATATACAGGCTGACATTTAGAGTTGTTTTATGATTTCAGAGAAACTCTGTAAAATCCCTAAGCATTAATGGCACCATGGGGAGCTATCTAATGTCAAAAGACATTTCTGTTCTTTATTTTGTTGTTTAGATGCTGAGGCCTGGAGTAATGCCTCACATGTGACGAGCCCATAAATACATTACAGAGTGTACTACAGAAGATCGGGATGAACCGAGCCAAGTTGTGTTTTGGTTAACTGTTTCATATCAATTAGCATCATCATAAGGCCTATTAAAGCTATGCTACTCATATCAATCACAAATGAGTGTTTCAATAATGTCATGTCTGATATTTGCTTTTAAATCGGGACGGGGGGGGAGTGAAGCAAATATACAGTTTGTTCCACATGTATGGGCTCCTTATCAAAGATGTGCAAAAGCCCTTCAAACAAAAAAAATCTTCTATTGCAATTAAGTAACCCAGCACATAACACTATACAAGTGGATACGTTTTAAAGAAAAAAAAAAAAAACTAATTAAAACGTCCATTTAAACTCCATAAAACCCTTTTGTTAAAAGTTAAAACTGATGATTTAAAAAAATGTTTAGATTCTGAACAAAGTTGTGAAGCTGCAGATATATGTGTATTTGCAGAGCAAATACACATATATGTTATTTATATATGTGTATGCAATTATTGTATCTATTGATTAGTCTATCATTTATTCTGCTGATTAATCATATAAAAAAACTGGCAGATGTTTGAGCTACTACCTTAAAATACACTCAGGTTTGTCTCCATCTAATTCAAATGTTGACATTGAACCTATTAAAGTCGTATCATCACCTGCTTTACTTTCTGCAGAAACAGCAAATTTTTTCTCTCGTTCTGGCATTTAGCAGACGAAAAACTAACTTTAGTGCATTTATCTTCATTTGATAAAACTTGATTTAGTGCTGCCAAAGCAAGAACGATATGTTGAGATTTAATATTTTAAACAAGCAGGTGGAATGTATTGATGAGAAAGAGAGAGGGTTTGTGTCTCTAACGTTGTTCCTGTGTGTTTAAAAATGAATGGAAATTGGTTAGGAAAGGTGTTCAAAGAGGAACTATAGGTGCGGCGTAAGATCCTCTTGAGGGCAAACAACACAGGAGCCTGTTGCAGGAGATGATAATTGAATGAAATAGAGATTGGATGGGAAGCTGCTGTCAGTGCCAGACATGGCGGCAGGTTGATGATTCGACGCCCCAGGCTCTCAGGTTCTGGCTGGTGAAAAGGAGACGGCCCGTTTGGATGACTTGCTGATGCGATTCTTCCTTCAAAGTGCCCCGCTCGCATCAAGCGGTTTATAAAAGACGACCACGGCTCCACTCTGTGCGCATTCCTGCCTTCTCGGTGCAAAATCTGCTAATATTCGAAACAAGCTTTTGAGTTAAATGCATGTACATACACAATCAAACCCCCACACCGAGCAAGAACAAAGCAGGGAGAGAGAACCCTTTCGGTTTTAATTAGTCACCACTGCTCTGTTTGGAGGCGGAGCAGGGGTCATCAGTAATTGGGTTGTTTTTTTGTTTTTTTTTTTGTTATTGAAGCGCAGAATGGAGGGATGTGGGTCACAGTGAATTTATCCCAGAATCCAGCTCTTACTTTCCACTCTTTCTTCCTTCTCCCTGTCCTACAGTCCTCCGGCCTGGCACCGGTGCGTTCACTGGAAGGACTTGTGGATCCTGGCAGGCCCGGCGACTGGAGACGGGCCACAGCGCCGCCTTCTCAAGCGCAGCTCCAAGTTTGTTCTCACTAAGACCAAATGGAGGAATGTGGGAAGCCTCAGCTGTGCCATGAAAGGAACAGGCTTCTGGGAAAATGGAAAGGGGGGCAAGGACTCTGAGTGAGGCGAAGGAATTGCAGGAGCGACGCCAGGACTTTCTTCACCACGAGAACCAGGAGCGCCGAAGTGCAGGATGCCAAGCTAAACTCGGGGACATGGAGAAGGAGCTGGTGGTGATGGTAGGACGACTGAAATAATTCAGTGAAGGAGCCAGGGAAGAGGATAGAGACCATCCAGATGGTCAGCGCAGAGTTTCTCACTAAATTATTCATACATTTGTTTTTATCTCATGATAAGTGAAGCATGAAACTCTTTTTCTTTATTTGGTGTTTGTTCCATCAAATTTGAGGAATGAGTATTCAAATGAACACTTGTTTAGTCACAAATGCAGCTCATTAACACACAGAGCTAGCATAAATTAGAGGTAACTACATAATGAATCCACATATGCTCTGAAAGCAGAGGGGCTGGGTACTGTGATGCAGGTTGACGATGACAGTGGGCTTCTCTGTGCTGATTGGAGTGCTGCTGGGGGATAATTATGTGATGGATGCGCATGACTAGAAAATGGCCTTGAATATTGCAAAGGTTGTCATGAGAAGTCGGAAAGTTGACGTTCTGCATAACGACTTCGATGCAGGCCACAGAAGTTTGTTTGAATAATTATTAACTAGTTACTGTAGGTTTGCTTTTCATCATCTGTTGGCTTTTTCTTTCCTTATCATAAACTGTAAAAATGCTTCTTTTTTTTTTCAAATATTTCAATTGTCTGTTCTCAGTCGAAAGCGCATATTCATTATATTTCCAGGAAGAACCAATTTCAGATGAAAATGGATTAGTAAATAGCATCCAAAGTTCACTTCTAAAACTAAGTTATGTTTGTTTCTTACACTAAACATATAGCTTCTGACTGCACTGTTTGAAGCTAAAAAAAATTGGGGGGTGGGGTGGAAATATCAGGAACCTTTGAACGTAGTAAATTTGGAAACCCTAATTTCAGGGTAAAGTTGAGCATTGGTTTACTGCACTTATAATACTTGCCTCCTGACTGCTTTCTGTTGGCGCTTGTCAAAATCAAACAGAAACAGGTATTCCATCTACATTAGGATGTTTCTTCAGCCTTCAGTCTATAAAATTTGCCATTAAATTTGGGAGGTTTCTGCACCTCTTCAGGGAACATCATCAGTAGTGCAAAAGGTAGGAATCATTCACACAAAATAAAAAAGTAGATCTAACCACCTCCTACATGCAAAGGTCACAATGTGCTTTTTTTAAAAAAACATTTTTTTTTGAAGGTATGATTCTTTTAGTTTCGGTTTGTTGTGAGATCTTCATCAAAGTCATGCAGGGAGCTTTTTTTTTTTTTTACTAGAAATGCTGGAGGACTACTCTGAACATGCAAACATGCATAAACATGAAATATCCTGGAGTGGAGAATATTGTAAAGGTGGCCATGGAGATTTTTTTTCTCAAAATTGATAAAAATAAGATGGACTGACATGGTTTGTTTAACTGAATAGCATTCTTTCTTGTTGCCCCCATTGCCAGGAGGTGGTTTGTTTTTTTGTTTTGTTTTGTTTTTTTTGTTTTTTTTGGCTCTTCCTACTAGGACTACACCTTGGAGTAGACCCAGAATGTACTGCAGGGATTATGCATCGCTCTCTGGAAAGGAAATCCTAGAGAAGCCCCAGGGAGGCTTGAATGTGGCACAGATCAGCGCCAATCTTTGTGAAGAAAAAGGGTCAATAGAATAATGATCTGCACCTACATTATACACTTTTTCTTCATTATTCACATAGATGTTTTTGTGCTGAAATGCTTTTTAGCAATCGCCAGGTGGGGGCATGAATTGTTTGTCGCTTTGGAATGAAGCCAGTACAGCCGCTCCTTCAGATTTTCTGAAAAGTCCACACTGATTGGTACGCTGCTGATGGAGCTGCAGCGCTCCTCCATGCTGCCACCACCAACTCAGTACCTTCTGCTCCAAACATCTGGGGATCTGTGACATTTCATCACACACTGTGGTACAGCAAGCCGTACAAAAGGGTGGGCAGATGTTTTGGGGGGTGGTTCTCCTTAATATTTGAATCTTGTGCAATAGCATGGTTGCCTTCTTGTTTTAAGCTACTGGGGTGGTGGTTGTTGCAAAAAAAAGGGGGGGCTTCAGAAGCTGTTCTGCCCAATCAATACTTTTCAGTTGCCACTTTTCATCTGTTAATATTCTTCTGGCACCAAAAACTAATTACCCATTTCAGACTTAGCGATGCACAACACTCAACACATGCTCCATCTAGTTCCAGAGGCATGAAAACATGGTTTGCCACAGCACAGCGGTCGTCCTTGCTGCTTTGCAGCTGGAAGACACGCATCAGTCAATGCCAGGAATTTAACATCTTAACATCCCTTCGCTTTCCGGTTTTCCTCTCTAATTCAAAGCCAGACGACGACCACAATGTTCTAACGGCTGGCATCCCCTCGTCTGCCGGCTGTATTTCTCTCTTGGATGATTCTGCCTGCAAAGAGCCACTTGAAGAAAAAAAAAAAAGAAGAAGAAGAAGAAAACCCTGTTGCTCTCTGCCAGTTTTCAGTTTGAAGGGGGGAGAACCAAAGAACTGCAGGAGCCGAATCAACTTTCAGATTCTGCCCGAGCCCATTGTTTGAATCGTCATTAGTGATTAATTTCCCCTCCAGTAATACAACCTCGTTTGTGATTCCCCTCCGAGCCTTTGGCCGTGCGCCGGAGAAGTGACAAATGTGTTCCCATGGAAACAGACCTGTCACGCCACTCTCACCACTGGCCTGTAAAATGAAATCCAGCTTTGCCAGAGAGGAACCAGCTGGTGACCTGACTGATCTTACATCAGAACAACAGTGGGACTTTTGACAACCTAGTTGCCATCAGAAATGCTCTCGTTGTCATTGTTAGAGACCTGATCCGTGCGCCTTTTTGTCTCTCAGGCTTTTTAACCGTCTCTTTATGAACACTCATGTCCTTTTCTCTCCCCCCTGTGGCTTCTCTTCAACAAAGACTCGAATAATCTCAGTTTGATGGCCCTGGCCAGTAAAAAGAAAGAGTTTTCCTATGCTGCGGATATAAAAGGTGAGAAAATTAGGGAGTTTTTTATAAGAACTCAGAAAATTTTAGATGGTCATGGTAATGAGAGAACTTTTTTTCCAACTACCATAGTAAATAATGCGGACAGTGATGCGTGTGGCACAAAAAGCGCACTGGAAGATGATGAAAAGTCTTTCTACTCAAGTGCCAGTTTAACACCACAGAGAACCTTGATATCTGTTAAAAAGCAGGTGAAGAAAACTAAAAAAAAAAAAAAAACATCAGGACTATATTTTAAGGCAGCACCCAAAACACATAGCTCCCTTTTGTTATATCATGAGAAAATAAAAATCATAGCAAAGTCATCAGGAAGTGGACCCCACAAATCAGGCACCACACTGCTGCAACCCATTTTTTTAATTAACGCAATCATCGATTCAGTTAGTACAAGTCATGCTGTAAAGATGCAAACAAACTTGTCGATAAGTCACTGGAGTTTTTTTTTTTTTTGAAAACCAGTTTGATTTATTGAGTTAAAGGGAGTAAAAGTGGCCAATAATTCATTACACAGCTTGCCTAATGAGAACTGTGCCAGGATTTATAACTACATTATAAAAGAGTTGAGGATGCTCTAATGGAAAAAAAATGAAATCAAAATGATCCAAAAAAAATTATTTTATTCTCAAGTCACAGAGTGTGTATTAACACAAATCCATTTTCTTTGCTCTTTTGCAACCTGCATCTGATCTTTTCACGATAGTCTGAACAACAGGTCGGAGTTTTGCAAATGCGACCCAGGCCATTTGGATATGTGGCCCAGAATCTGATACATATCTGATCTTTTCAAATGTGACCTGTGTCTGTACGGCCAGGTCGCATTTGTCTGCCCTGTACATCATTGATACTCAACAAACGCCAGTATTCTGTGTCCAGAAACACGGAAGAGGGAAGAAAAACAACAACCATGCAGACGATAACGCAGATGAAGTTGCTAATGTGCTGGATCCGCTAGATGTGACGTTATTGCATCTTCTGCTGCACACGCCGGACATGTTTAGTCTGTCTGCGGTTCACACAGGAGATCAGTGTGAACGTAGCTTAACTGTCAAGCTTAACTGCTCCTAAACCAGGAAGCAGCCTTTATTGCAGGGCATTCTGGGTAAACACAACCAAAACAAACATCTGAATTTAGCGCCAGCAGGAGAAATGGCTTGTCGTCTTTTACCAAAGACAAAAAGAAATGATTGTTTACATTTTACATATTTTATTGTTTACAGTACCTTTAGAGGTTCTTGACTTTGAACTTGAAACAATTAAAATCAACATGTTCTGACTGTTGGCCCTGGATTGTGTTGTTACTTCACCACCTGTAAGCTCAACCAAAAACTGGACTCACGACTCTCTAACATTTTTATTTTGGGGGTCAAAAGCTGGAAAGTTTGGGAAGCGATGCTTTAAACGGTTCTTACTTTTACATGCCTCCTCCAACTGGATTTTCACATTTTTTATTGTAATTGACTGTTTCTGTACCACAGGCACAAGGTTATACCCCACAGATAAATCTTCCATTTTGCACGAGAAGTACTACTGAAGTGGGACAAATTATGTAATTCGCTTGCAAATGAGTCACTGATGTAGCTAAAAATATTAATGTTTAAAGTAGGTGTAATTCAGAAACGTATATTCTGCGGCTTGCTCCTTGCCCCCCCACTAAGTAACTGAATAATGTAAGCGATAATACACTATAAAGCATGTCAGAAACCTTGTAAAGAGAAAATCTCACTTTCTACACATTAAAATGCTGCTTGCTGGAGGGGAAAATATAAAAATGAAAGTTTTATAAGTGAGAACAAAAAGTCAAAGAGTGCCTCAGTTCTTTAAAACGCGCCGTCACAAGTACGCTGGTAACTGTAATACAGGTCTAGCAGTTAAGGAAATATTGCTGCATTTAACTTAAAAAGGCATGCCTTTTTGAAGAGACACAGTTCAGTCATTTATACCTTATCATTACGAGTAATAGCACACTCAAGTTAAAATGACTAAAGCGAATCGGTGCTTTAATGCTTAGTTTTCCTACATTAGCTGACATTCGATAAGAAGCATTTACAAATGTATGCATGAAAAGAATTAAATGCCTTGCAATACAACACCCAGGTATTCTCTCCAGGAACAGAGACACTTGTTCTTTTATTCAAAGCTGCAAGAACAACAATTAGAACTTTTCTGGTCAGAACAGTTTGTGCATTACAAAAATTCAAGTCCAAAACTCCTAGGATGTTTGCGTATGTCCCTCCCACTGCAGCACACCCACTTTATGTTTGTTGGCTGCCAATCAAAGTTTCAAGAACAAGCTGCAAGAACTCCCAAACAGGAGTGGCAAGAATAGAAGGATGTCAACTTGTTCTTACAGCTGTAGGAGATAGATGTTTTGAAATAGGGCTGCTCCTACTGCAGTTTTCTAGCCGATCTCTGATTACCAATCTTTGAAAAGCGGGACCTGCCGATTCCGATTTTGGCCGATTTTGAGTCTGAAATGTCGCTAAATATATCAAGAAAGTCACAGAGTTGGCAACAGTGGAGTGACTATTGTTAACTTCAAACGTGCAGGTCTCTGTCAGTCAATCCTCTCTCACAGCAGGGCAGTAGAGGGCAGTGGCTGATTTTTATGTTTCATGTATTGGTATTTAAATGTCAGTTTCATATAAAAAATTATGCATAAGTACTTTTTGGATTTTGCAGTTTGATTTTAATCTCCTTGAGAAGTTATGAACCTTAGCTGTTTAAACTGACCTTTGAGGATATCATGGACTTTGTTTTTTTTCTGTATTCAATACAAACATCAGTTGTGTTGAATAGAACAGACCAACATCAGAAGCTGGCTGCATAAATTCAAGGATTTGAACCATTAATGAAAGTGAAACATTTTATCATCATACAAATTAAATGCAGCAAAACAAAAAAAAATGGTCACAAAGATTAAGGGCAATATGGAACCCTGAGGAATTTCTTTTGAATATTTAAAAAGAAAAAAGTTATTTGACAATCTATAACTTGTGCAGAAAACATGGTGCCGTTTTCAAATGAAAAAAATGTGTTCAGCTGTGTAAGAATCTGTAGACAAAAACCTTTATGAATTAAGCATGTGAAATAAAATTCTGAGTATCCGTAATAATTTTATTAGAAACGAATGGGCGTACAACACAAGACACATGATTTACATAATGCTTTTTCTGACTAATATCTCAGTGGTAGGCTGCATTTTAAACTGAGCAAAAACGCCTGTTGAGCTCTGAGCACCTCTCCATCTGCTGCAGTTTTAACCGTGCAGCGTCTGTGGGCTGGATCTCTGTGGCCATCTGAATCAACCCACAGCTCGGCTCGGTGAAGTGCACCCAACTTCTTGACCTCTCTTCTTCCCTCGCGTCTTTTGTGCATCCCTCAGCGAACGTTCCCCTGATTAGAAATGCCTCTAAAACGCATATCTTATACAAAGTGGGAGGAGACGATCAATAGTCAGAAACTGTCTCTGGATTCTTCAAGCTAAAGAAGTGGTGAATATTTCAGTTGCCCTTTTGTGGGCCATTAATGTTATCTATTTAATCATTGTTGTAATAATGTGAGAAGGCAGCTTCTTTTGTGTTTTCCTTGGAGAAAAAAAAAAAAACTGGGGAGAATTGGCAAACCTTTGCTTCCTCTTCCCAACCCTGTGATATTCTTCACTCTTTTCCCAAAACAGATCATTAAAAAGTACAAAAGAGGCAGCAACCAAAAGAAGTAGTTTGACTTTTCCACAATATGTCTTTTTTTTTCCCAGTTTTAATGCGTGCGCTTACTCACATCTGCAGGATGCTGTGCGGCTCAATCCTATGCATTGATTAGACGTATATCTGCTACGAATCATTAATGAGGCGTATTCAAACCGGTGTTCATACTTGCTACAGGAATGGCTTGACAAATGATTATATGAGAAAAATTTAAATATCTCAACTGTGTGCAGAGGAAAATCATCCAATTAAAAGAAGACAGATGCAAGTTATACAACATGGTTTTTCATCCGGGCTGCTCGGCCCCGTGACTGTGTGAGGTCATATTTTACACGCTATTTTACTGCCACGATATGACTGGGGAAAGATAGATGTGCGATGAGTGAGCTGGACATGGGCTATAAGGGTCCTGCCTGCAAACTGCGACAGACTTGGCTGTGGAGAGAGGAACCGGGACATATTGCTTCGGTTAATGACTGGTGACACTTGCAAGATTTGTGATCTTTGAAGGTCACGGCCCCTGCTGAATCCACGCGAGGAGGGATATAAGTCGTGGGCCGATCCTAGCTGAAAGCTGTAGGAATGGACATTGGTGTGATTCATCTCTGTCTCATCTCTCCTGCTGCCGGCTGATTCCATGGACGGCTGCTCTCTGCTGCACTTTCTTCACTGGCCAGCTCCCAGCTGGTGACAGGAGCTGGACAAGAGTGTGGCTCAAAGTGCTCAAGCGTGCACATGGCGAACTTTAATGAACTGCTGCAAAACTACTGTGGATTTACAACAGTGCCTTGCTGCTTGGCGTAATAATTGCAAACGACAGTTTAATGCGCATCCCTCTTGTGTCATTTAAAAGTTAATGCAGTCTTTAAACCAATAACAGCAGATACCCGTAATTTATCAACATTAACACAGAGCTTCCCGTCAAACGGCCCCCCTTCCAAGCACGTTTAGGTACTTCTCAGAAAGTCGGTCCACAGAGAAAAAAAAAAACAAACCAGCCGGTATTTGTCATCTCTTGTAGTGAACTAAAATTTCAAGAATCAATTATTTTAAGATATTTCTCTGGTTAAAGGATCCTTCATCATGACATTAAATGGAGCTAAATGATCATTTGTCCGACGGACGGCGACGGTCCAAACAATGCAATGTTTATGAAACAGAAGCTGTTGTGATCAAGAATCTGTGTATTTAAATGAATGTGAGACACAGTTAAACCCAAACTGTTGATGATTCGACTTCTCTCAAAAGATGATGAAACATTTCAAAAGGTTGATAACTGTTTAAAAGACCTTTATTGGTATTAGTGACCATAATTTTCTGAAAACTTTATTTTGGAGTTTTATTCTTGGTGATAAACTCCAAGTCTTTGATGTTGGACGGCCTCTTTGCCATCACCCTAATCTTTATCCTCGTCCATTATTCTGAATCAGATTTAAGTCAGGACTCTTCTGGACCCCTCAAAAACATTATTATTACTTCCAGTCAAAAGAAACAACAGATCACTTTGAACCTAAATATAAAATATGAAAAATAAGAATGACTAATTTTAATCTGGGTGCGCTGCTTTGAAAAAGTATTTACAGAGGCGTTTTTGGCCACATTAATGTTTCAGATTGCCAATTAAATGTTATTTTAGGATGAAGATGACCTGAGGAAATAAAAAAAAAAAAACACCGTTTTGAAATGATGATTTCATTTATCAAGTGGAAAAACTGCTGTCACCGTGACAACATCGACTCCCACCAAGCTTTTGTGATCAATGCCATGAGTCTTTTACTTTATGGAAAGTTTTGGTCTTTGCAGAATTGTTTTGTCACAGCCTTCATGGAGGATTTTGGGATATATTGATCATTTTTAAAGTCAGCATCTTGGTCAGATTTTTGTTTCTGTTCATCTTTTGAGCAGTTCAGAGATGGTCATGCTGGTGCTCTTTGGATCGTTGTCCTGCTGCATAACACAAAACTTCTTGAGTCTGGTGTCTTAAAAATGTTGGATTTCTTCTAGAGAGGATGGATAATGTTTTTCTGCCAAAGTGATCAGCTTGTCTTTGCTGATAGAACACATTCCCACTCCATGATGCTTCCACTACCATGTGTCACACTGGACTCAGTGTGTTCCTGGTGTTGTGAGCTTAATTTTACATCACAAGCAGCATTTTGCACGTAAGACAAAAGGTTAAATTACAAACCCATGCTTTCTTTTATTTACAATTCTCAATTATTCACTAATTTGTGTTGCTCTTAAAATCCCAATAAAATCCATTAGAGTTTGTTGTTATGATGCAGCAAAATGTAGGAATGTCCAAGTCATGTGAATATTTGTCCACGCAGGTAACATATTACCTGTTTGGAAAGTCATCTTATGCTTGTGCCTTGTTTGTGCAGTTTCATAAAACATAGAAAGTGATGCCGTGGTGTTATCAAATGGCTGCTCAGATCTTTGCTGAAAACTTTAGTTCAGTTCAGTATTTTGAGAGTTATGATGGCAGGACTGACTAAAACATTGTAGAAAAGAATTCAACAAGTCGACAGCGTATGGATGGTTTTCTTTGTGTATTTGAATGGCTTTTCACTTTGAAGAACTTATTACTGATTCAGTTGTGGAGATTTCTTTCTTGGACCTGAAAAGTCTGAAAAGGCCGAGGCTGATTTAATAGAGTCTTAGTTAATACAGAACACCCGACGGTCCGGCTGTATTTCAGCCTAATGCAGTTTTAGAGATGTGGGAGAGACTTTTACAAAGCATGATGCATGATGCAGGTGGAGTGAGAAATACTGATTAGGGCACAGCGCTATCGCAAGTCTGAATGTAGGATACTTGTGCTTTGATTTTCACAACCATTATGAGTTTTTCCAGATAGATGGAAGATGTAAAAGATAAGAACAATTTCAATAAGCCCAGGATTATCATAGCCAGATGATCAAATCACTATCATGTTGGGGGTAATGATATTTGCCCCCTTCCATATAACGCAAAATTAATTTTTTCACTTTAATGTAGGAAATATTCTGATGTGATTGTGCCAATTATAGGAGTACATTTTAATTAAGCTTTAAAAGATAGTCAATCTAAATGTTTTTGTCTGATATCTACCAGTAGCACAGCCAGAAATTACTGACTTTACTTTACTTTGGTCTGATCAGGAGTCGTAGCTGGTCCAAAAGAAGATAGAAACCACCTTCAATTGAAATAAGCTGTGAATTTTAAAAGATACGAATAAAAATAAAGCTAAATGTGATGTGCCTAGTGGCAAAGTCTGTTGCTCTGTTGCTTTGCAGCAACAACAAAAAAATGTATGATTGCTCATGAAAAGTATTTGGTTAAAAAAAAATAAACTTCAATGCAGATGCTTCTGTCTTGTTGCATGAAAGAAGTTCAGGTTAGCAAACTGCAGCAAAGATGCAAAATCTTAGCCCCATTTTGGTCTTAATATTTCAAAAGTCAAATTTGTGGAGATGCCAAGAAAGCTTTAAGTTTTACTTTTCTTTGGTTTGTGGATGTGAAAAGTTTCACCAGATCCCATGCAGCCTCTGGCAGGTTTATTAGAATCCCAAGCAGCACACTGACATTAACTAAATATTCTGATGGACATGAATATTGTCTGAAAAATCCAGTGCTTGTCCTGATTTCTCTTCTGTCTGCAGAAGCGCTGATCCCCTACGTCTGCTGGGTTTTTTTGGACTTTGTTTTTTTTTGATTATTATTATTTCAACATGGAATTTGTTTTGGCATTATCAAGTGTCCTTGTGACTCAGCATTTCTAATTTTAGCTTTAGCTAGCTAACCTTGATCTAGCACAGGCCAAACACACCCAAACCAAACTGCTAGATTACCGACTCAGCATGTCTTAAAGTTCTACAGAACCCAACTAATTACCAAATTTGATTCCACTGTGTTGGTTCAGGACACACGTAAAGGTTGCAACACTGGAAGACTTGGGTTTGAGACCCCTGGTTTAAATCAATGCATATTCATGTGTTGAAGTGGTCTAGTTAAAGTCAAATTGAGAGTCTGTGTGCAAGACTTAAAAAAAAATTCTTCTTACTTATTCCCTCCATTTGATCTGAAAGAGCCTTAGCTATGCTGCAACAAACAGGATGAAATGTCACTCGTTTGTGTTGTTTTTTTCACTCATCGCACAAAAACACACCAAAGCTTATTGTTACGTGACAAAATGCAAAAAACGTACAGGTGTATGAATAATTTCGAAAGCTACTGAATGTTAATTCAGTTGATCTAACTTTGTGGTTTGTTTACAACCAAAATAAATTCCAAGCTGCTCCCTTATTTCCTCACAGCCTCCTCTGAGTGCTCCATGGTTTTCATTTCTCTCTGCAATCTAGCTTGAAGCAGCGTAACAACCCTTCCAGGTCTCGGTGATAACCTCCTTCCTGTCAAGTGTGGTGTTACTGTTTATGCCGATAATAAAAGAAGCCAGGATTACAAAGAAATAAGTGGAGCAGAAGCAGCAAACGATATTCATTCGTTAAGTTCGACTCCACTTGTGGGTGAGATCGTGATCACCCATTTGTGTGCCAGCTGCTTCTCATTTGCAGTCTTTTCCTCCGCAGACAGAAATGTATTTTTCCGCTTCCCGCTCCTCCGTTTGATTAAGATTCATGTTAGCATTCTGAGGAATTAACCGTGGAGGAATTAAGCCCCCCATTTCTTGTGTGCTTTATCTTCATTAACCCAAAGATCAATATGTCATCGGCTCAATTAAGACAGACACTGATGACATTGAGCCCACCATCCTGTTTGTCCTGGGCCTCTCCATCCCACCCTTAACCTTATTGCTGCGCTGGACATTTATTTACTAATTCCTGCGTCTGCAGCTGTTTTAGGCATTGTCTCCAGCAAGAAGATCTGTATAACAATGTTTGCAGAGTAAACAGTATTTACCATGATTATGTGTGCAAAGCTCATGCACTCCTGTGACAGTAGTTGGCTAATTGAGATGAAGAGATGCTACAATGTCAGCGTGAACATTCAAAACTGTCAGAAATTAAGAAGTGAATTTAAAACCTTTGCAACTGGCAAAATAATCTTATTTTCTAGGTTCAGGACAATTACAAAGATCCTATGAGAAAAGGACATGTTACTTTACTTCTCATTTATAAAAGCAATAAACTTCATCAACTTAACATTTTTTTATATATAAATTCAACCTAAAGTGCATCAAGACACTGTAACATCAAAGTAGCTGAGGTGGAACTTGATGATAATGAACTTTATTTAAAAAGGAACAATATAAAACGTAAACATAAACGTCACCATTCGATGCTCTGGACCAGGTTATAGCAAAAGCTAATTAGCACCTCCAGTCCTTTAACAAGCTAGAAAAATGTATTTACAATGCAATAATAAAATGAGACAGAAAATATAACACTATAAGATGCTTTCTAATCACAATACACAAACACACAGACTTAATCATTGGCACACACACACACAGACATGGATAGAATACACAGCAATCTAGTGAGAAATGTCGTAATTTTTTCAAATTCAGCTTACTGTGTTATTATTTATGAGAATTCAATGTCATATAAATTCTGATATTTCATTTATCTGAACAAAGTATCTAATCTTGTGATTATATGATGGATTTTTTTAGGAGTGTATTTGGACTTTTGACCATTCTTCCAGGAGCACATTTGCGAGGTCAGGTAGAGACGTTGAATGAGAAAGTCTGACTCAGGGTCTCATTCATTTATAAACGTGTTCGAAAATACGTTTTGTTTTTTTTTAAATGTTCTCTAACAAACCATTGAAACTGAATGAAAAAGTTATCGGCTGGGTCCACTTGACTTGACAGGTTCTCTGTCTGGATCTTTATCGGAGTTGAAAAACGTCGAACTTCTGACGTAAAACCTCCCATTAGTTGGTTGTGTGTGTGCATGACTAGCAGGCTCCACCACAGGGGGACAAGCAAATCATATATCCATTCATGGACACAGTTACACCTAAAGGCAATGGAGAATTTCCAATTAACCCAATATTAATCGGTTTGGCCTGTTGGAGGAAAACGCACAAGGATGTGGAGTACATGAAAAATCCACTGAAAAAGCCCCCAGCTGGGGGGCCTTCTTACCTTCTCACTCCGAGGCAAAAGGCCGTGCAGCCCCAAACTCTGTCACATGCTGCTTCAGCTGCTTTCATTTTATGCTAATGTATAACCCAGAAAAAAAACCTTTGTACTGAAGCAAAACTAAACACTGAGATTGAGTCATTTGTTTACTTGTCAAAGGTGGCTTTAACAGAATTGTTGCATAAGAGTCTAAGATGACTTCTTATTGAGGTATCAGGTAAAAAATGATCACAATAATAGGCTCATCTTTCTGTCAAAGCCTTTGGACAGTTTCAAAGGTTTTCCTTTTTTTATGCCGTTTGCTTTTCTCACAGCGCAGCCGTTTCAGGCCAGTTATATAAAGAACCATTTCAAAAGGGCTTTACATTACCCCATTACATTTTTCAATTTCATCATTTAGAGGGAGAGACAGAAAGGGCTCTGATGTTGGATCACAAAAGTGCCCCTTATAAAACGCTGCTTTCACCCTCCTCTCTGTTCTCTTCTTGCAGCAGCGCTCCAGTTTCTCCTTCGTCTGATGCAAAGCGAGGCGATTCCGGTCCTCGCTATGATCAAGATGCAGGTCAGCAGAGCCGAGAGGAGCAGGTGTCACGAAGCCGTGTTTAATAGGATCACGCCAAGCCTCTTAGATGTGTTCCACGACTCCAGAGCTTTGTCCCACTTTCCTGGCTCGTATTATTCCTCATATCTTCGGCCCGTCTGCTTTGTTGCTAGGTGGTAAATGAGCCAGGCAGCCACGGCCGACTGTCATGTCTGCCGCTTTTAATTTCCTCTAATGGCGTCGCACTTACTGTTACCTGTGGAGAGCACATTTGCTGCAGAGAAATATTAGGCTCTGAAGCCCTGCTTCTGTGGAGGAAAAAAGAAGGGCAGGATTTCCCTCGATACTGTTCTACGTGAAATCGGATTTAAGTAAAGATCTAGTATATTAAAGGATAGGGTGCTACTTCTGCTTTAGGATTTTTTTTTTTTTTTAATAAAGCAAAACAAAAAGCATGCAGCTCACATATGCGAGGTTCAAAACCGAGCACCTCCTGGTCGAGTTCCTGACCTGCTCAGACTCCCTGGCACACTGAACCGTCTGCCCAATGTATGGTCAGCTGCTCGACTCAAAGCCTCTTCACAGCTTTGCCTTTATTTAGGTCTCTCACCTAACCCGATGCGGGTCAGCTCTTACTTGCAAAAGGGCTTATTTCTCTGCTCAGGTTACCGCGGCTCACACCTGCAGTGAGAAAAGGGCCATCTTAGTCTTAAGGTCTTCATCCGCAGACTGCTTGCTGCGGCTCAATGTAGAAAAATGTTTTCGTTTGTTTAGGTAGACGGCTGAGACTTGACAGGTTTGCAGTTTCCGTTTCCAGATGATGGATTGAGCTGAGCTCTGCTGGATGTCTAAAACCTGAGAGTTTTTTTTTATAACTTAACTTTGCTGTTTCCAGGATCCATTATTGTTTTTTTATTTTACTTTTTTTTCTTAAAATCCAGAAAAATAAATTTGTGGAGTAAAGTCATATATAGGGTCTAACTGATTATATATCCAGTTTTCATGAGAAGTGGTATCTTTTCACTACTAACCTGACTTCTGAAGGTAGATTGTTGCTACTTTACTATAATATTTAAGGGATATTATAGTAAAGGAGCTGAATAAAAATGTGCAGCATGCATTATCATTCTTCCACTTTGCAGCTATGCACTTCTCTGTGTTGGTATATCATATACAATTCCCACAAAACACATTAAGGTCTGTAGTAGTTCGACAAAATGTGACAAGGGCGTGTGAGAATCCCTTTAAGGATCACAAGAAACTGTATGATTTTGTAGAGATTCACACTCTGGCTTGGTTCTCAGTTTGATTTTAATAGCTACAGAAGACTGAAATAAACATATGAAGTGCCTAAAGGAATGTTTGCAGCAGTTGGTAACTTGCTATTTGCACAGTCCTGAGCAGCTCCATACAGCACTTACTGTAGAGGCGCCTGACCCCTGCATTAACCCCTGCTCTTGCACCACTTCTGCCTGCAGCAAGATAGACATTTCCAACCCAAACACAATTAAAGCTGTGGGTTGAAGTACATCAATAGAGGGGATGTGAGGGAGATGCAGGCATCTGGATCCTGACATGTTGTGCCGCTTCCTGCCTCCTCTCACATAATGCTGCACATTTGTCACCCCCACTTTCTCGCTCTCTCTGCTCCTCTCTCTCCGGTTTCCGCCTACACCGCCCAATGCTTCTGCTGTGCAGGAGAGTTCACGCTCTTTGGAGTGGTATCCCATATAGCAGCAAGGTGATGCTGCGCGAGCGGCCTCAGCGGTGGATGTATTCATTATTCAATAAACACTTCTGCATACATCTCGTTATGAAAGCGGGGTTATGTGTTGATGTGATTATCTTACGTGGGTGTCTGCCCCGGGCTAGAAGGAGAGATAAACTTGGCATACTAATGATCAGTGATCAATGTTGTTCCTAGTTCATAGCACAGGTGGGTGGTTGATAGTTTTGTAGCACCGGGCCAAATAGTTGTAGCACGAGCAGGAAATACTATAAGATGCTCTCCGTACTCGGCTTCTTGTCCACCGCTAAAACTGCGGTCTGCTTGTCAGATGTTCACTGATGCAGTCGATTGTTGAGTTTCTGACATGGTGTGTTAAGTGCTCTGGAGAAATCAAAGGACATGAGCCTCACCGCTCAGCCTCCTTTGTCCAAATCATAGTGTTTTTTTTTTGTTTTTTGAAGAGGGTGTATGACGGCGTCTTCACAATTCCAACTCCACGGTGAGAAGCAAACTGTGGAGGGCCCTGAATTCAAATTAAAATTCAAAAATACTTTATTGATCCCAAAGGGAAATCGAATGTTGTTGTGATTCTTATTCAAGGCTCTTCAAAGAGTCGTTGCAATCTTGCTGCAAACACTGAAGGACCTAAACTTCTGCAAGAAAAACAATCTGCTCTGTCCCTCCTTCACTTGAGAGGCACCAAGTCCAGTCTGTTGTCAGGATGAACACTGAGGTATTTTTATTCCTAACCCACCTCCACTTCCTCTCCCATGATGGAAATAGGGCTTGACCTGACCCGGTTTCTCTTGAAATCTACAATCAACTCCTTTGTTTTGTTCACATTCAAGATGAGATGATTGTTCCCACAGCATGTCACAAAGCGGTCCACCAGCTCTCTGTACTCAGCTTCTTGTCCGTCTCTGATACAACCAACAACTGCAGAATCATCTGAGTATTTCTGCAGATGACAGAGGCCGGACGGTGTGCTGGAAGTCTCAAGTATACAGGGTGAAAATGAATGGCGAGAGTACACTCCCCTGTGGTGCTCCTGTGCTGCTGACCATTTGTGTTTGTGAGGTAGTCATAGATCCAGGCAATTGTTGAGGCCTCCAGCTGTGTCTTCTTGAGATTTTGACAAAGCAGCTCAGGCCGAATTGTGCTGAATCCACTGGAGAAATCAAAGAACATGATCCTCACAGTGCTGCCTGCTTTGTGGGTTTGTTGAAGCAGGTGCATGATGACAACTTCAACTCCAACTTCACTGTGACAAGCAAACTGCAGGAGGCCCTGATAGGTGTCTGTTTGCTTACTCGGGTGGGCCAGCAGGAGTTTCTCCAGGATCTTCATTATATGGAAATGTCAGGGCAGCAGGTCTGTTGTCATTGACGACTGAAAGGTGAGTTTTGTTTGGCACCAAAACCAGACAAGATGTTTTCGATGACACGAGAACCTTCATCTGGGTGCAGAATCACACAGAGACTTGTAGACACAGAAAAGTGAGAGGGGAAGGCAAGGGGAACAGCAGAAGAGTCCATAACTGAGGTGGAAAGAAAAGAACATCTGAGGTTTGACAAGAAAGTGGTGGGTCAAAGTGGGGAAGCAGGATGCTGAGCTTGTTTCTAAAGTTGGACCTATTGAAGAATGTATTCTGTTCAACTGCTCTGTCAGGACTTCCATCGAGTGGATCACTGACCACACGTCTCTTATATTGATCTGTTCAAGATTGCTCTTCTGACCTTTTTGTTGCCCCCAATATTGACTTTAAACTTAAGTTAGAGACTACTTTGCATGACATATAACATTGCATTCCAATAAAATACTTTGAAATGTGTGACTTTCTGTATGAAAAAGTTCAAGGGGTAAACAATACTTTTGTAGGGCACAGTAAACTAAATTACTGTAGATGGAGGGGTCAAGGTTAGGCTTCAAACTGCTCACGCTGGGGGTCAAGGAATGCCAATACAGCATGGAGGGTGACTGTGTGGCTTTGCTTCTGTGTGTGTGTGAAGAGCTGTGTCCGTTTCTGAGCTGCATTGAAGAGATAATCGGCACTTTTGTGCCATTTCTGACAAGAACAGCAAACTGATAACCTGATTTTCTGCTAACCTTATACTTTGGGGGACACTGATGACAAATACCTTCCTGGGAGGCCTTGGCAGCAGCAGCACATATATTACCGACGGGTCACCTTGGCCCGCTCCCCATCTCATCACAAAAAAAAAGAAAGAATTGTTTGGTGCCGTCTAACTGTGGACAAGGCTATTCTTCATGCTGCCATATATCTTTACCTGCAGGAGCATCTCCAGGTGTATCAATATAAATAGTAGAAAACTGATAAACTCTTTGTGGTTCTTTTCAGTGTTCTGCAGAAAACGATAATATTTTCTGCAGATTAAAACCGCCTGCTTTCTCTTTCACATGACGGATTGGACATTGTCTTCGTGCGCACACATACACACAGCCAGGCGTACAAACAGACACAAAAACAGCCATACTGAGTATCAGCTAAAACGATGCAAGATTAGGCCTTGATGTGTCACAGTGCCATGGCCCGGGGAACAGGGTTGCGTCTGGAGTGTTGCAGAAGTTACAAAAACCATTTTCTAAATGTGGAACAAGCCTCGCAGCAACGATGAGAGACGTAACAAGCCTAAGACACGCAGCGAGTGTTGGAAAAAAGTACGAGACAAAAACAGTGAAGGCGACTTGATGGTTGTCTGTAACCCAGCAACAAGCGCTAGTACAATGGTTCTCAATCTGTGGGAAACTGTCAGACTATTCTTCATGATTAAGCTCAGGGAGGCAAGTCAAATACAGAGACAAACAATCACCGTGGTGTTAATGGCTCGACTGCTGCTAGCAAATCATTACCTCTGACTAAAACTTTGAGCTATTGTTTCTGGGGGGCACCTTTTTAAGTCTGAAAATGTGATGAATTGTTGCTTTGGATGGGGTGCCTTTCCTAAAGTCTAGCAGTAGGGAAAGGAACTCATTTTGAGTGTTGGAACAGACTTTGTTGAAAATCAGAATCTGCTGTAATTGCCAACTTTATGTGTGTTAATGAGGAATCTGACTTTAATTTTACATGCTCACAGTGTATAGACATTAAGTGCCTTTGGTTTATACACTCTGTACATGTATAAACCAATATCATCTTTTATAGTGCAATTATACTTATCTTGCTTTACAGCAGAGTATCTGACCACTCTGGCTGTTCATTGTGGTCATAATAGATACAGCCTGGGGGTAGAAAGTGTTTCTGTGGCAGCTGTTTTTTGCAAATACCTCTGTATCGCCAACCTGAAGGTAAAAGTTTAAATAGTTTGACCTGTGCAAGTCCAGGGTGGAGGGAAGGTCAGCCTCGTTGATCCTCTCTGCAGACCTAATTGTTGGTGGCAGTCTGGACCCGTCATGTTTTGTGGATGAGTCAAACCGCACAGCGATGCTCGGACTCCTCCTGATGTTAGCTGTCGTCTCCACAGACTTGGGAGGGTTAAAATTTCTACTGTGCTAATTATTGCAGCATTTCCGCAGGCTTCCATCGATTAATTCAGATTTATCATTTAAGATCTACGGTAGAGTACCCTTCAAATGTTTAGTTCAGTATTTCGACTTAAACTGTGTGACAATTAATTCCCAAAGATTTTTATATTTTTTTGTATTTAGAAGATTATGGCTTTAACCAATCTAATGAAACACAATTCTAGTAAAATTTGAATATTGGGAAAAAAAAAACATTTATAACACTGAAATGTCTACAGCCCATCAAAAAACATAATTATGTACTGTAGAGTATTATACATAGAATCAAAAGTTTGGAACACCCCATTTCTTTCAAGTTTATTGAAAATTGTGCAGCTTAATGTTTCACTGCACTTTTAAATTAGAGCATCGTACAAATTAGTTATTGAAGCAAAAAAAAAAAAATCATAGAATCAATTAGTAGATCAAAATTAATTGTAACATTTTGACTCATGAAAGTAGCATCCTTAGACAGATAAACCAACTTGTAAAACAACAAGCTTGATGGGGATTAAATCTGGAGACTGTGTTGGCCACTTCATGTTTTCGATCTTACCATGTTGTTCAATTTTCCTGCGGTCGTTGTTGGAATTGTGTTCTGGGTCAATATCTTGCTGTAAGATGAACCCCTGATCAACTAGGCCCATGCCAGAGGGCGCTGCTATCACTATCGCTCTTCCTCCTCCATGTTTGGCAGTTAATACCACACACGGTTGACGATATACAAAAATCATCCGTGATGAGCTGAAGATTTCAAATGTTGCTTCATCAATCAATACCTTCTTCCAGTCTTCAGCAGTTCAGTGGCAACGTTTTATGTCCCAGGCACGCCTCTTTGTCTTACCCTGATGTCTGAGCAGTCCCTGTCTTGCTGCAACTCGTCCTGACAAACCTGCAGCTCGAAGTCTTCTCTCTCTCCACAGTTCACACTGAGTTTTACTTGCAACGGCCACTATTAAGCTGTGCTTGAAGTTGTTGTCCTGTGAGCCACCTATCACGCAAGCTCTTAACTGTCTTGTCTTCTGCTTCATTTGTGGCGTCGGATCTGCCAGACCTCTTCCCGTCAGAGTGTGCCCCAGTTTCCGAGTGCCTTTTGATGGTGAAGGAAACTGTGACACCTCGACTTTCTTTGCGATTTTTCTGCAGGAAAGACCTACATTTTGAAATGTTATCATGGTCTGTGTCTCTTCCGTTATTGATTGTTCATGAGGGCATGGTGCCATAGTGTTCTCCAACGCTGCTTTTATTTAGACAGAGAGGGGCTTGTAAGTAACCCAGAAAATTCGCAGCACCTTTTGGAATTAGCAGTATTAACTTTCGAAGCTGGATTAACCTCCATTGCTGCAGAATAGCTTTAAATTCGGAACATATTTTGTGTTCCCTGGGGAAATGCTTTTAAATAATTCTGTTTGGAGTAACTTCACTTTTTTTTTATCCTCTGACGACTCACCTCTTACCTTTGTAACATTTTAAGGTATTCTTTGGACTTGAATGACTTGAATTGTTATAAAAATATGAAAATATAAAAATTGAGATGTTCTAAAACTTTTAGTGTACATTCAGCATTTGGTTGGGACTCCTTTGCCATTAATTACCTATGGAGTTGTTGAGGGATGCCCAGCTTGCTTTAGGAGTGGCCTTTAGCTCGTCTGCATTATCATCTTCCTTTTGACAGTATTGCGCAGAGAAATAATATGATTTTTGTTCTGGTTAGAGTGCTGGCCTGTCAGTCACTGACTTGTACAAGTCCTGGGTGGAGGGGAGGCGATTGAAGCAGGTAGAGGTATCTTTGGCAGTGGGGAAAGGTACCGAGTCCTGCTGGAAAATAAAATCAGAATCTCTGTAAAGTTTGTCAGCAGAAAGTAGCAGGAAGTGCTGGGAAATTTCCTTTAGATGACTGCTGACTTTGGACGAGAAAAGACAGTGGCTGACAAGGCTTCTGTCACACTCCACTATTCCCCCTGACTCTGAGACTTTGATTTTCAAATGACATCCAAAACATGCCTTCACAACACAAAGAAAAGTGCAGTAGTTGTAACTCTAGTAGCTCTTGCAGCATCGACTCAAGCCACAGTCGGCCACTTGTGAATCTCCCTCAAACTGTTGAATGAAATTCGCCTCTCTGTCTGGCACTGCAGCCATCCCTGATGCTTGTGCACCTTTTTCTATCAGACTTGTTCCTTCCACTCAACTTTCAATTCAGTTTCTAAAAAATGAACATTTTTAAATTCATCATTAGTGTCGTAGTGTATCTTTATTGTCTGGATGTATTTGTGGGGCTGAGCGACAGGGTGTTGAATAAAACGCTGGTGTGTTAAGTTTTTCCAAGTAAACTTTGTGCCTGTGTGTTTCTGCTGTGTGTTTGTGCGTGAGTAGGTAGAATCTGATCGGTGCTCCACTTTTTCTCAGCATTTCACCGCCGATCAATGCCCTCCCACAGGAGACCCGATGACTTCACTCACTAAGAGATCCTGTTACCTTCCCCACATTGTTTTGGGAAACTGGAGCCTCTTTAGAGGAACAAACTCACTTTTCTCACCATTTTCCCACTTAGAAGACCCCATTTCATTATTCACTCCACTGCAATGCCCAGACATACTGAATAGTCATGGGGCTTTCATATTCACATGCACAAACAATCAGAATAAGAATTAATTCAGTTAATTACATTTTAAAAATTACATTATAAATTCTAAATCTTTTTTTTTTTTTTTTTTTTTGTCAAAAGAGTTAAGCCTGAATTTTAATTGACATGGAGTTATACTGTTGCTATTATTATTGTGTAAGAAAGCAGGCCATGATGATAAAATTAAATTTTAATTCTAAATGGTTTAAATTCAATTCATATGAGTCGGAATCAGGTCCAACTACATACAGACTAATTGGGCATTTGAAATATTTAACCCACGCTGGTTAAAAGTCATCACTCTAAGGAAACCGATCGCATCGCCTTATTGACTTTACAACTATCGCTTATCCTGAGCAAGCATGTGCTGACAGTGGAAAGTAATGACTCTCCACTAACTGGCAGAAACTTTCACCAGAACCAGCTGCATCAACGGTGGAACGACAGAAAGGAGACACTGAAAAAACAGACTCGCTTCGTCAGGAGTGCTTCCTGTGGGACAGAAAAGCAACAAAACAACAAAGTTAATGACAACAATAGGTTCGCCGGTTGCTTCTTCCCAGACAGATTTGTAATAAAATCCATAGGTACTGAGTCAGGTGTACTTTCTAGGCGGACTAAAACTGCATGCAAAGCTCCATTAATTGACCCATCCAGGAAAGACGCACAACTTTAAGTAGAAACGTTGTTTCAGAAGTTCCTTCTGTGGAAAAGAAAACCAGAGAGAGAACGTTGGAGGCAGCGATATCTCTGCCAACAGCTTTATCCATGAAAGAGATACAGCTCAATTTAAATTAATACTTTATTTATCCCAAAATGAAATTAAATATTTTCGTTACTCAGAACAACTAAGTGTCTTCAAACACTCACTGAGGGCAGGGCGGATCGCCAGTAGCAGTCAGTTTTGCGACAAATCTGAAGAGGCCTCTGACTGAAGGCTATTGCTGTCTGAAAGCCTCATGACTATCATGTCATGGTAATTTGAGGGGAGAAGATATGACATTTCATGGCAACATGTCCTGGATAAGAGTACTTTCTGAGAAAGAGAAGAGAAAACAGATTTCTGATTTCTGTCACGATTTTTCTGTCAAAGTTTTTTTTTTATTTTTTTTTTTAGAAAATCTACTTATTTACACAAAAGTACAAAGTCAATCACAGAACAAAGAGAGAACATTTTCTCTATGTTTTAATATGTCTTTATTTCTTGCTTCTTTTAACTGAGTTGACCTGAAGCTTTTAAGACATGCTCTCATTCTGAATCTTTATTTTTTTTCTGTGTGGAGTTTGTCTGTACTCCAAGTGCTTGAAAGGGTTTTCTCCAAGTACCCTGGCTTCCATTCTCGATCCAAAAACCTTAA
Source organism: Poecilia formosa (assembly GCF_000485575.1). Lineage (NCBI taxonomy): Eukaryota > Metazoa > Chordata > Actinopteri > Cyprinodontiformes > Poeciliidae > Poecilia > Poecilia formosa. Next base: position 232,575 of record NW_006800090.1, read on the forward strand.
ACTAAACCGCTGACGCCGTCTCTCGCCTCCAGCGACAAGTGGGATCAGCTGACAAAAGGATTTTGAAAACTAATGATAAAATTCCTTAGGAATCTAGTGGAAAAAATATATAATTTCCCCATGAAATTAAGGATCTGCATAAAACAAATTACTCAAAATTTTACATCTGTGTAAAAGAGTAGCTTTCGCTTTTGAATAAAAGTGCCAACACATAATTATTGTAAAGGTGAGTGTGCAGACAAAGAGAAAAATAAACCAGAAAAAGGTATTTAAAGCATTGTATTTCAGCAGAACAGAGGAGCAGGTTAGGCCTTTGTTTCACCCCCGTCAGTAAAATATTCAAGCTGACTCTAAAAAACTATGGTTCAACAAGTTTGTGCTTACGCTGGCGTTTTTAGGGATGCCTGAAAGTGGCTGCCAACTCATGCAGAAGGAGCAGGTTGACAGAATGATGATCCTCAGCCTCCCGTTGCTCTGCAAATACAGACGGTACAGTGTGTAAATGGAGATTTAAAGACGGAGACGCACAGGGGAAGATGCAATGAGACGTGTTCATCCGAACTGAGCCTGCAAGCCGGAGCAAATGAAAACGAAACGAGTGCCTGAATTAGAGGGGGACGATAATGGGAGCGAGGGAGGAAAAGAGATGAAGAGCAACAATTGAGGTGGAGCGGGAAAACTGGAAGATGGTGCAGCCACTGGGAAAGCGGAGAAAAAGAAGCTGTTTACTGGAGAGAGGAGAGTCAGTGGATGAGAAAGACTGCAACAGAACAGAGATAGATAATCGACGTGGGTGAAAGGGGATGGGAGGAGGAGAGTGGGGGGGCAAACTGAGAATGAAACGGACAGTGACGGAGTGCACAACGGACAGAGAATGAGATAAAGGTGAGCAGGGGGCGGGCAGGTTGTGAGGGGACAGATATCCAACAAATGGGTGACAAATGCAAAGAAAAACTGAAAAGGAAAGGCGAGTTCCCGTCTCCCTTCCTTGGCGCAGTCCTTGAGCCAAAGCAGAGGGCAGCCAGGACAGATGCAGGCCTGGCTGGGGCCGCTCGGGGCGTCAGGCAGGACGAGCACTCGCAATAGGAACATTAACAAAGCGTGAAATTAAAGCTGCCAGGCTGCAGGGACCACGGGCCATGCCTTAACCCACCATCATCATCACCCCTCTGAGGTCTGCTCACAGGCTGGAGGGGTGGGGGGCATTGACTAGATGCTGGGGGGTAATAGAGCCTGGTGTATTACTGTAATGATGTGTGGAGAAAGGACAGAGGGGGGAGAGATTATAAAGGGAGGTTCTAATCACTCCTGCGTGGCAGCCCAGCTCTATCTGGTGCCACAGACAACCATTCTGCCTCATTATGGTGTAGCCTGGTCCAGCCTTCAATTTTGACCCATCAACACCAGAGACTTTCTGCTTTCCTGCCAACTTCAGCAAACTAGCTAAATTGTTATTACTGTACTGTGAATATCTCAAATCTTAAAGGGGGACTACTTGCAAAATTCACATTTTGCATGTTTTTGTACTTCTACAAACAATAGGCAATAAGTTGATATCTTTCCGTATCTTGAGGCTCGGAGGTTTCAAAAACCTCCTGATTGTTAAGTCACATTCGAGAGGCACTGCAGCGTTACTTTATGACCCCAGGCAAGCCCGGCCCATCACCTTGGAACCAAGTGAGCTCCAGCACTTTTTCAGCTGTTTTAACCGCTGTACAATGGCTGCTGGAAAAGACAAGTGTTTTGTTGTCAACTTGCAATCCAGAAACGACTTGCTGAATTCTTGTTTATTGTGAAGGAGGCTCTACTTCTGCTTTTCAAAGATGTATGATTCTACAATTGTGCATCTATTTGCCACCATTTTTCACAACAGAGACTCTAAAACAGTTCCTTCTGAAATGAGCTGAAAGTAGGCAGAACTGGTCAGACTGAAATTTCATTATCTCAGAATTGTGCAAAAAAAAAAAAATTAAATGAACATGTTTTGTATAGCCAATAGACCTATCCTAACCTGTTAAAGGAAGCATAATAATTCACTTTTAAGCAAAAATGAATGGTTATATGCCTGACCAGCAGAAGACATGACCTTTGTCCAGCTCTATTCATCAAGTTTTGGACCAGTTTGGTAGACGGTAGTTTTTAAAACACAATTTTATTTTCTATTACTCCTTTAAACACCATCAGGCCACAAAACCCTTGATTAGACAAAGAAAATAATCTCACTCTTGAAGAGCATTTGTTCTATTCAGCCTTTCAGACAACAAGTAGTGTGCAACTTATAATAAGCTGCTTCTCATATCTGTTGTTTGCTTTGTTTCTTAGTATTTAATCTCGCTTTCTCACAGGTAAAGATTGCCGCATTAATATTAGACACAATTTCTCTTCTGTCTTTTGTAGTTGCTGGTGCAATTTTTGAAGAACTTGATGGGAAATTAAATTAAGCTTGAAATGAAATTAATTTTTGATTTTGATAACCAAGGAGATTGTTTTGCATAGGAAATTAAAGTAAATTAAAGCCGCAGATAGTTGCTAAACAGGTGTTCCCGGAGCGATGCCCCCCCCCCCCCCCCCCCCCCACCACCACCACCACCAAGCAAGCAACTCATAAAAATGCTCAGGGAGGATTTGTTGTGCATGCGTGTTCTTCAGTTTCGAACAACTTCGCCCCTTTTGTCAGTCACCCCGCTGCACCTTCATGTCTGCTTTCAGGAGAGGTGCTCTGCTAACAGGATGAGGTGACACTGTGGTAAACATTCTATTTCAAACATCCATTTCTAACAGAAGAACCTGAAACCAGAGATAAAATGGCAGCAGATGTAACCGTGAACTTCCGCGTTCTTGTCACCCCGGTTTATACCTTTTCGGATGAAACCGAACTGAGTGGCAACCTCTTAAAAAAAATAGCTCCAAACTCCTCTTGTCTGTCGCATTTTGTATTTAAAAAACAGAGAGAGAGAGGAAAAAAAAAAAGTCTCTTAAATCTGAACTGCTTTCTTTGTTTTACAACGCCGTAAATTGAAGGTCTGTGACTTCTGGACAAAACAAGCATTTTCTCCGTGGCCCTTTGACAGGCATTTTTTCATAATTATCATCTTAAGAAATAATTGTTAGCTGCCGAAAAGTCTGAGGCAATTTTTCCTTATCCTTCCATTACCACATAACACCGCATTATATAATTACAACATAATTTCTTCAAGGAAAACGCACACTTAATTAGATGTTTCCAAGCCTGTTGTGTCGCTAAATAAAATAATGTATCACACTGAACTCTGGCAATGAAAATAAATAGGTTAGAGCAACGCAAGATGTGTTTAAGAGTTTAGGTTTGTAAATGTTAAGGTTTGTTAATGCGCTTTTGAAGCTAATTTCTAGCTTTAAGCAACCCTGAAAGGTTGCCTTAAGGTGATAAATATGAAATGTGATGAAACTGGAAATGGTAAAATTATTTAATCACAAAATTCAATCCAGATGTTGCAGCCATGTCCATGGAAACAAGAGTAAAAAAAAAAAAAAAGGCATGCAGACTGCTGCTATGAATGTTTGTGAAAGGATGAATGAATTTCAGGGGATACTATATAGGTGGTAAACCCATTTATGGAATTTCCTCACAACTAATTGTTATGCAGTTACCTTCTTATAGTTTATTTTTAATGTAGAAGAGGTGTAATGTGATAAAAGTGCATGACTCATCAGTCAACCAAAGCAAAGTTATAAAGTTTTTAGCTTGTCCTTTTTTAATTATGTTGGAGTTAAATTTCAATCTTAGTGATGTTTTTTTTTTTTTTTTTTAAGTCTTAAAATGTCTTAAATTTAACTCTCTCAAACTCGCAGAAACCCTGTGTTTTAGTGTGAGATTACACTACTGCAATAAAGCCTTTACATTTTTCCACACATTTTTACCAGGGACGCCAACAGTTTAGAGTCTGAACCATCCCCAAAAGTCACAAGATGAATTGGTCTCTGCTACAACTTGAAAACATTTACCACTCATCACTGTGTGCTCCGGTTCTATGACAAACTGTAATAACTCGGTGTCTTACCTATCAGGTACCCGCCTCTTCTTCACCCGCGTCTTATCTGTCTGACACCCTGCTCTTCTTCACCTGTCCAGATCTTATTTTGTCCCATCTGTCTGTCAGACTTCATCTCCTTTGCTCCTGTGTCTTCCCCATAAAAACAAGGGATTTCTTTTCTGTTCTACACTGGTGATCAGACAACATCTTACATTTGTAATCCTTTATTCCCCGCGTTAACAGAAGCTCTCCGATGCCTCGGGGTAAAGTCTTACATCGACAGGTTTTAATGTCTTCTTGTTTTCATTTGTAAAGATGTGCCTTTGTAAGTACATGTGATAAATCATCTGTAGTTTGTACGAACCGAATAAAGATGGCTCCCCTTCACCAACCAGATTCTACACATGTACCAGCGTCACTGTCCACTAACAAGAGGCGGCAAATTCCTCACTTCATCAAAGCCTCATTTGCATGTTTTTGCCTTCCAAAAAAACGACCAAAACAAATAAAAGAAAAACTCAGGGAAAGGATTATTTGGCTTGTGCTTGCTCTGTCTTTATCTGCTGAGGTACAGAAATTAGAGCTTAGCCTAGACTGTGCACAGTGCTGTGAATTGGCATTCGCAGTACGGATACTCCGTGTACAGTCAGAGCCATAAAACACAAAAACAACCCTAAAAATTAAGTGAAAATGTAAAATGTACCCATAAACAAATTGGCTACTTCAGCACATCGCTAACATGAAGTAGTGTACAGTGGACTCCTGGTATTTGTAAGAGTTAGAGTACAGAGCTACTCTAACACTCCCTCTAAAAATACATATAGCTGCCTATTTTAATAGTTTAAACACCAAATACACAGTGGAACCCATCTTGGCATTTCTGCAGAAGCTAATACTTACAGGTTTCTTTATTTCTGCTCTTTGGGGTACAGTAAATCAGTGCCAAGGAAAACTAAAGGTGCTCCCAGATTGGCAGCTTCAGAAACCAACAGCATGCTGCCAGAAGAAATGCAGCAGTACTGTCACAAGATCATAACAAGATGAAAGAAGCTAAGTTAGGGTGTCGACACTGTTTGCTTCAAACATCGTTTGTGTCCAGATTTACAGCATCTGGGCTCCTTCTGGTGCTGAAATATGATGTTCAAAGATGTAAATATTGGATAAAACACAACATGACCATTCTGACTGCAGACACATTGAAAACTATTGGATTTGATTTAGTACCACACCTGACGGTGGCACAAACTGTTTTATTTATTTATTTATTTTTTTATTTTTTGAGGGGGGGCATGAAAAGATCAGAAAAGACTGTCATGAAAAAGTCAGATATGGGTCACATGGGGTAAAATAATCATATCTGAGTCGCATTTGCAGGCTGTGTGAATGTAACCTTAGACCTACTGCTCCCCAAACCAAAACTTTTATTCTAATCAAGCTTTTTCATCTGATAAAATATATACCTATGGAAATTATTTTCATTCAGAATCGATTTGTGCCAATGCAGGAATTTTAGCAGTCCTGCCTGGCTCTCCTGTCTTAAACACAACCAGCTCAGTGGCACGTCAACTTTGCATTGATCGAACACCTCAGTAAAAACTGAGCCGCCTTTTTGACGCTGAAAAGCTTATTAACATGCAACCTCCGCTTTGCACGAAAAACAAATTAAGTTTTGAATGATGGTGCAATTTTTATGAACGTTTAATAACTCAATCACTTAGATTTTGACTCATGCCTGTTCTATCTACAAAACTAAGACAAAATCATCTCTCCCCCCCGCCCCCATCTCTGTTTGCCAGCTCTCCTCTGCAGGCTGTTTGAGGAAACTGAAGATGGTATAATATTTTGTCCATGTATGCATCACTGTCAGAGAAGCGCCGGCGCTTCTGCTGCATCGGCGTCCAGTTAATAACCCTAGTGTGAGGTCTAGTGACGGGTCATCATCAGCCGGCTCTGTGCTGCTGTCATGAGCCATTTAGCCCAAGCAGCTCCTCTCCTAATGGAACATCTGAGTCAATAAAAACAATCATCGCTGCCAATCCGCCTGAAAGTAAGGAAATTATTCCAGAGCATCAAGAAAACATGGCTGAGGTTTTTGATTCTATTTGTCCCGGGAGTGGATTGACGTGCACTTAGCCCGGCAGCCTATTACAGTCCAGATCTTCTGTATTAGTCTGGTGCGAATGCATCGATGCTATCAGCAGGGTTTTCAGAGAGAAGTTACCGCGCCCTCAGAGCCAGCTGTCGTTTGTTTGAGCCTGCAGTGTGTGCATTTTGATCTCTCTCGGTGGTTTTTCTGTGGGAAACAGAAATCTATGTCTGAATGTGTCAGACTGGCTACAGACCTTATCAGAAGCCATGTTTTAACTCCCACTCCGGCTTAATGAACCACGCCAGCATCTACTCAATAGCTTTTCGGTGGACCTCCTTCACGCTGCCTAAAGGTCAATAGTTGGACGATCTTTGAGAGGCTTTCTGGCTGGCGTGCAATGGAGAGACCCACTCGACGTTCCCCGTGGGCGTATTCCCAGATATCCGCCCGCGATACCTAATCCACACCCATTAGCTCCATGCTGCCCCTAAAGAGCATGGCTCTCTTGCATCCCAGGAATTAAAAATTAACCAGCTAATATCCACTTGTCTGATGGGTAAGCTGTGCACAGTTGAAACATCAGAATCCCCCTGCGATGATCTGTGAGGAACGGCTCGAGGAACCCAATCTGCTTGAGGGAAAACGCTGACCGAGATGACAGGAAGAAGTAGAGGACATTCTGTCTGTCCATCACATCCGTCATGGCTGACTTTAAGTCTCCAACAGCTGGCTGCAGACAGAAGTTGCAGCCTCTTCCTGCGGCACACATCACGGCTTTCCTACGGCGTTAAAAGCCACGGTATTCAGATTTGTTTGGTATTTTTCAGGTCTGTATATGAATAGGGAAGAGAAAACAGAAAAAACAAGTAGTTGTATTTACAGTCATTATGTCCAGTCATATTGTTTCCATATGAATTTTCAATCCCTGTGTCCGTTCAATGTCTCTCCTTCGTTTTTTCCTGTCATTTTTACTCGCATATTTGTTGTTTCCTCTTATTCCTTTTTATATCTTTCTGAATTTCCCCTTTGCTGTTTTATTTTACATTTATGCCTTTTTGTTTGTATATTTTCATCCTTGTATTGTTCACCTCCTTCCTTACCTCCTTCATTGTAACTTCCCTCCTTTCTCTCTTTTCTTTTTGTCCTTTTTCCTTTCTTTTTTCTTCCTTGCTTCCTTCTTTCCATCTTTCTTTCTTCCCCTCTCTCAACTCTCTTCCTTTCTAAAATATTTCCTTACTTCTTCATGTCTCCCTCCATCTGGAAATTCTGTTTCCTCCCTTTTGCCCTTATGTTTTTCCTCCTTTCTTCACATAGCTGTTTCCTCCCGTTCTTCACTCAGTTCCTTTCTTTCCCTTTCTTTCAATTTTCTACTGTTCAAGTAGTTGCATCTTTACATGACCATTCTTTATTTTCTGCCATTCCTGTCTTTTCTATCCTCCATGTACCCTTCTTTCTTTCCTTCTTTATTTTTTGTCATGTCCTTCCTTCTTTATTTTGTTGCTAACTTCTTTCTCCTGTCCCTTCCTTCTCTTCTTTCTTTCTTTCTTTCTTTCTTTCTTTCTTTCTTTCTTTCTTTCTTTCTTTCTTTCTTTCTTTCTTTCTTTCTTTCTTTCTCTCTTTTTTTCTCTTTCTTCCTCTCTTTCTTTCTTTCTTTCTTTCTTATTTATGTCTATCATTCCATCTTTTCTGTGTCTCTTCTTCTGAGTTTAATATCCCACTTTCCTTTTTTCTTTATTCCTTGTGTCTTTTTTCTCCTTTGTCCCATTTTCTCAACTTTACTTCCTTCATTTCTTCCTTGTCTCCTTCCTTCCTTTTTTCGTTCCTTTCTTTCTATGTAGTCACCGTGACAACGCTGCACACCGTATCCTGCACTACATCTTGACCTTGCTGCCAGTGTCCTATTGCCTGCAACATCTGCAGGGCTCGCTCCGTTACACTCTCCGTATGAAATATTGACATTTCTGTCATGCACCGTTGTAGGTTTTTAACATTTCATGTTTAATTAGTTTGTCATCACGCGTTCTGGCACGCTTGTCCTTCTGTATTGTGAAAGAAAAGTGCTGTACTGTTCTCATTCTTGGAGAAGCACCTCTAAACACTCAGCACAATCCAGCACATTGAAGAACAGAAAACAATTTATGCTTTGTCGCCTCCTATTCGTTCTCAGATCCTCATGCTTACGGCCTTCGCCAACCTGCTGGCTGCCATGCATCTTTCCTCTAACGCTGAGTGGCCAACTACTCCAACCACAGTGGAGGGAGAAAAACAATGAAGAGGAGGACAAGCTTGTTTCTCTGCCCCCATCCCTCTGCAGGAATTTTCTGCCTTTGATTTCCTTCTTTTTTCAATAACCAAGGACTCTTTTCACTGTTGCCAGCTCAATGAGAGCTTATGCGTCCTTCATCCAATTCCAGCCCACCACTCTGTCTTTTCTCTGTCTCTTGCCGGGGATGTCTCTTCCTCTTCATTTTTTTTCCCTCTGCATTCTGCCTTTTAAATATAGCTTCTGTGGAAATGGTGTTTATGTGTTTCTTGTGGTTCCAGCCTTTGAAGAAGGGAAGCATTTCAGATCATTCACGTCTCTCTCTTGTGGCTTAAGTGGTCTGCTTGTGATAGTGGAAAAATTGCGTTTAGTTGTTCACATGAAAAATACAATTATATTCTTTAAAGCAACTCAAGCGTCCTTGAAATGTTATTAATATTTGTAGGTGTTCATAGAGTGACTGGCAGATGCATTCATAACCATTGAACTTTATAATAACAGATTCAGTGCATTGTGGGGGGTTTTATATGATAGAGACGACAGAAAGTGATGCATAATTCTGAAGTTGTAAGAGGATTTGTGGTCTTGTAAATTTTCACAAATGAAATGAATCAAACATCTTTATATGCAGTCCAAAGAGTTTTGCCATGTGGCCTTCATCAGAATCCAGAGGGCTAAATTATGACATCACCTAATTTATTTGACTTGAAAATGTCTAAAAGCATGCTTGATATTAAATTCAAACTGAAGGAAGACTGAAAGATACTAAAGTGAGTCTATAAAAACCATAAAATTTAATCTGTCTTGCTGCTGTTGATATTTAAGTGCTGTCAGAAAGATGATACAGCAGAAGACCAGACTAGTATTGACCACAGAGAACAAGAAAAAAGACCATTGTCTTCTGGAGTAATCTTCTTTGGACAGATTAGTCTAAATATTAAGCATTTGGATATCAGAAAAGAGTAATTATTTAGCATAAACCAAATACATCATTACAGGAAAAGAACCTCCTACCAGCTGTGAAGCATAGAGGTGGAAGTGTCATGCTTTGGGAATGCTAAGGTATTGTTTGTCATCATACACAAGTTAACAGTGGATATTTATTTAAAAGTTTTGTTGGCTCTAGTGGCCTTTATTTGAAAGTAGTTTGACAGGAAAGAGGGGCCGCATGTCAATCTGGAGAAGACATACGGCAAATGTCGGCAGGCCGGGAATTGAACCTTTGACCACCGGCATGAGGACTAAGGCCTCAATACATGAGTTGTGCTTTGCTCCTGCACCACCACAGCACCCTAACAGTGGATAGTTGAGAAAAATGCGAGGACATCTGTAAAAACACTGAAGCTTGACCCTGCAACATGACAATGATACAAAACGCATCACTAAATCCACCAAATTCTGACGCAATGAAGACCTGAAGTTTCAGTCTCTTGATAGGTGGTGCTTGTAGAAAATTAGGCTGTAGTTGCAGCCATCCGTGGTAATAGTAGTGACTCTGGGAGGCTGAATACAAATAAATCCCACACTTTAGCTTGAAACTGCACATTACATTTTTTCTTACACTTTTGAATTCTACACTAGTACATATTCGTTTCGCACACAAAGCCCTAATACGTCAGTCTAGTTTGAGTTTGTAGTGTGACTAATGTGAAACACTTCAATGGGTTCTGTGAATGCTATTCTCGAAGCACTGAATGCATCACTCAGACATATGACTGTACCGATAATTGCATTACAAAGAATTATGATTTTCCTGTCTGTTAGATAAGCATTTGCACTTTGAATTAGACCACACTGAGTTTGTACCCAAGCGAAAACCTGACTCAATTTGGAGCCTGACTCTGACCCACTGCAGAGACAATAACCGCAATCATTAGCATGTTTGACTGCATGTTGGTTAATGATACAAGTGCTCTGTGTGTTCTCGTCATTAACTTTCATTAACTGTTTTTCCTGCCTCATTGAGTCCCCACACTAATTGTGTGACAGACACAAGACGAGAGCATCCTGCAGCCGAATGAGCTCAAGATGTCCTGGTCACTGCATGCGTCAAGTCCACTTTGTCTTCCTGTGGCTGACCTTTTCAACACTTACAAGCTTTTTAATACATTGTATTACATTGAACTATCACATAAGAAAACAGCTGGCATATCTAGATGTCTTGTACAGAGTGAAGGCTTACTTCATTAGTAAAAATAAGTACTCTGCAAGTAAAAAAAAAAAATGTAAATGTCCCGATGTAAAATCTTTTGATCAGATGCACATGCGCTCTGCTGCAGTAATGACACTTATCAGTCTAATGAGCAACGTTTTCTAGGGAAAAAAAAATCAAATTTGAAGTCAAATTATCGGCAGAATCTATCTGGTTTTACAGCCCTAATTAATGCTAGAAATTCACAGCGAGGAGGAGAAAGAAAAAGTGAACCCACGAAGTGGCATGAATTAAATAACTTTCAAAGAGCCGAGGAAGAAATGTATTTCTGCCGTTGGATGGAAATAAAATGTATGTCGATAACTTTGTATACATGCCAACACAACGGGGCCAGCGGCTTCAAAGACGCTGAGGCTCCTTCATCTTTCTGATTACAAGTGGCTGTAGATTGATAGAGTCCAACTCTACTTGTAATCTGAGGTTCCAGTCTGGTTTTTAACATGCAAAACATTAAAAAATAAATAAAAAAACAGACTGATTCATGGCAGCCTGTAGCTGAGAATCAACGGTGACAGAGGCAGCTAAATGTTTTAAATCAGACAGAATAAATGCCACGATGGAGGTTATCACCTTCTTCCGTTAAGGCAGGCTTGTCTCCTCAGGCTTTATCTTCATTCCCAATAGGACACTGGCTCACTTGCCATCAGATGTCATTTGATTCTTCCTTAGCACGAATGCCACATCGACTGCCTGCCACTTAATGCAGTCGTGATGAACGGCTTGTTTAAACTGAAAACTTCAAATAACATAACGGTATCACGGCAGAAAGCAACTCCTTGCTTGCAAACATAGCATGAAGAGAGTATTTTGTTATTGCTGGCAGAACTCTGCAGGTGTAAATTAGTGGATAATTACACTGGTGGGTTTTTGTTTTAACAACCAATGCACTCGAAATCCCCTGCCATGTGTTCATAACAAACTCCGCGCTTGATATTTAAACCCAATGCTCAAGACGTGCATGCAGGCTTGGCTCAAATTTGTAATTAGGGATGAGAGTAAAACTAATTTACCTGATAAAAAAATGTCAACAGATTCTGTCATTTAATTAATTCTCTCATTTACATTTAAACACAAAACAAAATGCACGTGAATATTTCTGGATTCCGACATCGCTACCTGCTGTTGCTGCGAGTTGTACATCTTACTTGTTCAGCAGTAACTGCAGGGATCTATTACAATTTAAAGCAAAGCACATGAAAATAAAGAGAGATGTGTTTAAAGAGGAAGGTTTTCTGGAAAATAAACCTCTCCCCCTTTTCAAATTGATCACATATCGCAAAGATGTAATCTGATCTGGCTTAACCTTAAAACCTGACAATAAAATATTATTTTAATCAGTGTTGGTACAATCTGACGGTTGCATCAGTATTTAATGATGTTTGGTTAACCTCGTTAGGACACTCTAAATAGGTTTTTGAACATATGGAGTAAATAAGTGGAATGAAGAACCATAAAGACACCAAATACCAGACGTCAGGCAAAGCTAAAAGTCATGCAAAAATCTTTAAATTAATTCCAATAAATCTAGGTTATAGGTCTCTTTTGTAAATCTTTGATTTCGAAAAGATAAAAGCAAAACTGAGTAAAACAATTTATAAATTTTATTGGGGGCTGGGTTGATGCAGCTCGTTGAAGGAAAACGACGCAATTTTTCACCCGACTTTGCCGTGTATCTTCTCTATGCATATTCAAGTTTTACTTGAGTTGTTTTAATTTTGCAGTGCCATGCTGCATTCATGTTTTTTTATATTCTTTTGCTGTTTTGTGTGAAAAAAGCCGCTTATCTGTTGAGGCATGAACGATTGTTTAGTTACGTTTACAAAATCAGTTTTACAAAGTAATTCCTCATCTTTCTGATCAACTTAATGTATATCTTTAAATCATTTATTTCATAGGAGCTGTTAGGAGTGGAAGTGGTGATTAAAAACTTCTTATGTTTTGGTATTCAGACTATTATAAACAATGCAGGGCTTTAACTTTCAAAACTTGTGTTAAAAATTAGGATTATCATAAATGGAGTTGGATTTGACTAAAATAATCCACTTGTTGCCAAATCATGGCAACTAATGTAAGCCCTTGTAAATGTGACTTATTTGGAGGGGTTGTCTTTTGTTGTGGCTTCAGGCATTTTCACTGAACATTTGTGAAAATATAAGTACAAATGAGCATTAAAATAGCAACTTAAACTAATTTTAAAAAACCTTATCCCCTCACCCCCAAGCACCAATGCTCCCTTCTCCAATTTACAAAGGCTGATATCTCCCCTTGCTTCAAAACCCTGCAGCAGTCTTTGCCAAAGAATATTCATCAGAGATTTTCTAATGGATTTTTCTTTTCCAAATAGGAAAGCAATTATTTTAGAAATGATACCAGGTGCTTATGATGATTTATGGCAGAAGTTTACACTTCTCACATTTTGATCTCTCTCTATTACTTCCAGTGGACCTGTCAGATATGAACTCACAAAACACACAAATGATGACACGATTCTGGAGAAGCCTCTACGTATTTATGAAAGTGAAACATGAACATTCACACAGTTCACTGCACAAACATCATTCTTTGTTTGAGCGGCAAATCCATGAATTGACAGCACTTAAATAACACATCCTTTGTTAAAGACACAAAAACAGCTGAAATGTAACAACCAGTCCCAGTTGATAGTAGCTAAAGGGGAGAAAAGTTTTTAAATNCAGTTTCGAACAACTTCGCCCCTTTTGTCAGTCACCCCGCTGCACCTTCATGTCTGCTTTCAGGAGAGGTGCTCTGCTAACAGGATGAGGTGACACTGTGGTAAACATTCTATTTCAAACATCCATTTCTAACAGAAGAACCTGAAACCAGAGATAAAATGGCAGCAGATGTAACCGTGAACTTCCGCGTTCTTGTCACCCCGGTTTATACCTTTTCGGATGAAACCGAACTGAGTGGCAACCTCTTAAAAAAAATAGCTCCAAACTCCTCTTGTCTGTCGCATTTTGTATTTAAAAAACAGAGAGAGAGAGGAAAAAAAAAAAGTCTCTTAAATCTGAACTGCTTTCTTTGTTTTACAACGCCGTAAATTGAAGGTCTGTGACTTCTGGACAAAACAAGCATTTTCTCCGTGGCCCTTTGACAGGCATTTTTTCATAATTATCATCTTAAGAAATAATTGGTAGCTGCCGAAAAGTCTGAGGCAATTTTTCCTTATCCTTCCATTACCACATAACACCGCATTATATAATTACAACATAATTTCTTCAAGGAAAATGCACACTTAATTAGATGTTTCCAAGCCTGTTGTGTCGCTAAATAAAATAATGTATCACACTGAACTCTGCCAATGAAAATAAATAGGTTAGAGCAACGCAAGATGTGTTTAAGAGTTTAGGTTTGTAAATGTTAAGGTTTGTTAATGCGCTTTTGAAGCTAATTTCTAGCTTTAAGCAACCCTGAAAGGTTGCCTTAAGGTGATAAATATGAAATGTGATGAAACTGGAAATGGTAAAATTATTTAATCACAAAATTCAATCCAGATGTTGCAGCCATGTCCATGGAAACAAGAGTAAAAAAAAAAAAAAAGGCATGCAGACTGCTGCTATGAATGTTTGTGAAAGGATGAATGAATTTCAGGGGATACTATATAGGTGGTAAACCCATTTATGGAATTTCCTCACAACTAATTGTTATGCAGTTACCTTCTTATAGTTTATTTTTAATGTAGAAGAGGTGTAATGTGATAAAAGTGCATGACTCATCAGTCAACCAAAGCAAAGTTATAAAGTTTTTAGCTTGTCCTTTTTTAATTATGTTGGAGTTAAATTTCAATCTTAGTGATGTTTTTTTTTTTTTTTTTTAAGTCTTAAAATGTCTTAAATTTAACTCTCTCAAACTCGCAGAAACCCTGTGTTTTAGTGTGAGATTACACTACTGCAATAAAGCCTTTACATTTTTCCACACATTTTTACCAGGGACGCCAACAGTTTAGAGTCTGAACCATCCCCAAAAGTCACAGGATGAATTGGTCTCTGCTACAACTTGAAAACATTTACCACTCATCACTGTGTGCTCCGGTTCTATGACAAACTGTAATAACTCGGTGTCTTACCTATCAGGTACCCGCCTCTTCTTCACCCGCGTCTTATCTGTCTGACACCCTGCTCTTCTTCACCTGTCCAGATCTTATTTTGTCCCATCTGTCTGTCAGACTTCATCTCCTTTGCTCCTGTGTCTTCCCCATAAAAACAAGGGATTTCTTTTCTGTTCTACACTGGTGATCAGACAACATCTTACATTTGTAAGCCTTTACTCCCCGCGTTAACAGAAGCTCTCCGATGCCTCGGGGTAAAGTCTTACATCGACAGGTTTTAATGTCTTCTTGTTTTCATTTGTAAAGATGTGCCTTTGTAAGTACATGTGATAAATCAGTTTGTACGAGCCGAATAAAGATGGCACCCCTTCACCAACCAGATTCTACACATGTACCAGCGTCACTGTCCACTAACAAGAGGCGGCAAATTCCTCACTTCATCAAAGCCTCATTTGCATGTTTTTGCCTTCCAAAAAAACGACCAAAACAAATAAAAGAAAAACTCAGGGAAAGGATTATTTGGCTTGTGCTTGCTCTGTCTTTATCTGCTGAGGTACAGAAATTAGAGCTTAGCCTAGACTGTGCACAGTGCTGTGAATTGGCATTCGCAGTACGGATACTCCGTGTACAGTCAGAGCCATAAAACACAAAAACAACCCTAAAAATTAAGTGAAAATGTAAAATGTACCCATAAACAAATTGGCTACTTCAGCACATCGCTAACATGAAGTAGTGTACAGTGGACTCCTGGTATTTGTAAGAGTTAGAGTACAGAGCTACTCTAACACTCCCTCTAAAAATACATATAGCTGCCTATTTTAATAGTTTAAACACCAAATACACAGTGGAACCCATCTTGGCATTTCTGCAGAAGCTAATACTTACAGGTTTCTTTATTTCTGCTCTTTGGGGTACAGTAAATCAGTGCCAAGGAAAACTAAAGGTGCTCCCAGATTGGCAGCTTCAGAAACCAACAGCATGCTGCCAGAAGAAATGCAGCAGTACTGTCACAAGATCATAACAAGATGAAAGAAGCTAAGTTAGGGTGTCGACACTGTTTGCTTCAAACATCGTTTGTGTCCAGATTTACAGCATCTGGGCTCCTTCTGGTGCTGAAATATGATGTTCAAAGATGTAAATATTGGATAAAACACAACATGACCATTCTGACTGCAGACACATTGAAAACTATTGGATTTGATTTAGTACCACACCTGACGGTGGCACAAACTGTTTTATTTATTTATTTATTTTTTTATTTTTTGAGGGGGGGCATGAAAAGATCAGAAAAGACTGTCATGAAAAAGTCAGATATGGGTCACATGGGGTAAAATAATCATATCTGAGTCGCATTTGCAGGCTGTGTGAATGTAACCTTAGACCTACTGCTCCCCAAACCAAAACTTTTATTCTAATCAAGCTTTTTCATCTGATAAAATATATACCTATGGAAATTATTTTCATTCAGAATCGATTTGTGCCAATGCAGGAATTTTAGCAGTCCTGCCTGGCTCTCCTGTCTTAAACACAACCAGCTCAGTGGCACGTCAACTTTGCATTGATCGAACACCTCAGTAAAAACTGAGCCGCCTTTTTGACGCTGAAAAGCTTATTAACATGCAACCTCCGCTTTGCACGAAAAACAAATTAAGTTTTGAATGATGGTGCAATTTTTATGAACGTTTAATAACTCAATCACTTAGATTTTGACTCATGCCTGTTCTATCTACAAAACTAAGACAAAATCATCTCTCCCCCCCGCCCCCATCTCTGTTTGCCAGCTCTCCTCTGCAGGCTGTTTGAGGAAACTGAAGATGGTATAATATTTTGTCCATGTATGCATCACTGTCAGAGAAGCGCCGGCGCTTCTGCTGCATCGGCGTCCAGTTAATAACCCTAGTGTGAGGTCTAGTGACGGGTCATCATCAGCCGGCTCTGTGCTGCTGTCATGAGCCATTTAGCCCAAGCAGCTCCTCTCCTAATGGAACATCTGAGTCAATAAAAACAATCATCGCTGCCAATCCGCCTGAAAGTAAGGAAATTATTCCAGAGCATCAAGAAAACATGGCTGAGGTTTTTGATTCTATTTGTCCCGGGAGTGGATTGACGTGCACTTAGCCCGGCAGCCTATTACAGTCCAGATCTTCTGTATTAGTCTGGTGCGAATGCATCGATGCTATCAGCAGGGTTTTCAGAGAGAAGTTACCGCGCCCTCAGAGCCAGCTGTCGTTTGTTTGAGCCTGCAGTGTGTGCATTTTGATCTCTCTCGGTGGTTTTTCTGTGGGAAACAGAAATCTATGTCTGAATGTGTCAGACTGGCTACAGACCTTATCAGAAGCCATGTTTTAACTCCCACTCCGGCTTAATGAACCACGCCAGCATCTACTCAATAGCTTTTCGGTGGACCTCCTTCACGCTGCCTAAAGGTCAATAGTTGGACGATCTTTGAGAGGCTTTCTGGCTGGCGTGCAATGGAGAGACCCACTCGACGTTCCCCGTGGGCGTATTCCCAGATATCCGCCCGCGATACCTAATCCACACCCATTAGCTCCATGCTGCCCCTAAAGAGCATGGCTCTCTTGCATCCCAGGAATTAAAAATTAACCAGCTAATATCCACTTGTCTGATGGGTAAGCTGTGCACAGTTGAAACATCAGAATCCCCCTGCGATGATCTGTGAGGAACGGCTCGAGGAACCCAATCTGCTTGAGGGAAAACGCTGACCGAGATGACAGGAAGAAGTAGAGGACATTCTGTCTGTCCATCACATCCGTCATGGCTGACTTTAAGTCTCCAACAGCTGGCTGCAGACAGAAGTTGCAGCCTCTTCCTGCGGCACACATCACGGCTTTCCTACGGCGTTAAAAGCCACGGTATTCAGATTTGTTTGGTATTTTTCAGGTCTGTATATGAATAGGGAAGAGAAAACAGAAAAAACAAGTAGTTGTATTTACAGTCATTATGTCCAGTCATATTGTTTCCATATGAATTTTCAATCCCTGTGTCCGTTCAATGTCTCTCCTTCGTTTTTTCCTGTCATTTTTACTCGCATATTTGTTGTTTCCTCTTATTCCTTTTTATATCTTTCTGAATTTCCCCTTTGCTGTTTTATTTTACATTTATGCCTTTTTGTTTGTATATTTTCATCCTTGTATTGTTCACCTCCTTCCTTACCTCCTTCATTGTAACTTCCCTCCTTTCTCTCTTTTCTTTTTGTCCTTTTTCCTTTCTTTTTTCTTCCTTGCTTCCTTCTTTCCATCTTTCTTTCTTCCCCTCTCTCAACTCTCTTCCTTTCTAAAATATTTCCTTACTTCTTCATGTCTCCCTCCATCTGGAAATTCTGTTTCCTCCCTTTTGCCCTTATGTTTTTCCTCCTTTCTTCACATAGCTGTTTCCTCCCGTTCTTCACTCAGTTCCTTTCTTTCCCTTTCTTTCAATTTTCTACTGTTCAAGTAGTTGCATCTTTACATGACCATTCTTTATTTTCTGCCATTCCTGTCTTTTCTATCCTCCATGTACCCTTCTTTCTTTCCTTCTTTATTTTTTGTCATGTCCTTCCTTCTTTATTTTGTTGCTAACTTCTTTCTCCTGTCCCTTCCTTCTCTTCTTTCTTTCTTTCTTTCTTTCTTTCTTTCTTTCTTTCTTTCTTTCTTTCTTTCTTTCTTTCTTTCTTTCTTTCTTTCTTTCTCTCTTTTTTTCTCTTTCTTCCTCTCTTTCTTTCTTTCTTTCTTTCTTATTTATGTCTATCATTCCATCTTTTCTGTGTCTCTTCTTCTGAGTTTAATATCCCACTTTCCTTTTTTCTTTATTCCTTGTGTCTTTTTTCTCCTTTGTCCCATTTTCTCAACTTTACTTCCTTCATTTCTTCCTTGTCTCCTTCCTTCCTTTTTTCGTTCCTTTCTTTCTATGTAGTCACCGTGACAACGCTGCACACCGTATCCTGCACTACATCTTGACCTTGCTGCCAGTGTCCTATTGCCTGCAACATCTGCAGGGCTCGCTCCGTTACACTCTCCGTATGAAATATTGACATTTCTGTCATGCACCGTTGTAGGTTTTTAACATTTCATGTTTAATTAGTTTGTCATCACGCGTTCTGGCACGCTTGTCCTTCTGTATTGTGAAAGAAAAGTGCTGTACTGTTCTCATTCTTGGAGAAGCACCTCTAAACACTCAGCACAATCCAGCACATTGAAGAACAGAAAACAATTTATGCTTTGTCGCCTCCTATTCGTTCTCAGATCCTCATGCTTACGGCCTTCGCCAACCTGCTGGCTGCCATGCATCTTTCCTCTAACGCTGAGTGGCCAACTACTCCAACCACAGTGGAGGGAGAAAAACAATGAAGAGGAGGACAAGCTTGTTTCTCTGCCCCCATCCCTCTGCAGGAATTTTCTGCCTTTGATTTCCTTCTTTTTTCAATAACCAAGGACTCTTTTCACTGTTGCCAGCTCAATGAGAGCTTATGCGTCCTTCATCCAATTCCAGCCCACCACTCTGTCTTTTCTCTGTCTCTTGCCGGGGATGTCTCTTCCTCTTCATTTTTTTTCCCTCTGCATTCTGCCTTTTAAATATAGCTTCTGTGGAAATGGTGTTTATGTGTTTCTTGTGGTTCCAGCCTTTGAAGAAGGGAAGCATTTCAGATCATTCACGTCTCTCTCTTGTGGCTTAAGTGGTCTGCTTGTGATAGTGGAAAAATTGCGTTTAGTTGTTCACATGAAAAATACAATTATATTCTTTAAAGCAACTCAAGCGTCCTTGAAATGTTATTAATATTTGTAGGTGTTCATAGAGTGACTGGCAGATGCATTCATAACCATTGAACTTTATAATAACAGATTCAGTGCATTGTGGGGGGTTTTATATGATAGAGACGACAGAAAGTGATGCATAATTCTGAAGTTGTAAGAGGATTTGTGGTCTTGTAAATTTTCACAAATGAAATGAATCAAACATCTTTATATGCAGTCCAAAGAGTTTTGCCATGTGGCCTTCATCAGAATCCAGAGGGCTAAATTATGACATCACCTAATTTATTTGACTTGAAAATGTCTAAAAGCATGCTTGATATTAAATTCAAACTGAAGGAAGACTGAAAGATACTAAAGTGAGTCTATAAAAACCATAAAATTTAATCTGTCTTGCTGCTGTTGATATTTAAGTGCTGTCAGAAAGATGATACAGCAGAAGACCAGACTAGTATTGACCACAGAGAACAAGAAAAAAGACCATTGTCTTCTGGAGTAATCTTCTTTGGACAGATTAGTCTAAATATTAAGCATTTGGATATCAGAAAAGAGTAATTATTTAGCATAAACCAAATACATCATTACAGGAAAAGAACCTCCTACCAGCTGTGAAGCATAGAGGTGGAAGTGTCATGCTTTGGGAATGCTAAGGTATTGTTTGTCATCATACACAAGTTAACAGTGGATATTTATTTAAAAGTTTTGTTGGCTCTAGTGGCCTTTATTTGAAAGTAGTTTGACAGGAAAGAGGGGCCGCATGTCAATCTGGAGAAGACATACGGCAAATGTCGGCAGGCCGGGAATTGAACCTTTGACCACCGGCATGAGGACTAAGGCCTCAATACATGAGTTGTGCTTTGCTCCTGCACCACCACAGCACCCTAACAGTGGATAGTTGAGAAAAATGCGAGGACATCTGTAAAAACACTGAAGCTTGACCCTGCAACATGACAATGATACAAAACGCATCACTAAATCCACCAAATTCTGACGCAATGAAGACCTGAAGTTTCAGTCTCTTGATAGGTGGTGCTTGTAGAAAATTAGGCTGTAGTTGCAGCCATCCGTGGTAATAGTAGTGACTCTGGGAGGCTGAATACAAATAAATCCCACACTTTAGCTTGAAACTGCACATTACATTTTTTCTTACACTTTTGAATTCTACACTAGTACATATTCGTTTCGCACACAAAGCCCTAATACGTCAGTCTAGTTTGAGTTTGTAGTGTGACTAATGTGAAACACTTCAATGGGTTCTGTGAATGCTATTCTCGAAGCACTGAATGCATCACTCAGACATATGACTGTACCGATAATTGCATTACAAAGAATTATGATTTTCCTGTCTGTTAGATAAGCATTTGCACTTTGAATTAGACCACACTGAGTTTGTACCCAAGCGAAAACCTGACTCAATTTGGAGCCTGACTCTGACCCACTGCAGAGACAATAACCGCAATCATTAGCATGTTTGACTGCATGTTGGTTAATGATACAAGTGCTCTGTGTGTTCTCGTCATTAACTTTCATTAACTGTTTTTCCTGCCTCATTGAGTCCCCACACTAATTGTGTGACAGACACAAGACGAGAGCATCCTGCAGCCGAATGAGCTCAAGATGTCCTGGTCACTGCATGCGTCAAGTCCACTTTGTCTTCCTGTGGCTGACCTTTTCAACACTTACAAGCTTTTTAATACATTGTATTACATTGAACTATCACATAAGAAAACAGCTGGCATATCTAGATGTCTTGTACAGAGTGAAGGCTTACTTCATTAGTAAAAATAAGTACTCTGCAAGTAAAAAAAAAAAATGTAAATGTCCCGATGTAAAATCTTTTGATCAGATGCACATGCGCTCTGCTGCAGTAATGACACTTATCAGTCTAATGAGCAACGTTTTCTAGGGAAAAAAAAATCAAATTTGAAGTCAAATTATCGGCAGAATCTATCTGGTTTTACAGCCCTAATTAATGCTAGAAATTCACAGCGAGGAGGAGAAAGAAAAAGTGAACCCACGAAGTGGCATGAATTAAATAACTTTCAAAGAGCCGAGGAAGAAATGTATTTCTGCCGTTGGATGGAAATAAAATGTATGTCGATAACTTTGTATACATGCCAACACAACGGGGCCAGCGGCTTCAAAGACGCTGAGGCTCCTTCATCTTTCTGATTACAAGTGGCTGTAGATTGATAGAGTCCAACTCTACTTGTAATCTGAGGTTCCAGTCTGGTTTTTAACATGCAAAACATTAAAAAATAAATAAAAAAACAGACTGATTCATGGCAGCCTGTAGCTGAGAATCAACGGTGACAGAGGCAGCTAAATGTTTTAAATCAGACAGAATAAATGCCACGATGGAGGTTATCACCTTCTTCCGTTAAGGCAGGCTTGTCTCCTCAGGCTTTATCTTCATTCCCAATAGGACACTGGCTCACTTGCCATCAGATGTCATTTGATTCTTCCTTAGCACGAATGCCACATCGACTGCCTGCCACTTAATGCAGTCGTGATGAACGGCTTGTTTAAACTGAAAACTTCAAATAACATAACGGTATCACGGCAGAAAGCAACTCCTTGCTTGCAAACATAGCATGAAGAGAGTATTTTGTTATTGCTGGCAGAACTCTGCAGGTGTAAATTAGTGGATAATTACACTGGTGGGTTTTTGTTTTAACAACCAATGCACTCGAAATCCCCTGCCATGTGTTCATAACAAACTCCGCGCTTGATATTTAAACCCAATGCTCAAGACGTGCATGCAGGCTTGGCTCAAATTTGTAATTAGGGATGAGAGTAAAACTAATTTACCTGATAAAAAAATGTCAACAGATTCTGTCATTTAATTAATTCTCTCATTTACATTTAAACACAAAACAAAATGCACGTGAATATTTCTGGATTTCGACATCGCTACCTGCTGTTGCTGCGAGTTGTACATCTTACTTGTTCAGTAGTAACTGCAGGGATCTATTACAATTTAAAGCAAAGCACATGAAAATAAAGAGAGATGTGTTTAAAGAGGAAGGTTTTCTGGAAAATAAACCTCTCCCCCTTTTCAAATTGATCGCATATCGCACAGATGTAATCTGATCTGGCTTAACCTTAAAACCTGACAATAAAATATTATTTTAATCGGTGTTGGTACAATCTGACGGTTGCATCAGTATTTAATGATGTTTGGTTAACCTCGTTAGGACACTCTAAATAGGTTTTTGGACATATGGAGTAAATAAGTGGAATGAAGAACCATAAAGACACCAAATACCAGACGTCAGGCAAAGCTAAAAGTCATGCAAAAATCTTTAAATTAATTCCAATAAATCTAGGTTATAGGTCTCTTTTGTAAATCTTTGATTTCGAAAAGATAAAAGCAAAACTGAGTAAAACAATTTATACATTTTATTGGGGGCTGGGTTGATGCAGCTCGTTGAAGGAAAACGACGCAATTTTTCACCCGACTTTGCCGTGTATCTTCTCTATGCATATTCAAGTTTTACTTGAGTTGTTTTAATTTTGCAGTGCCATGCTGCATTCATGTTTTTTTATATTCTTTTGCTGTTTTGTGTGAAAAAAGCCGCTTATCTGTTGAGGCATGAACGTTTGTTTAGTTACGTTTACAAAATCAGTTTTACAAAGTAATTCCTCATCTTTCTGATCAACTTAATGTATATCTTTAAATCATTTATTTCATAGGAGCTGTTAGGAGTGGAAGTGGTGATTAAAAACTTCTTATGTTTTGGTATTCAGACTATTATAAACAATGCAGGGCTTTAACTTTCAAAACTTGTGTTAAAAATTAGGATTATCATAAATGGAGTTGGATTTGACTAAAATAATCCACTTGTTGCCAAATTGTGGCAACTAATGTAAGCCCTTGTAAATGTGACTTATTTGGAGGGGTTGTCTTCTGTTGTGGCTTCAGGCATTTTCCCTGAACATTTGTGAAAATATAAGTACAAATGAGCATTAAAATAGCAACTTAAACTAATTTTAAAAAACCTTATCCCCTCACCCCCAAGCACCAATGCTCCCTTCTCCAATTTACAAAGGCTGATATCTCCCCTTGCTTCAAAACCCTGCAGCAGTCTTTGCCAAAGAATATTCATCAGAGATTTTCTAATGGATTTTTCTTTTCCAAATAGGAAAGCAATTATTTTAGAAATGATACCAGGTGCTTATGATGATTTATGGCAGAAGTTTACACTTCTCACATTTTGATCTCTCTCTATTACTTCCAGTGGACCTGTCAGATATGAACTCACAAAACACACAAATGATGACACGATTCTGGAGAAGCCTCTACGTATTTATGAAAGTGAAACATGAACATTCACACAGTTCACTGCACAAACATCATTCTTTGTTTGAGCGGCAAATCCATGAATTGACAGCACTTAAATAACACATCCTTTGTTAAAGACACAAAAACAGCTGAAATGTAACAACCAGTCCCAGTTGATAGTAGCTAAAGGGGAGAAAAGTTTTTAAATGACACTCAATGAACTAGTTAAAAACCTAAACAACATTTTATATAAATACGTTTGTCTCCAGAAGCAGAAAGGAATCGAGGGAACAAAGACATACAGGGCAAAGTACCATTCACACCAAGGTGTTAACAGTTACACAGTGATGCAAGCAGAGATAAGACAGAGAGGAAAAGACGACAGAGGCTTAACGCAAATGACATCGCCATCGCAAGATTTTCTAGAATCATTCAGCCCTAATTTAGACAGACCAATTAACCTGACGGTCATGATTTTGGATTGTGGGAGAAAGTCAGCGTGGGAAGAAGCATCTTTTATCCTTTAAAGCAAGTAGTCTTGTCATGCGATCAAGACTACCGGATGAGACCTGACACCTGACAAGTAAAATAGATGACAGAAAATCAAAAGTTCCTCCTGGCTTTTCTATAAATTAAATTTTTATTGGTGATATCAACATTATTGTGGTCAAAGTCACAATCTGCCACTTACCTGTTCAAATACATGGAAGAAGTGTGAGGCGAGGCAGTGCAGTAATGTACCTCACCTGTGGTGGCGCTGTGACAAATAGTGCATGCCTGTTGCTCTTATCTTTATCTCGCTAGAATATTTGTTTAATTACACATGTTCTATATAGGCTGATGCTCAACAGTTTGAACATTGAGTGCTTTCTGATCGCCCATTCATTTCGCAGTCACCTTAGTTAATATTGTAATCCCATCAAATCAGGCAACTGGTCTATAATTTCTGAGTTATTTCAAATTATTTGCCTAGTCAGGTGTTACAGCCATCGAAGTTTGATGTGATTTATGCGTCGAAATGGAGAGGAGCATCTTAGAGGCTGCACAATAACTCTGGACTCTTTTTCCATTACACGATACTCTGTACTGCAATATAGTTGCATAGGATAATCTGAAACCAAATGACACAACCCATCTCCGTTTCATTTTCTGCTACAGATACTACTTTCTTGA
The DNA here is from genome assembly GCF_000485575.1 of Poecilia formosa. Lineage (NCBI taxonomy): Eukaryota > Metazoa > Chordata > Actinopteri > Cyprinodontiformes > Poeciliidae > Poecilia > Poecilia formosa. Next base: position 257,427 of record NW_006800090.1, read on the forward strand.
CATGAATGTGGCAGGTTGCCTTACAGCCGTACCACAACTTCTTTTTCTGTGTGTGTTTGATACCTTTCATTTATTTAGCAGAGCCTTTTTATACAGAGCAACTTACCAATAAGAAAAATAAAGGAGTCTATAATGGTTATTGCAAAGAATGACTTGATGACAGGCTTTTAGCTCAGAAGAGTTTGAATATTGGAGGGAAGTGACCATTATGTCTGAGTGCTACAGAGCTAAATTGCAGGCAACAGAGGCTTAAATTTATACTCGGCGTTAATAAACACGCCTAGAATGATGCCTACGCACAGTTTGCAGCCTGTTCACACAAACAAACACAGTGCCTCACTTTTAGGTGGCTTTGCCGGACAAGGAAATGTAGATCAGTTCGAACATGTGATGCTTCTTCCTCACTAAGTAGTGCCTACTGATTCCAGGGTGCTTTGCTTACATTGCTTTGCTGAAAAAGAACCAAAAGAGTANCAGATGAGATTAATACTAAGCATTTTGAGCTACATCCAAAACATTATCTATGGTAGAAAAATAACATTGCACCAGTACAGTGTGGCAAGGTTTAGGAAAACCACTGACTGATTTCCAATATGGAAATTCCAGTAAGCTACTGGCTTTGCTTACATTGCTTTGCTGAAAAAGAACCAAAAGAGTATCTGAATCAGTCATTTAATACTAATGTTAAAAAACAAAGTAGTGGTCTTATTGGGCCACATAGGACCATGATAAATCATTCTTTCAATGACCTTGCTAGTCTAGTAGCAAAACGCAGTACTCAGTCATGTTAGCATATTAGCATTCCTCACTAGCTCATTAGCTGTTCGGTTCTGAACATTCAACTGGTATTGCTGTCTATTTAAGCTGTTTACTACCTGCAAATTTGTGTCTCTTCCGTCTTGAGCTGCTTTCCAGCTCACTTTTACCCTAACTCATCTTGTTTATTTGTGTCTGACCTAATCAATTTGATACTTGTTATTTATTTAGCTCTTTCCTGCTTCTCCTGCCTCTGGCTTTCCATGTTTGCGCACAGAGGAGCAGGGAGGTCGGTGAATCAACCCACAGCATATAAAATGGTATTAATTGCTGCTATTATTGCACATGGTTATGAATATTATTCTAGCAAAAGTGGTCCAGACTGAATTGCATCAATTAATTTTGTTTATTTTAGGATTTGTTGAATTACTTTATCACTGAATGAAATGGCATCCCACAGGATTAAGCACACCTAATGTTAACTACAAGGGGAACAAAAGACCCTCGCCTCTCATGCTAGAAAAGGACACAAAGCAGTGCACAATGTTAAAGTGAAAATGACATCAGCTATACTGTACTTACAGGGTGGGGATCAAATAAAGAAGACGGTAAAGATGCTTCTGGAGGATCTGCAGGGGTAACTTTGTGAAAATAGTTTATCTGGACAGATGAGATTAATACTAAGCATTTTGAGCTACATCCAAAACATTATCTATGGTAGAAAAATAACATTGCACCAGTACAGTGTGGCAAGGTTTAGAAAAACCACTGACTGATTTCCAATATGGAAATTCCTGTAAGCTACTTGCTTTGCTTACATTGCTTTGCTGAAATAGAACCAGAAGAGTACCATAAGAAGAGTCATTTAATACAAATGTTAATACTAAAGGAAACGACTGATTTCCTGTATGGTCTTTTGTCTCTCTTATAGGTAACTGTGGTTAGAGATTCATCTTCCAGCAAAACAACATTGTTGCAGTACTGATACAATTGCAATGCATTGGGCAATCTTACATAAAATGCTGGTTTTTCACATAAAAGCCCAATTAAATACAAAAAGTTTGTTAGTATGACAAAATGTATAAATGTTTGAGCTGGGGTAAATACTTTTGCATTGCAGTATAAGTTTTGTCAAACCTTTCTTTAATAAATACTATTAATTGCAAAGCAGAGACTCATTTCGATCTGAAGCTTATGGATCTTCTTCACAGATCACTCTGAATAAAAACATCTGGCCAACTGGAGTGTGAAAATGACATCTGGACGTTCCTAAAGTTTTTCAGATGCTTAATGGATTCCCAACGTTATAATTACACTTCCAGGTAGGGAATAATGGGAGCTACAAGTGTGACTGTCGTGGCCTTGGCAGTCACAAAAATCTAATTTATGAAAAATAGTTCAGATTCAATAGGCTAGATTTAATCTGGTTGGGTTCTTTTTTTGTTCTCAGCATTCATCCTGAAAATTCACTGCATCAAGGAATGGAGTTGCTAAAAAGTGTGTGTGCAATTAATTGTTACTGGTTATTTAGACTTTAGAATTTATTTGTCTGTCAGGGGTAGTGCACATTAATCATGATGGAAATGTGCTCGAGTTGGCTAAGCTAAGGTAATTTTCATTGGTAGTCAGTCTATAAATGTAAATAGTCAATAATATATATTTAAGGATTCCTATGTAATATAAAGTTTGATCAAAGAGGATTCAGAATCTTCCTTCACACCATCAAGAACCACGCGAAGAGCCTTCAAATTAGAGGGATCTGCTTTACAAGTAATTTCTCCTACCTAATTTCCCCACAGAGTTCAGTTTAAAAAGTGAACAGGGAGGAGTAGCTGATGAAGGGATCCATGTATGAAGTTTAATCCTAACAGTGTTTTGGTTTGAGGCTGATATGGAACCTCAGACACTTTTCCATTTGCACTAATTTAGTCAGTCATGCATTATGAACAAGAAGCAGTCTTGAGTGGGATTATTGCTTAACTCCTCTATTGGATATAAATTCCCAAACAAAAAATATTAAAGGTTCAAGAGTATGTACAGTGATCTGGCATAGCAATATGATGATTGACAGGTTGTCTTTCCATCTAGGCACCTGTTACTGGGTGGGGTATACACAGTGGCGGTTTCTGAAACGGGGGCATCTTGTGGTCAGGCAGCAGCAGATCCAACAGGTGTAGGAATTCTGAAAGCTTCTACACGCCTTTGTTTAAAATACCAATTGTAAAAAAACAAACAAAGAAACAAAACACAACAACAAATACCCATTTTGAATTTTGGCTGTCTAACTTGTTGCATCTCTTAAGTTAACCAAAGCCCTCTTCTGATTGGCTGATCAGTCCCACTAGACGACTCCTTTCCCTGAAATTTGCATTGCCAAGAAGGAACCTAACTTCAGGAATACTCTGTGAAAAGAGAACCAAAGAACTCCTCAAAAGTCTTACCAAGCAGGAGCTCATCACCCTCTAACTTAATTGTGACAAATTGTCTTCTTTGAATTGCACACAACACATTGTCTGATATTCGCAAGTTCTTGCAAAGTTTTGTTTTGTTCTTCCTTCATTTCTGAGGAGTTTACTGAAGGTCATCTTTTTAAAATTCTTTAAGAGGGCTTCATATTCCCAATGAGAAACCAGAAGACATCCAAAAGTTTGTGCAAAGACAGACCTGTCTGTTGTTTTAAACTGGCATGTTGCAGACTGAACTCTTCTTGGTACAGATGTAATATTTTTTGTCAAAATAGAAATGAAGTTAGAGCAGTCCCATTGACCATGCCAGATTAATGTTAGAAATTAGAACGAAGTATGAGGCTGCAAAACCCTTTCGCTTAGGCTCTTGAGAGACAAGTAAACCTTTGAAAAAAGTGGGATTTCTAATCAGTTTTAATTAGCATTCTCAATTCTGAATTCCCTATTATGTACTTAACCTTTTAGCTTTTATCAAGTAGTTTGTGGAGTAGTTAGAGTTGTCATCTTTCATCTTTGTTTCTTTTTATTCAATCATTAGTCCATGCAATTGTATTGAAAATTATTCAACCCCTACTACAGATTATACTTACAGGTAGAATTTGATTTTTTTTTCCCCCTGATGTTTGCGATAAACAATGTACATCAGAATGAATAGCTTAAAAAAGTTTTTGGAAAGATTTCATCCAAATGCAGCATTAATGATGCATTCAATGCAGTCTCAGAATGATTCAGCTTCTGATCAGATCCGCATGTTTGCAAATCCAGTGTGGTTTCAGACACACCTGATGCATCCATGCTGCTTGAGATGGAATGGCGCAGATACCAGGACAGTTAATGGTAATGTTTCATTGCAAGATTGTCGTTTTACACACAACCAAGGGAAAGAGTACAAAACGTTAGCAAATGAACCGAATGTTCCCTGAGATAAAGCTGGAACCATGGTGCACAAGTAAAAGCACCTTGGGTGTAGCGGAAAAAGGAAACTTTGAACAGCTTCCACCAGATTTCTGAGGAGGAAACATGGTCAAAATCTTTTACTGGCTATAAAAGACCAACAGCAAGATTTAGTGGTAGAAACCACTGTTGTTTCAATCTCCATAGTAAAGCAAATAGAAAATGTTGAAGAGTGCCATGCTATAACTTTAAAACATGCATCACAACTAACCCAAAATTGAAAGAAAAGTTAGCTCCAGTTTGCTCACAGCTGAATAAAAACACAAAATGCTTGTAGAATTCTGATCTTTGGACTTTTCAGGGTTTTGGATCAGCGATATGTTTGGAAGAGGAAGGCTGAATCACATGCTGAAAGAACACTATGCCTACCTTAAAGCATGGATGGTGGCTCAGTAATGCCCTGGGGCTGCTTTGCCTCCTCTGGCTTTGGAAACCTGCAGGATGAATTAAATTAATTATCAGTAAATCTCTCATTCTGTCTGTAAAGATGCTGAAACTAAAATGTCACTGGGGCTTGAAACAAGACAACAACTCCAGGCATAACTCAAATTCCAACAAGGCTTAGTTTCAAAGGAATTCCTGGATGATACTACAGGAGCCATTATAGTTGCCTGAATTGAACTTAGGGTCTCTGGTGAGATTAAAAAAAAGCCAAATTTGAGAATATTAATGAATTGGTGGCCTTTGGCCATGAAGAGTGGGCTGAGATTCCTCAGGACCGCAGCCAGAATCTGGTGCCTGGCAATAACTCCAACTTGCACCAGACTGTACCAGCTAAAAGGTGCTCCACTGAGGACTGAAAATGCTTTTCATAAAATAATTGAATAAATCTGAGACTGTAGTAGTAATTTAAAATGCCACTTCATGTTGAATTTGAAGGAAAAACATGTTATTTGAGTTATTTCAACTGTTTTATTTGTCATAAAAAGTTGTTGTTTACTTAATCCAATTTTCAGTGGGGATTGATACCTATAGTTAAATTTTAACTAGATAAATGTGCAAAAAGCTCCTGGCCACTTTAATTTGTGATCAAAATTCACCCTTCAATCTAATTTTTTTAATGTACATTAAGGGTGATTATGAAGTTGATATATTTTTTAACAATACTATTGTTTAACTTGGAGTACCAATGCAATAAAAGGGTGTTCAAAGAAGTATACTCCATACACAGCAAAACTTACAGGACAGAAAGGATCTACTTTCAAGATGCCACAGCAAATATTCAATTGTCTACATGGGGTTACCATCACTTTATTATGTAGGTGGTCATAATGTTATGCCTTATCTGTGTATATCAAGCCTTGTTGTTGCAAATCATTTGTTCATAAATGCTGAGATTTTCTACATTGCAGCAGTTAAAATGCTTTTTATCTGGTTTTATATTGACTAAACCTGTGGTGATGTCTGGTGTTCAGTTTAGAAAATCTGGCAATGAAAAAGCACAGTTGCCCTCTGAGGAGTTTTTAGCAACTTCTGTAGGGAAAAAAAGCCTTCACTAAACATTGTCTCTGACCTTCAGACAGAAAGGTTGTTTATGAGTTTCCACACTGTCCACAGGAGAGGTCTTTAGCTGAAAAGCAGGCCTGTTGTTGGCCACCAGAGATTCGCTGCAGCAGTATTGAGCACATGTACCAATTTCTCTGTCTGGCACCTACATATTGATGGTTGCTGTATCAAAACAATGGCCTCCCTCTGAGTGTAATAATGCTGGCTTGGTCTCTTATTTGTCTGACAAGATCCTGCTCCAGGAACATTGTGCTTTGACCAGGGTTATCATTTGTACGCCAAAAGGAACAGAAATCCTTTTCAATCACGTTGAGGTCGCATAGCAACTCATTATTGCTAAATGAAGTACAAATACACAGGTCCATGTGTGTGTCTGTGTGTCTGTGTGTCTGTGTGCGGTGAACGGAGGATGGCCCAATTGCAGGGACATTTATTGCAGGGTGAAACCTTGTGTAAACATAATTTGCACCGATTAGATAAGGTGAGGAGGTAGCCAGGCTGCAGTTCGGTAGGGGGTTCTGCCAAACTAACGATTGATCACACTAAGGTTAGGAAGCGAGGGAGCAGAGTGTCAAAATCCTGAAGATATTCAGGTCCTCATTACTGGGGGTCATATCATCCTTGCCCTGCGCATTCAACCGAATCACTCGAGTGCCCAAGCACTAACAACCAGACTGCACTGTAAGCACAGCCCGTTCCCTGTCTCCATTACTAAACTTCACGTTTAAATTTGCTGGTTTAAAAACTGTCCTTGACTATCTAGCATGTGTTTTTTTTCCCCTTTTGATAATTAAAGATGCATGATAATCTACCTCTGTGTCATCAAACCTTGGGGAATATGTCCCATCTCCCCCTCAGTGTCCTGCCTTAAATGAAAGTATATTACCTCCTGGTGAAAGAGCCAGAGAGCTGGCAAACACCTATGAATTATGAATTATAATCTTGTCCTGAGTCTACACAAAGAGAGCAGAGGTGGTAAGAAGGCTACCAGATGAAATTCATTTGGTGAAGAAGAAAATAAGGATAATAGGGCAATATTTATAAATGTTCTCTTCCCAGTGATGATTCATGACTCTGCTCCTTTCAGAAGCTCCCTGAGTGAGATCTGAGGGCCAATAGCCAGAGGGGTTTCTTAGGAAGAACAGAAAGTGCAGTTTAACTTCACTGCTACCAAGAACAAGGTCATTAGGAAATGTTTGTCTTAGCCCTCAGTTTTCTCTTTGACCTAAAACAATGGAGAGATTAATGAATGAGCCTAAAGGACACTTATGTTTAAAAGCAAATCGGCCATATCCAAGCTCTGGACACTAACTGGACAAGCTTATTTTTACCTAACCCAGCTGATTTTACTTGTTTAAGCAGTCTTTTGTACTGAATATCATTCATATAAGTTAAGCAAGGCAAGTTTACTTGAATAAATTAATCAAAGGCAGCTCTTAACGGTTGGGCATAGTCTTGATTTAAAGAAACTCAGTGTTTCAGCATTTTTACAGGTTTTTGGAAGTTGATTCCAGATTACAGGAGCATAAAAACTGGATGCTGCTTCTCCATGTTTGGTTCAGATTCTGAGAGTGCAAAGTAGACCAGATCCAGAAGACCTGAGTGGCCTGGAAGGTTGATATAATAATAACAGGCCCTTTAGAAATTTACAAGAGCATTTTACAATTTATAGTACTGTAAGACCCAGACAATATTCAACCCAAAAATATTTTTATAAACTTTACTTGTTTTATAAAAAAAAAAAAAAACAAGAGTAGACTACTAAGAAGGAAAGAAGAATAAAAAAAACAACAAAAAAATAATTATTATTATTAAAAAAAAAAAAATTAATGAAGCAATGAGGGAAAAAAAACCACTGATATGGATCCTAAGACGCACCCACACCAGCATATTATTTTGGGAGTTTTTGTGTGTGGTTGCCACAAGTGCTTGTATGATTACGGGGGGCTTTTCGGTCTGTGCCCAGCCGGGAGTCCATTGTTTCGCGATCCGTCCCTGGCATAATCTCCTCAGAAATTCACCTTGCTTGTTTTCAAGTTTATGCTCTGTGGAAAACAGGGAAGGATTTTATTTCCGTGAGATTTTCACGTTTGGTGCACGTTTTAGGAGGACAGCGGCAATGAATGAACACGGAGAGGCGAGTAAAGCCGAGTGAAGCCGAAATGTATATATATATATTTTAAATCCTACTGACCAACCGACCTGTGTGTGTGTTTTCACCACGGAGGCAGAAAGAAGCGTGACTGCGAAGGGGGGGAGAGACGCAACAACTCCATGCCTGCCACGGCTCCTTCTCCTTCTTGCAAATTAACTTAAAAGCGGCGCATTTCACAGACAAGGAGGGAAACAACATTTCTTCTCTCCGTCTTTTTCCCTCTCTCGCTCTCTCTTTTTGTTGGCAGCGACGCCGAACACTTGAGCGAGGCGGACGTTAACCCGTTAGCGGCAGCAGCGAACCGGAGCTGCCACGAATAGATCCACAGTAGATCCACGACCCCCCCCCCCACCTCGGTGTCGGCTGACCGGGATAGGACCTCGTGCTTCTCCGGAGGTGGACTCCTCTATCTTTCCCACCTGTGCTCCCCCCACTTTAAAATTTCTGTCTTTTCACACGCTCGGTTCTAACTCCTCTGTTTGGTGGTTGTTAATTACATGAAGTGGATTGGTTCAAACGAGTGAAGACGGGACTAAACGCGGCGCTTCTTCAGATAAGGAGAGAAATGCAAACGGCGGCGACAAAGAGGAGATTCAGTAAGTGCATATGAAAATTCTCCATTGAACTTGAGTCGGGTTAGATTCCTGTCAAGTTGCCTAACTTGCACAGATTTCTGCGGACAGCATGCATGTCTCCGCTTTAAATTTAAGCTGGAACTTCTTTTTAAAAATAAATATTGCAAATTATCTCATGGGTTTGCAGACAGCCACGCATGCAGTTTGTTGCGCCTCTATTTATTCAGTCCTGATGTATAGCCAGCAGCAACTTTTATGACTAGACCAAAATGCATATTATGTTGGTCTGCTGCCAGTTCTTCTAATTATAAGAGCGTTACTGTGATAAAGATGGGGCACAGTATTATTCCTCATTCACTTCACAAGTCATTTTTTCTTCCAATGCAAATAACACCTGCATGGCTGGCCGCATGCACCTCTCCGTGGACAGCTTGACGTCGCAGTTGTCTTTGCAGGGATGAAATTTTCAGTCAAGCAGAAAACCTGTCGAGAATCACTAATAAAATAAGGAGGGAGATACAAGGGGGGCGGGGGGACAGATGGGGAGAGCAGTGGTGGTCTGCAGGGATTGAGCATGTCGTCACCCTGTGTTTTAATATGCAATTGCAATGTAATGATTTGACCCGTCACATTAATGTTGACTCGTCAGAGAAACCTGAAAGAATCTGGCTGGCTCACTTGCATCATCGCTTTGCTTCATCGTCATCTGACAGAGGTCTTTGAGATTTCCTGTGGCCATCAAGTGCAAAAGCACCTGCCACGCTCTATTGTTGCTTTTTTTTCCTTTCTGCCCCAGACTGTTTTCCATCATTATGTGTGCAGACAGATTTCATTCCGATGCAGGACCAATCCCAGATTTTTGGGGGCCCTGGGCACGATTTGAATTGGGGCCCACATGTTGGTGGGTGTTGGTCAAAGCAAAATGAACACTCTCTCTGCCTTTGCATTAGGCACAGATGCTGGAGGGGCTTTAGCCAGTATTGGTCAGGAACCATTTCAAATGCAGAAACCATGGCGAACCATTTATAATGTTAAATATTTCAGATGGTAGTCAATTATAAAATAATAACCAGTTTTTCTGATTTGGTGAAATTGTTATAACAGAATAGTTTGAATGAGCATTTAAAAGAAAAGAAGAAATAGTTGGAGTCTAACTTTTAAAATAACGGCAACAAGAAAGTGCACCCCTTAAACTTCTACTTTGTATGCATCTTAGGGGTTTGCTTTTCTTTCAAAACTTATTCGTTTTGGCTTTATTTTTTAAATAAATGATGAAGCGGTGGGGTTTCAAACACTTGAGGTTAGACAAATAATTTTAATGATCAAAGACAATATATTTATGCATTAGGACACTAGATCTAAAAGTGAGCATACTTTCTCTTTATGATGTCTATCATCTTGATGAAAGCATTTCTGGTAGACAAGAAAATCATATCATTGTCATCCAAATGTGATTAGTTTTAAAATATAGGTTTCGGCTCTAATTTGGACAATAAAATACTGTTACTGTTCAGTACAAATACTTTCCATGCTCATTGTGCTGGACACTGGCCAATTAAGACAATATTTAAAAAACATATATAATGACTGGCATATTTGTTCACAAATCTTGGCTGAAAACAGGTTTCATAAAATTCTTATCTGGTAAATGTTGACATTAATTTTTGTTGGGATGTTCTATATTGAAATCCTGTAATCTGCTAACTATTGGAAGTAAATGTTTATTGTTCGACTTCTGTAAATAATATCAGAGGTTGCTTAGACTTATAATTTGATCAACTATTATACCCAACTGTCCTATTTGATAAGTCAGTAGGAAATGATGCTTAGAACTGGTAAAAATGCCAATTTCATACTCGCAATCCAATTAAATACTTCACTATGTAGAAAACTACAATGATGCACAATGTTTGAAGTACCTTGGCATGAAATAGTGGAAATGAAGCAGGAACTGACAAACTGGGACACGGTACAACTTACCTGGAGCTTTTCCAGTTTAGCCAGTCTCCGACCTTAGCAATGCTAATGGCTCTTTTAAATTATTCAACCTTGATGTTTGCGCGTTGGACATTTAACAATTCCAGGTTCAGAAACCTTCAATCTGAATTCAAAAGTAGTTCTTGATAAACACAATTACAAATTTTAAATGTCAAGATCTCATTTCTGTCCCCTAATGGTTGCAGTTTGCCTGTTCCTTGAATTGACTCTGATCTGCGTTATGGGTGTGGCCAAAAAAGCAAGTAATCATCTGTGATATAATTGCATATTTAATATCTATTACCTTTAATATCTATTAGGTGTACCATCTGATTAATAATCTACAGCCCATTTTCCTGTTTTTTATTTTTTTTATTTTACACTTATAATTATGCCAGTCTTTCTAAATCAGCTTTGAAAGGTGATTGTCAGTGCAAATACTGAAAAATCATTTTTTTCCCCCTGTTGATTAAATCAATCAAAACTAAGAACTCTTCCTATTAATATTATGTAAACACTTCAGCCAATATGTCCTTTGATGCACTTTTAAAGGTGAAAGACGCAAACTGGAAATTTTGCATTCCTTCGCTGTCATCTGGACTCAGAGCTACGGTCTCTATCGAAGAACCTCCAGCACGTTTTTCCTTTTCTTACATAATCCCCTGAACAAGTATCTGTCAAAGCTGAAATCGAGGTCGGTCAGAATGCAAACAAAGCCAGAAATCATCCTTGGCCAAAAAGGACCTTATCGGTACATTTCCACTCTCATTTATTCATAAATGTATTCTTTGTTGGGTTTTTTTTTTGGAAATGTTAGGAAGCAATTTTGCTTGCAGAGCATCACTATGAAATTGCCTTATTGCTGTCCTTAATCAAAATATAACTCTGTTTTAATTAAAACTGTCAGAGACACAATGAAGAGGCTTTGCCATTAGCCAGAGCGTATCAAGATGGCGCAGGGTGAGTTAGTTTCTCTCTGTTGCATCAGTAGATCTCTGAAAAGAAAACCACGGCCTTAGTGCATGTTTGGGTTTTTCACCCTCAGGTTATGACAGTTGAGTAGACAGTAGCAAGGTGCATGTTTATTTGAAGTTTTGGGAGTAACTAGGCTGCATTTTTTTTTTAGCATACTCGTTATTGCTAGGTTTCTGTGTAAATTATAATTGAATTCTTTCTCTAACCTTAATTTCCTTCATAAAAACTGAACTAGGGTTTGCAACAATTCGGATCAGGGAGTGAGGAATTGCATTTTGTTATCTTAAGGATAGATGAGTTATTGTTCAAACTTGTGTTGACAGGTCTGCTAGGTGAACATGCTGCTAAAGCATAAAGGTTTTCTTCCATCATGTTGACTAGATGGGGACAGCAGGGGAGCTGTTAGGTTTTCTTGCAGTGTCTAACCTGGCTCCTTATTTGTTGGCTGTGACTGATTCTGTCTCCTTTTCACAGTTTCTCTAAGTCAGGCCATCATTTCATACAACATGTATTTCTTGAATGGAAATACCCTGGGCAACAAATTCCCCAGGGTATTTGACTTAATTTACTCTAAACCAAAGATGAGTCAAAGGAAGACATGTGACTTAGATGACCGTTATTCCCGAGGGATTATCGAGTGGCCCACTCTGTTATGCTACATTGCTTTCTGCTTTTGTTCCCTTTTCAGAACAGCATTTCTTCTGGGATTTTCTAAACAAGGCAAGGCCCCATAGCTGATGACATCATCGGTTAGACATATACCTTAAAATGCATACCATCAAAAGAAGAAGTAAACCCTAGGGGGACGTTATGTTTAATGTAATGGTAGATGGATTTACTGATCTTTTTCTCGTTTGATTTCTAATTTAGCTGGCTTATTTTAAGAAGGGGTCTTTTCAGAGGTTTACAGATCAGAACAATATTTTTTAATCTGTTTACTAATAAAAAATATTTGGTTGCTAAAAGTAATGAAACTCTCTCTTGATGGAATCCTTGATATTTTTTTCATCTTGTAAAAAGTGAGTCTAAAAGCAAGACGGGTCTTGTGGGACCTCTAACATTTGATTGAAGACTGAAATTTTAACATGAAAACGGAGTCAATTTCAATATGAGTCAATAAAAATTTATTTATGTAATTTATGTAGCTCATAAAAAAAATAAACCTCTGTTAACCAAAGTGTTGATTAATAAACGTATTGGTTTGCTAAAATCAAATAAAACACCATTACAAATCACCAAAATGAAATTAATAAACTAGCCCAATAAATTTCAAGATGTGCAGTAAACTAACATAGAGTGTAACAATGTTAGTTTACTGGTTTAATGTTAATGTTGTCATAATATTGTCATACAGAAAAATTATGGTAATATCTTTCCCATACCATCATTTTTGGGTGGGATTTTATTCAAAATCTGACAGTTGCAGGTCGGATTTGGGTTCTAGCACCTTAACCCTTCTGTTTTGAAATGGAGCTGCATGCTGCTGTTATTTGCCCTTCATGTTATCATCTGTTACAAGTTATAGTGTTGCTGTTCTGGCAGGTCTAAAGATTATTCACCCTCCTGGGAGTATCTCTCATTCTGCCAGGAGTCTTAGACTCCACAGAAGGCAGCAATTGTTGTCAGATATCGCACCAGTAACAACCCATGTGGTGCCCTAGTTCTGCTTTGCTATGTTGAGAAGTTGGTGTAGCAGCCCAGTAAAGAGTTGTGTACCTGCTGTGATCTCGATGAAGTGGCCCTTCAGCTTGCCACATGCCTCTTGAAGAGTACCGTCACCCACTGCAGTCCAAAAGAGTGGAATTGAGGGATAAAAACCAGTTAAATGACATCCAGACTTCCCTGCACATTGCACATTGGGAGCTTTTGGCTGGTCTTATTGGTTAGCTGAAACAGTTCTTTTAAAGGTGACCTATTATGCTTCCTTGAACAAGTTATGATAGGCCTATGGGCCTATACAAAGCAAGTTAATTAAATTTTTTACACAAAATTGGTCCTAAATAATAAAATTTCAGTCTGCTCAGTTCTGCCTATGTTGAGTTTCCTTTCAGAATGAGCTGTTTTAGGGCCTGTTGTCATTTTAATCAAAATAAGCGGCTGCTGCTGGCCACGCCCCCCCAGTTCAATGTCTACACTCACGTTAAAATGACTGCAAACAGATTACTCAATTACACAACTGAGTAATCTGTCGTGTAATTGAAGTCGAATACAACAGATGTCAAATACAACAAGAAAGCAACAAGTGGTTTCTGGATGTTAAGTCAACAACAAAACACTTGTCATCCAGTAACCATTGTACACCACATACTGCGGTAAAACCAGCTGACCATACATGCTGGAGCTCAGCTGGGGTTGCTAGGAGATGGGCTGGACTTTGCTGAGGTTACTAGGTAACGACCTGGTCTTTGCTGGGGTTCCTGTGTGCGAGCAGTTGCTGCTTATTTGTAACATTACATTTTGAAGGTTTTTAAAAATGGTTCATTTTCAGGACACCAAAAAGATTAACTAACTGGCAAAAAATAGCTGGATGCATTTATTTTTTAAGTGCGCCAGCGGTTTTTAGAAGCAGGAGACACCCAAATGGGAGTAGAAAAATATCTGTGAAAAAATATTAAGACTTAAAGATTTTAGATTACAGTTTTTGGATTTTTGTCTCACTTAAATATTTCAGATAATCAAAAACATTTATCCAAAAACAACCTAAGAAAATACAAAATGTAATGTTTGAATGATGATTTAATTAATTACAGTAGAAAAGTTATTCAAAGGAGAATGGACCTATGTGAAAATATTACCCTCACCACCCCATTGCAAGATCAAAAATAAGCTGATTAAATGGATTATTATAAATCTTAACACCTTTGCTAACTACTTACAAGCCTAATTATTACAAGACGTACCATTTAATTGAAAACAGAAATAACGTCACTATCATTTATGAATTACAGAGTCGTTTGAAAACTTTGGGACTCCAGTGGAGCAAAGTTTCAGCAATTGTCCACAAAATGGAGTAAATAATAAAGTATTCAGCAGGACAATGATCACAAACACATTGGCACAACCTCCTCTAAATAGAAAATAAGTATAAGTTTCTGGAGTAGCCTAGTCAAAGTCTGGTCTCATCTCTGATTGACATACTGTGGCATGTTGTATTAAACGGGCCATTGATGCTTCAAAGAGCCTATGAACAAAATTCTGCTGGGAGGAGAAGGTCAAAATATATCATCAGCAAAAGAGAAACTGTTAGAGGTGGCAATGTATTTTCACTGCACTTTCCATGAATAGCACAGTCTTTCCAGTTCTTGAGATAAATGGTTTAAATATTGTAGTAAAATCTTCTGTGATTTGATTGACGGATTGCCCTGTCATAAATGTGGCATTTGTTGGCTTGGATACTTTGCTGTCCTGTGAGTATTTGTAAGATCTTGCGTTGAGTGTTTCCTCACAGACAGAGCAGCTGCCCCGTTTCCCTCACATATTGGTATTTTCTGACACTGGCCACACTGATTGGCATCCGCTCCAGCTTGTCTGCGGCCGTACGTTGAAGAAACCACGCGGCGCAACCCTACGCCCGTTGGCATTTCTCATACTCTCCATGTGGGTAAAAACTTAGTAATTTCAGGGCTCTTGAGCTTTAATGAGAGGTTTTACCCATAGTGTGTTGGTCTGTGGTGGGTGGGTTCGGCGTTTCTCGCGTTTATAGTAGTTTATAAGTACTCTGAGGTGCCTTGCTGGCCCACTGTCAGGGCATTGGTACAAAAAAAGCAATCCAGCAAGCTGGTTCCAATTGGTTCTGATTTATCTTGCGCATGGGGTAATCAGCAGATGTTTCTGTTCTACGATACAAATTTTCTTTTGTCTATGTGATAAGAATATTGTACTCCAGCATCCATTGGGGTGCTGCAGTCAGCTGAATATTGCCCTGTTCAGAAACCCAAACCTACATAAAGATATGGCGCTCTTGGTAGCATGCGTGGTGAATTTAGAAACGATGTCTTTTGCTGAATGTCAGCAGCGGAGAGGCAAAAAGTGATTTACTACTCTTGTCTTCGAGGGTAATGTAGGAGCAATTTGACTGCTGATTGAAACCAGGTCTCCCATTTCAGAGTCCACTGGTGACATTATAAACCATTTACACCAATGTGTTACAGAGCACCCCATGCGTTTGGTAAAGTGGAAACAGACGCAGGGCCTAAAAATGGCCTGTGCTTACCGCAGGAGCCCTATTTTTACCCTCTCCATGTGCGATTTGTTTTTTCTTTTTCTTTTTGCTTCAAAGAGTGCAAGGACTGCTGAGTGTGGAAGTGAACATGAATGATATTGAAAGGCCAAATGTTAGGTTAATTAGCTCAGTCTGTTTTTCATTTAGGCCGAAGGACCTCCAACATTTTAGATCTGTGTCTGGTTTTGATTATGCAGCTTTTTCTGGAAGTGGCTTCACTTTTTTCTTTAGCCATCAACTTTGCATGCGAGTGAAACCATCCATCCACATTAGCGTATTTAGGACTAGACATTGGCTGGTATAATTTATATCCTTGAGAAAATACATATTTAACAGAAGAATGTACTGTAGAGTATTTGAAGAACAAATGCAACAGCAATACAAAAATCTGTTTAATAATTGATTTATCCCAAAGGGAAATAAAATATTGTCATAACTCATGTCATCAATGTATTTTTCCAAGTTGTTGTGGATGGTGATGCTGTGGGCAGGAAGGATCTCTGGTAGCAGTCAGTCTTGCAATGATTCTGAAGAGGCCTCTGACTGAAGACAATGTTACCATATGACTATTTTGGTATCCAGGCAGCAGAGACAATAATTCACTTTAACGTGTTCTGGATGACGGCATCAGTTGCTGGCTAGCACTGCTAAGCCACGTCATTTGCTGTTGCTACTTCTGGTTAGAAAGCTAGGTGGCAGTTAACATCTCTCCACCCACTGCGCAACAATGTAGATCTAAAACAGTGTTACTGTAGCTTCGACATCATGACTACTTGTTTTGTGCAAAGTATTTCGAAACTGAAGACATTTACTTTTTTTTTTTATAAGTCAGAGAAAGTTGTGACAGTTGTAACCTACCGTATGTATTCTTGGAAAACGGCCCCGTACTTGTACACAGCAATCGCTGTTGTTTTGTTTTTTGTTTTTTGGAAGAATCGGCCTCAATTCAGTTTTCTTTTCCTAAGCATAACATATTAAAGACTGGATATGCTTCTCAAGATGAAAAAGACAGCATTTCTCTAAATAAAAAGTAAAAGACTAACTAGGGCATGAAGTCTAAACCTTTAGGGGTCTGCGTATTCTACTGTTGATGATCAAAGCTCAACTGGTGCAGCTGATTCTCTGTTGGATAAGTTGACTGATTTCAGATTTAATGGAAGAAAAAAACATTAAAATCCCCAGTCAGAGTTAAGCTGAATGAAGGGATCTATCAATAACTTTTCAGAGGTTTTGTATCAAACTTCATGAAATAATTCAACTTTTTGTCCAGAAGTTGTTATATAAGTGGTAAAAAATGACTAGAGCAGGCATTTTTGTTGAATACTTAATTCGTCTTTGCCTAATTGAATTAGGTTTTGATGCAAATTTCAAAATCCTAATCATCAAGGGCTGAAGATTTGAAGCCCCAAACTTACTGCTTTGCCGACAGCCCTAGAAAAAAATACTGCTCCGTTTTGTTAAGAGATTTTTCTGATGTGAGGAAATGCAACTCGCAGACAACTGTGAAATATCGTAGACACAATGTGCAGTGAGCTGCCAATTGGTATGCATAACAAAGTCTGCAGTGAAACGTAGAAACTGTTGCGATTCATCTGCCGTCCCTGTGATCTCAGATGGTCCCAGATGGCTTTGGAATTTCACCACACATCTAATTAAAACCTGTAGCGACCAAACACATAAATGTGGCTTATTTTTTCCCCAATGTTGTAACTGTTAAAGAGTTTGTGATTGTTTCCCAGATTAGGAAGCTGACATTACTGTTTGCTGTTTGTCTGTAATAGTTATTTTTCATGGATTATGTGAACGAGATTAGAGAGGGTTAGGTATCAAAAGATCTACAGAGATGTGTGTTTAAGCCAACCATGTGAATTGTTTGTGTCTAAATAGAGTAATAATAGGGTTGTTCACATTTGAGGATTTAAGTTCTTACTCACAGCTTCTGCTAAAAGTGTATGAGAACATATTCCATTTGGAATGATGAAGAATGGCTACTTTTATTAGCTGTTATGGTTGTGTGGAGGAATGTTAATTAGAAAGCGTGTCATAAATCAAAAGCTGATCCAATGTTCTCAGGTTCTGGTTTGATCTTGTTACCTTCCAATACTAATATTTTCTGATCCAGACTGTAATTACATAAATGTTTCTAACTTTTTAAATACTTAATGAGAGTCAGAATATTTCTTTCATTTATATGTTGGCAGTTTTGTCTGCTGCCAAATAGAAACTACATATTGCTGAGAGGGATTGCACACTTTTCCAGAAAGTAATGTTAATTTAGGGGGAAAACACTGCTATTTTTTAACCGTTTGAGTTGCAAAATGTTGGTTTACTTTTATGCAACACAATGGCTCCCTTTATATATACCATTCTGTTGTTAATCGTCAATAATCAGTCATGGACAGAAGCAACGTTACGCGGTTTGTGTTTAAGGAAGACTGGGAAAAAACGGTTTACAATTTGTCTCAAAACATCTGTCAATATATCTTTTTGTCTACAAATGACCCAAAATACTGTCACAGTATTGTACACACGGTGTGGTAAGAAAGTGATCAATGATTATGTAACTTAGCTGAACAACGTATTGTTGTTTAAACACCATGGATCTGTGAAATTTAGTATCTTTACACCGTTATTGTGAGAAACTCGCATCAAATTAATGCCCAATCATAATCATATTCTACAAGATCTTGTAAGATTCCAAGTCTCGAATGAAGGTCAACTCAATAAACTATTGTGAGCACAAGTTTAAAGATAAAATTAATCATCGAAACTGATTATATTTGGATGGATAACAATTACTCCTCATGTTTACCACTGAACTGAAATTATGTGTGCAATCTGTGCAGTTCCTTTTATTCCAATATAATGGTTTGACATCAAATATGGGGTTTTCGTATTGTACAGTGTTGCTTTGGTTTTGTGTCATCCCACCCAAAATTGGAAAAACAACTAAATTGTTTCATGTGGCTCTCCGAAATATTAGGCTTTTATGGTTTCATAAAGTTGAGTGCCATTGTAAATCGAAAATGGGCGCATGAGTCACACTGTCAGGTAGTCCTTAGCTTTGAAAAGTATATGAAATTGTATCATATGAAATTCTACCCCTGTAATGCATCAAATCCTGCAGTGAATTTCATGATTTGTTAGAAGTCTTAATAGCTGCACACACCACCTACTGTTTAAAGTTGATGGTTATTGCTTCTTATATTTGAGATTCTTGTGCAGAATGTGGGTAGGGTGTGGCACAGTGGACGTGTTATTGCACCTGGTCCTTTGGTAGATGTACAAACGAGTTGACAGAAACGCATAACATGACTATAAGACTTCATTGCCTTGGCTGTGCATCCGAGTCAGCAGAATTGCTTGGACGACGCCCTGTTTGATTTTGGACAAACGCTGGATGTGGTACAAATAAGCCAATGGCTCACCAGCTGGTATCATTCATCTCAACCTGCCATCATCTTCCAGTTCTTTTCACTTTCTTATCTAATTGGAGCACCACAGACACCAGCACAGTCGCACAAACACACAGGTCGCTGCCTCAATTGATGCAGAACATTACATGAAGGTCAAACAGTCAGCTGTCTTATCTAGCTGCGAGAAATGTCACATACATAGATTAAGGAGTGACTGCAGTTAACTGTGACTCAGTTTCTCACCCTGAGCATGGCCTGGATTTTAATTTTCATAAATAGCCGTTTAGTTTGCAGCACATTGCAGTGTTGTCCTCTTTGAAATAGAAAACAGGCCACACTGTTGTTAGTTTGTATGCCCTGTTTCAAGGGAACATGCTTCAACACAGTTACACAAGTGTTGACAGAAAACATTTTGACAGGCATAATGCAATTTTCTGTTTTTGTTCAGAATCATGACTTTGCAGGTTTCATCTTGCATGTTCGTCTTTCTCCAGGAGGACGTCAGCACGCTGTAACTTTTTCACTCTGCTCTTTTCTCTAAAAGCTCCCTTTGCTCAGGGGAATTTCTGTCTAAGCCATTACCAGTTTTGGTGAGAATACAGTTACGCAAGCATACACAGACTTTCTGTGCACTTTTAAGGTGCAAAAATCACGCTGACTGTTTAGAAATCAGCACCGAGATAGTCTGTCAGGACAACTCGCCAAGCTGCTTTTTTTCCTTATGGATGTGGTAAAAATAGTGTTAGTCAGTTGGATGTGAGACAGTTATAATAGGAAAAAATATTTCATTTGCTCCACAAATGCAGTGTGCCAGCTGAGCAGCTGAAGAAGGAGAACGTGATGCAGAATATGTTTACTTGAGGAGTGCAGACCGAACACCTGTACTCGAGTCTTTTAGTAGTTTTATAATCAGTATGCCAGCATGAGAGATGAAAGCAAGAAAACGGCTTGTAAACAAAGATTAGGAGTTTAAATCCATTTGACAAAAAGCGAAGCAATCCATAATACAAGCTGTAAAAACAGCAGCTTATATGCAACCATTAGCTAACATGTATATTAGCTGTTAGCCTGCTAGCTAATACGAATCCCATCCACCTCAAAGAAGAAATGCTCTTGCCTTTGATGAATGTAGTTAACATTCTTTAGGATAAAGTTGTGTAAAAAAATATCTCAATGTGATTTGTTGATATATTGTTAAAAGGTGTGGCTGACGAAAGAGTTTATTAAAAAAAAAGTTGATTGTAAGAACTTGGACTTGCAGTGGAGTGAGTGACATCATAGTATGTTGGAGAGAAAATTAGTATTTGCTGAAAAGAGTGATGTTTTTTTTAACAATAGGTTAGAAAATGTAAACACATTATAATGGGCAAAGTATTATACAATTATACATTGTTCATATGAACATTGCTTCATATTTGAAGAGTTAAAATTGTGCAAAAATAATTTGAAAGATCCTTATTACATGCTGAAACATATTCACTAACATGTACCTCTGTAAAACTGTTGCATGTCTGTCATTGTTTTCTATGGTGTGGAAATACATGATGCAATATGAAAATAACACTCCAGAATTGCCTCACTATGCATTTAAGACTGGAGCATGCACAGTTGGATAAGCCAGTTTTCACCCTCTATGTATGCATGTGCTTCACCTCTTAAGAGCTGATTCAACTGAACTAATATACCACAACAACAAGTGGTAATAACATAGTTTAATCTTACTATGTGACATGCCTGTTGGTGTTGTAAAATAAAAGTTAATTTAACGACTTGACCTACTTTTGGCTTAATTCAGCAAACTATAATCCGACCACTTGGAGAGCTCTTACATAGCATTGAAATTTATTTCAGTTGAGCCTCAAATATATTTTTAAAAAGGATGATGACAGGGCAAATGAAATATAATTCATTTTGATTAGGGATTCCACACCTTTCATTCCACTGAACGCACACTATTCTGAACAGGAGCACTTACAAAGTGACACAAAGACACACACACTTCAATTAGGAGTGTATGTGTGTGTCACTTAATGGACTTAATGTTTCACAAAATACCCTTAATTTCCTCACACTTAACCCATCAAGCTGTTTTTCCAATAAGCCCACTTAATATTGCAGCATATGAAACAGCTTTAGATTGTGGTGAGGTGACACACTCATTGCTACCAGCTTGGTCGCTAAATCACATCTTTTTGTTAAAAAAAAGTTCATGCCCTGCACTCCATCTAGCCCACTGATATGGGAAATGGATAGGACTGTAAGGAGTGAAGGCGGAGCTTTTTGGCAGTGAGGGGCAGACATGACAGCTTTTCATCTGCAGAAGGCTACTAGGGGCCTTGGCTCAGAGCGCCTACTGTGTCCCCTTGACAGCCTTGATGCCATCAGAGACCATTAGCGCTGACAGTGTGTCATTGTGTCAGATGGGAGCTGGTGGTGATGCAGGGTATACAAGTAAGAGGAGTAAATAAAGATGGGAAATTTGGAAATAAACAGCATTTTGCTAATGTCAGCCTGTAGATTTTTACATTACTGTTCATCAGAGCTAAGCGGCACAGACGATGCCTCATTTGCAGCAGTTAATTAAATAGGATGCAGAATTAAAGCCACTTCACATGAATTTGAAAACACACAAAACAATGAGCCAGGTACAAAATGCTATTAGGCGTGAGTTATACGCTGTCCAATTTTTTCCCGTGACTCCTGGCCTTTGCTTGGAGCAGAGACTGCCTAGAAAGCCTCCACTGCCACTGTTGTGACACAAGTGAAGACAAGTGACTCTAATAAAACCATGTAATGCAATAATTCAGCCAGTGAATTACAGACTGAGAATCGCTTAAAAGACACTGCTCCCTCTGCTAGGCTTTAATTACACGAAAACTTTAAATGCTAAAATGTGAGCCTACTTTGTGTAAATAATTTAACCCTGGGGCTCTGCTTGGTGCTTGAGAAATGCTGAAATGTGTGAAGAGTGTTTTTTTTTATTCGGTCAGAGTGAAAGAAACATCGTTTGCATTTCTGATGTCTATGTTGTCAGGAAAATAAACTGTGAACTGGATTAAATTTTGACTGCCAGCGCTGAGGTTGTAATAATAAAAATTGCAGACTAAGGCCAGCAGGATTAATACGTTTGTAGGCACTCTGGATGATAAAGATGTGGAAAAAGCAATAAAATAAAATAATCTTTTATTGAGGTAATATAATCTTAGATTTTTTTTTTTTTGCATGAAAAATTCAACCTTTAATTTAAGTGTATTAATTCACTTGTGATGATGAGAAATTCCAAGATGAAAAGAAAAAAAATAGCAAATCACACAATTGTTATTTCACAAATACTATATTTTGTGGCTGGTGAAAATATCTGTGATGATTAATTTATTAACGTGTGTGTATATATATATATATATATATATATATATCTGTTGAAAGGCCAGAGAATTGCACAATTTCAGTTCGGAACTACAGTTTTCATAAATGTGTTGGACATATATTTCAACATATTCATTGTTTATTTCCATGTTATTGTTTGTTACCAGAAAAATCAAATATTGTCTCATATATGCATAGCAAAGTCTTCATATTTTCTTCATATTTCTTAAGGTAGGACAGAAAAAATCAGGGATTAGCCCCAAACAAGATGATATGTAGATACCATAGTATCTACAATGACATTTCTCTGTCTCCCTTTTTATCCTGCTCACTGTGCATGGTGGCAAGATAAACATAGTTCCTTGTTCAGCTCAGTGGCCTAAAGAGATATTATATTTGCATCCCCACAGAGCCGAAAAAAAATCATGTATTACTACATTTAATGAGAACATCTTTCACCTACATGAAGTCTAAAGTGCTAGTTTAAGATGTCAGTCATCGTACCCAGTGATCAGTGGGGGTTCTTGCATGATGTCTCAATTTGAGGTCGTCTTGTTGTCAAAAATGCGTTGGACTCAATTAGAATAAAGCTCTCATAAATTTTAAGTTTACGGGGGGGAAAAAAATCCCTGCTCAGTGTTGAATAAACCAGGTTAGGTTTGTTCTGTGTAATCATTTTAGATTCCCCTGAGGAAAGGGAATATCATTTTAGATTCCCCTGAGGAAAGGGAATCTGTACTACAATTAATTTAGTAATTGCCAAATGAATCAGATACGGACTTCAGCATCAGTAGCCAGACATTAACAGTTTCAAGATTATGTGACCATTTTTGCGTCCCCATCTGAAAGTAAAGAATAGGAAACTGTTTCAAGGCACAACAGACATGTGCTTCTGCTGCCCCGAACAGAATGATACCCTGGGCAATGACCCATATCACTGCTGTTGACGGTTCAGTTCTAGATGGAGTTTTTTTTTTCCTTATAGCCAATTGTACCCAAATTATAGGTGTGAATTTTGGGAAAAACCTTTCTCAGATTATTATGCTTCCTCAATAAAATATTAAAGACTTTTTACATATCTTTACCACATGTCCCTATAAATGTTCTCGGCTCTTTTAATAACGTATGTCTTCCTTTATAGAGTTTTGCCTCAAGGTTCCTCTCTTTTGTATATTATTAGAAATAATCACCTTCTGTCAGTGGGTTGAAAATTACAATCAGAAAACGCCAAACTACGTAGTCTTTCATCAGGGACGTGTCGTTTTGTCCCGCTCCCATTTTTCTGCTATAAAGTCACAGCGAATGAGGGGAAGCACTGGGACTTTTGAACTGGCTTTTAATGAAATGTCTCCACAGTGACCAACATGATAAGTTGCTTCCTGTGTCCTGTTTATATATAAATATGCGCTGTGATCATATAAATGACCCAGTAGCTAGATGCACATTACCAACATTCATCAGACTCGCTATAAGTGCATTTCAAGGTTACACGCTGCAGCGCAGAGCTAAAATCATGTCAAATTTCCTAACTGCTGGGAGGAAGCAATAGAATATCACAGCATGAGGCTGCAGAGCAGTTTAGGTGGTGGAGGAAGAGAGACTCATTTGACTCTATTTGTGCTAAATGGTATTTATTATATATTTAATGACTGAGGACATGGGGATAAAAGGCTGTTTTCCATTTCAGCAGAGTTTGAAGGTTATTTTGTATGGCAACACATTTAGGGATGCGTTTTATCCTCCCTAATATTGTAATACTTTTATATTTATGTGCACATTCCAACGCAATGCTTCACAACAACCAGTATACAAAAAGAAAAAAACAAAAAACATTTCTGCATGAAATAGAAATGCCTTTTGTAGCCTTTGCTTTGCTCATTGGAAAAAGAATGAAACTATAAAAAAAGCACTTGTAGGTTTCATGCAGATTCCAATATAAAATAAACCGCATAAATATAAATTAGACATTAAAATAAATGTGCTATAAAAGGCGCTGGGAATCCATGAGGATGAGAACCAGATCAAGCAGAAGTCAAATGTCATGGGAGGCACAAACATGAGAAAAATTCTTCAAAACAATCAATGCAAAGAAAATTCTGCAACACCATTCCTCTCCAAAACAACAGCCTAAAAAGCCTTTATGTTCTTGCTGTGCTAGCTGCACCATTAACTGGGGTTCACTGCAATGTAAAGTAGGGCGATGGGATGAATACAGATTGCTATGTAGCAGACATGACTTCAAATATTCATGAAAGACACTGTCAAGTAAATATAAGTTTTAATGTTGAAGAAGATCAGCGAATTTTTAAAACCAACTTTGACTTTTTTCCAGGCCTCAGTTTGACTGTAAATCGCTGTTTTTGTCAGAGATGGAAACGGAGCTTTTTTTTTTTTTGCTTTTTTTTTTTTTTTTAAAGATACTTTTTATAGGTGATCAGAAATTCTAAAATAAACCCATCTAAATGTTTTTTTAATTTTTTTTTTTTTTTTTTTTAAAGATCACATATGTTGGATTTTATGTAGCGTGATGAATTGAAGTTGTCAACACAACCTCTGCTACCGGCTGTAACATATCGCGCTTTGGTGGAACAATATACATAAGATGCACCAATTAGGGTTTTCTTTGCCAATATCATTTCTTGGTTTCCTTTGATATTTACCTGCTGACTCTGATCCATTTAGTCTGTTCCACTCAAAGGATTATAACGTGGGGAAGATGTACTACAAAAAAAATGATTGTGCTTTAGAGTATTTGATAGTGGCAGCATATAACAGTCAAACAGGAAAATTACAAGGTTACTCTTCTGTCCTTGATTTTTATCTGGTTTTTATTAGACTTAAAAAAATGGCATCAAAAGCTGTTGGTTGATGTGTCCACAACCTCTTAGTTTTGATTTAATGACAAGGAAAAACATTTAAATTTGCTGTGTTTGACCGAATCAAAGGAAAATTAGCTAATCTCAGGTCCATTTCTGCTATCCACATTCACTGGTCACCTGGTAAAGACGCACAAAGCCTTAAAACTCATGAATATTTTGTAAAAAAAAA